>NC_134981.1:18099073-18401470 GCF_965638725.1 Aptenodytes patagonicus
GATTGACCAATCTGAACCACAGCAGGAAAAACATAAAGAACCCAACCATAAAAACTTTAAAGACAGACATGAATGCAGACCTTGAAAGACACGGTAGTGCCCAGCTCCTACAGATACCTTAACGCTAGGTAAGCAGGTGATAATGTTTTAAAGTTGCCTTTTGTTATGATCTTTCCTTCATTAAAGATGCTGTTCCTGTTTTCAAGAAATGAAAGTGAAAATATTGTAAGCACAGATCATTTTATTAGTTCTGAAAAGTCTTAAGATTGTAAAAGCAGTAATACCTTAGGAAGCAAAGCCAAAGGTATGCAAGTGTTATTAATCTAACCAGGCCAGAGTGCTATACAATTCCAAAACAACAGTCAACTGAAGCACAAGTGCAGACAGGAAAGCTAAGTGTATGCCTTAATTTTGGAGTGCATATACTGAGCACTTCTAACTCCCTTACTTTTAAAACCTATCAAAAGGTTACATGTTGCTGAAAAAGTTAGCAGGCCACCACCATCAATCACTTCCCCTTTGGTCTCCAACTATATAAAAAAAAACCCCAAAACAATATTCAAGAATAATGCAGTAGAGAATTTCTCAGACAGCAAGGCAAGTAAGATCTCCCTCCAGCTGTTTTTCAAGTTGCCCCTCTATATCTCAGAAGAACTGAAAAAAATTTTGCTAAATACTGCCTTGCTCCTATTACGGCTTCTGTTACAGATTCACAAACAAGGAAGCAAAAAAAGAGCTATTGCTCTATGTGATTTGCTCTAACGCAAGCACCCTGTTATAGTTACCCATCACAATGATGGCATACCGCAAAGCGAGGGTTAAAGGTGCCCACATATTTTGTTTATTTGGGTATTTTTAAAATAGTGTTTCTAAGGTGCAGTGGAGCTCCACTTCTCCATATTTTCAAGCCGGACCATGTATTGCAAGAGTACGCAAAGAACTTAAAGGCTTTCGATAACAGTCCTGCCATTAGTGTGGAAGAACTGCCTTTGAGCCACCAAGAAAGTATACACCAGCTACCACCTCTGCACCAGTTCCTTACTGCCTTGCTGCAAGCACTCCAAAAGGGTCTTTTTCCTCCCCCACTACTTGAGCTCTCAGTATCAGACAGGTGTGCAGCATCCCTCCCTGCTTCTTCCATACTGATGGAGGAAGCTAGAAATGGTGAGGTCACCAAATCTCAAGGTGAATTTGGAAACAAAATTCATCCAGCCTTCTTTAACTATCCCACAAATAACCCTTAAAAACGCATGACATTTTTGCGGGCTGTACACTGCAAATAGCATCCCAAGACATTTGCCCTGCATGCAATGCATTACGATTTGCCATGTGGGCACATGGAATCAAATACAACATGGTTTAAAGTGATATAAGCACAGTAAGAAAAGCAATACAGTTCAGATCTTGTGAAGTTAAATGGAACTTTTGTATTTATTTTTACCTACATGATAGAAGGAAATGATGGAGAAGGGAGGAAAAAAAGGAAAAGGGTATTTTTTCAGATAACACTAAGCCAATTTTGTGAAACTCACTCTTGGGGAGAAAAAAGCCAGTTTTCTCAGCTACTTTATTCATATTTGTCTCATGTTATAGCTAGAAGACTCAACACTACAAAATATAGGAATCAGCCATACAAGAAAAGCTGCTAAATCAAAGTAGTATCTCGTAATGCACATTTATTAATAATAAATGGAAGTAACAACGTTGGAGATAATTAAAAAGTACAATATTCAAAAGTGAGAACTAACTGAAATGTACCCGTTACCCTCAAAAAGGAGGAAATGAAGACATACAGACATGAACAGCACTCAACCATCAGCAGTTGGCACCCTTGTATCTCTCCAAAGCTTCAGTAAATAAACAAGCTCTGAAAAGTTCCTAATAGCCATTGCAGACTCAGAGCTACAGGAATCCAAGAAAATGGGGATCCCTTGAAGGAAGGACATTTAAAAAGGAGCCTGATTACAGATAAGGCACTGTAAGACACTGCTCTCAACTAGGCAAGTTCCAAACTATTTAGGCCTTCACAGCCCAAAGGCAACAACTGAAACTCCAACAAAGGAAGGGGTGTTGGTCACCCAACAGGATAAGGCAATACTGAAACAGTAACAAATTTTCAAAATCAGTTTGTGAGTAGATTCAGTTACAGAGATGAGCAAAGAACTTAGCAGCAAACGAAGTGTGGATTACACAAGCCTTTTACAGTGCCCAGAGCCTTGGGAGGTATATAAGCTTCTGTAATTCAGCTTGGAATCCCTGTAAAACAATCAGGGATGAAGATGAATTATGCTAAAAGCGTATAATACTTGTAGCATGGTTACATACACAACCACGACCAGACTCAATGCAAGAATTCCTACTGAATGCAATAACCTGGTCGATAATGCCAATTGTCCTTTATGGTCTTAAGAAGTTACGAGCTTGATTTCAGTAGTCTAATTAAACCAGTCTGCCTCATCTCATTGCCAGTTCCTTCCAGATGACTGCAATGGGAGTTGTGCTGGTGGTGAGTCTGTCCTCCTTTCCTTTTTCTGTTCTATTCTGAGCAGGTAATAACGCAAGGCCAAAACCCAAGTACTCTGAATCCCAATTATTAATTGCAATTTTGTAATCAACAGAAGACACGATATATGACCTTAAGTAGACAAAAGCAACCAGTCTAACCTGTATCTGCACAGTTTTTTTCTTGCTATACCAACATTATGCCCAACCATATTTGTGCTAGGGACAATTTTTCCAGAGTTGATCATCCTTTCAGCAAACTGATTTTCTAGGAAAAAGTTAAGAAAATCATTGTCCCAAAAGAAGATTTATCAGAATAAGAGATGGGGTACATCCAGGGATGAGTGGCCCAGAAGTTTAAAAAACAAACAAACAAAGAACAGAAACAGCAAACCACAGACTTCACATTATCATCTTTTACCAGGCTAATCTTGTACATACATAGAGTGTTCACACACACACACAATGCACCATCATATAAAATGCCTTTTATAAACATTATTATATATCATTTTTAAAAATGCAGAGCACCAAAAAGCTCCAAAGAGTAAAACCTACTATACCAGCCACGGTAAAAAATACATAAGAGAACAACATGGTGTGTTCTGGGAAGATGTGGGCACCCCTCAAACTACAGCAGCAGAGAAAAGAGCAAACAAAAAGCACACAGAGAAAGTTAGATCAGCTCTACATGCAGCAAAGCATTCCCTGAGTCTTATTGCACAAAAAGCCAAGAATAAGTAGGACCCAAAGCAGCACAAACAAGGCTAGCACCCTCCCCGCATCTATTATTAGTTCTGAAATACTTAACAGCACTGGCTTCTTGCATGGAAAGAACAGAGTTAGTATATAGTCCACAGCTATGGACTAGCAAAGGTCTGACTTGTATACTAACTCATTGTTTGACAAGCCATCACTAAATAGGAACCACTCCAGCATTTAAATTTTGTGTATTGTTCTTTCACATCAAAACAATTCAGTATGCTACACAACATAAAAAAGTTACTAAACCCATTCATTAAAATCCTGATTCTGTAAATTTCATAAACAGATAACACTACTTACAGTAATAATTGTGTCATGTTTGAACTGTTAAGGCCTTTGTCCCATATTTTGTTGACAAAAGTTCCACTTGTTTTAATTCTAAAGACAGTGTCTCACTAAAGCAATCACGTCCATTTGGAAATAGGGTGGGAGGAGACATAAGAGCCTGTTGCTTTAAATTAAAAAAAAAAAAAAAAAACCCTCACAGCTTTGCCTAAGAACTAAAATACATTTGTAAATATATGTATACGGAGAGATAACTTTCAGCCCATGGTAAAACTGCTTAATAAAAAAAAAAAAATCTAAAACCAGATCATACTGGGGAAAAAAAGAATTAGAGGTGGAATTGTGATACAGTCCTATACTAAGCTGAAAACTTTATTGACGCTGCTAATATCTGTACTTCCTTTACATTTCACGGTCCACTTTTATCTCATTGATTCTGTCATTTCCCTGCCTACTTCCTCATAAAATGAATCTATTCAGGATAGCAGCAGTCCCGGATCTTCTGAAGCAGAAGAGTTATTCCCTCCCCCAGATCAAGATGATCTGCCCCAGGGAAGATCATCACTGCTAGTGGGCCAGTTTGTTTTCTGCATTTTATTCAGCTCTTGGGGAGAGTCTAACCCTTACCTTAGCCCTCAGCAAGACGAGCTATAGATTTAGGTAGGGAAGGAGTTGCTATTTGTCTGAGAGACAACTAGTTAGTGTGTAGCAAATGTTATTGTTGCTTCTTTCCTCTTATCCCCCCCATACATCCGAGAGCAGTGGAGGGCATTCTGGAGCAACTTAACAAGTAAACGGGAGATGAGTGCCTTCTAGTCTCACGGCAAGCACCACGGCCAGCCTGCCTAGTACAGGTACAGATATACGACAAGGGATTGAGGCAGGACCAGCCGTCACTGCCGAGGTGCTCCCCAGAAGCGCACGGTCCCGACCCGCCGAGTGGAGCCCCGGCCAGAGGGAGCCCCAGCGGCGAGGCCGACAGGCACGGCGCGGGCAGCCCCACCGCGGGCCGGACACTGTAAACAGCCCCGTCTACAAGCAACAGCCCCCTTCCAAAACAATCCCAGAAGCGGCCGAGGAGCCTCTGCCCACACGCAGGGGCTCCCCGCGGCCGGGGGAGGCCAGCCCTGTGGCCCCGGCACGGCCCCACGGTGCCCGAGGGACGCCCATGCTGCCCCGCAGGCGGGGGGGGGGAGGGCTAGGGAGAGGCTTCCACCTACGGGCAGGTCCGCCCACTACAGGACGCCGGGCCGGGCACCAGCACCCGGCGACTCCCGTTCCGTCTTTCCATCCCACCCCCCCACCCCCCCCCGCGCGCCGCCGCGCCGGCCCGAGGCACCAGGCTACTCGCCACCGGCGGCCCCCCCTCTCGGCGGGCGCGCAGCAAGGGGCAGGCGGCGACCCCCGCCCCACCAGCCCGTACCTCGGCTGAGATCGAGGGGGACGTTCTCCTCGCCGCTATCGTTCCGACCTGCGGGGATGGGGGAGAGAAGGGCGTTAGGCTAGCGGGGAGGAAGGAGCCGGAGAAGGAGGAGGGAGGGGAAGAGGAGGGAGCAGAGGGGACGGATGGGTACCGGCGTAGGGCGAGAGCCGCCGGGGGAGGGCGGAGGAGGCAGCCTACTACAGCGGCCTGCCCGGACCCCTTACCTCGGATGCGGAGATGCCTCAACGAGCGGGCGCGGAGACTCACCGCCATGTTTACGGACCTACAGTCACAACACCGGAAACCTCGCCCACTCTCGCGAGGAGAAGCCCGCGAAGCCGCCGCCGCGGCCGGCACCCCCTCCCCCGCCCTGTAGCCGTGCCGCCGGCGGGAGAAGCGCGGGGGCGGCCGAGGCGAGGCTGAGCGGCCGTTGCCGCCCCCGAGAGGCCCTGCTTGGCCGCGGCCCCTCTCCCGTGTCGAAGCAGTGCCCTATGGCCCCGGGGCCACTCGGCACGGGGGGGCAGGGGCGGGCGGCGGCCTCAAGTACTAGAGGGCGGGTGAGAGCTGCTGCTTTTCGGGTTCCCTGGAGCGGCAGTGCAGGGCTCTGCCTACCCGGGCACAACGCCTGGGTCACGCTTCCAGCGCCTCTGGGTGGTGGGGTAGGTACCTGGGTGTCGGGAGACACCCAAGCGCCCACCCCGCCACCCAGAGGCGCTGGAAGCGTGACGCAGAGAGAAGCACCAGTGTCCTCAGAGCCCTGTGGCCCCAAGGGCTACGTCCGCCGCCGGGGTTCGCTTGCGGTAGTACTTCTCCGCAGGCGCCTCCAGTAGCTCTGCCCTACGCTCCGCCAGAAAACGTGGCAAAATGCCTTCTTTTCCTGAAGAGCTTGCGCTGCTGGGAACTGACTTCCTATATAACTGACTTCCTATATAACTCTATCACCGCATCTAAGGATTTTGGTCTGTCAAGTGAAGTTACTTTTTGTTTTGTTTTTATGACGTTTTCCCGCTTACTTTTCCTTTTTTAAGCTGCATTTGCCTTGTGATGATATGGTAATTCAAGTGGATACAGCATGACCATTGGCATTATACACCGGATGTTTTCAGCGCTCCACTTTTTAATATGTGAAGTAATTAAAAACAGAAGAAGGAAAAAAAATATCTTTTCATTGCTTTCTTGATTTAGTCAGTGGGTCTCTCTGCAGGCTCAAGCGTTGATCTGTTTCTTACCTTGACGTTTGTTAAATTTACCTAATAAAATCAGTGTACGTATAAAAAAATTAATTCATAAAGGAAAAGAAGTTCCACTACAAGAAACAGTATACTTGCATATGCTTGCTCTTGTCCTTTTTAGGCAAAAGTTTAAGTAAGCAGATACACCTTACATTGTGTTCTGAAGCTTCGGACAGCCGTAGCCAAGACAAGTTCTGTCACCCAGACTTCCAAATTCTCAGGAACAAAACCAGCAAATAATAATCAAATTGAAGTGTAGAAGTAGCCAGCCATATAAAAATAGCTTCACAAGGTCAGGTAATTGTTTTCCTGTTTTGTAGTCCATCATTTTCCACTTAGTTTTCCCTCCTCTCTAAGGGTAGTCTTTCAATTCAGATCCTGCATTACTCATAAAAATCTGGTTTTATTAAGTATTCATGAATATTAAGTTTCATCTGAAAAAATGTAAATTAGTTTTTACACTGATTGGTTGCACTTCTAAAATGTTAATACTGATTTAGGAGATTAAAAATAATTATTTATAAAGCCAGAGTACTAAAACAGTGGTAGTATCACTTTTAACTTTCTGGCATATCAGTTTATGACACACATATGACTCTTGTTGTAATAGGATTATGTCAAGTATATTTAGATTAAAATACCATTTTCAACAACTTTCCTATTTCAATTTTTGCTTATTAAATAAGAAACTAATGTTCTTGAAGAACCTCATGTTCTCAAAATGAAAAGGTCTAAATAATAATATCTCATCCATCCATAACACAGGACCAAAGCAAATCAAACTTCCTTAAATGATTTCATCAATATGCCTCAGGGCTGCCCTTTAAAATTTTATGTCCAGGGAATCCTTGACTTCCTGAAAATGCCAAATTAAGCACTGCTTCTGGTAGTAATGTTGTATCCTGTTTAATACAAATTCTATTGGGACTAATTAATTTCACATAAGCTTTGAAGCACCACTAAGCGTTGGCCCACTATTAAACTTCTGGATTGGATTTGAACCTGTAATCTGCATGTAAAATGCTTTGGACCTCATACTAAATGCTAGTGGCATACAGCACTTATTTCTTCCCTTATAGATACAAAGTCAGACAGACAATGTATTTTAAAAGAACCAGAACATCTTCTTCCAACAAGGGAGAGTAAGAAAGGAGTAATGTTTAAACTCTAGGGTACTCTTTTGCCACTTTGTTCCTGCAGATACCCTTTAATAATCAAAATATTTCACTTAACTCATTGGGCTCCAGTTTTCTCTTTCTTTTTTTTGTTTTTTTTTCCCCTAGTTATATTTGAATTATGCAGACAAAATAATGCAATAATGTCAGTTATAAGTGGTAACCCACAAGGCTGCATTGAAGATACTCTGGGGTGTAATTAATATTTGCCACAACTGGAAAAAAAAAAAGAACATTAGATTTTTAAGCTTTTTGTTATGGTGAAATTGAAAGTAGCAAGTAGTTAGCCTTAACTACCACTTCGATATGTGGGAGCTTCCCACAAAAAAAAAAAAAAAAAAAAGCAAGCATGCCACAAAGTGATGGCCCTTAAAATGTCATGGCCATAATTGGTATGAGTCCTCCTCACCCTGTGAGAGTAAAGGACATGTGGGGATCTATTTTTGGAGCTTTTCACCTGTTCTGTTCTCTCATTAAATATGGGGAAAGAATCACAAAAGTTTAATTAAAAAATGATGAAAGTTCCTTACCTATCAAATTTTCTACACATTTTCATCAGCCACTGTTGCTCTTGAGTACACAGGAGGGGAGAAATGTGTGTGTGTGGGAAGCTATTTTGTCCATTTGGAGGGGGGCAATTAATACCAAAGAGAAAATTAACTTCTTCACTGGTCTGATGTCATGTGTCATGTCACAAATTACAGTTTATCCAGCATAAGGCAGCCTCTCTGATTTATTTTGTCTTTCAGTGTCTAAATCACTATAAATCAAAACACAATAAATCAAATCAAAGAAAAAATGTTTTAATGGCCATATGGGGAATCAGACTAGTTCAATTTTACTTCTTAGCTTATAATTTTATGTGAATATAGCTTCTCTATATAGATAAGTAAATCTCCTAAAGCCAGGGACACAGTGTGAAAGCAGTTTCCTGTGAGCTGCTTGCATACTTGCTTTCCCACTTGCAATGCACGACTATGAGAACATAACAACAAACCTCCAGCGTCATCTGGAGGTTTGCAGAGGCAGGTTAATCTTGAAAATGTGTTAAAATGTTTGTACATGTTCGATGGTGAATAGGGGCTTCTAAAGCTAAGCTACGTTTTTGCCTGTACAAGCAAAGGACTCATGAAGAAACTGCTTTGTTCCATCCTTTTCTAATTAGAAGATAATCCTTTTGCCCCTTCACATGTGGGATTTTGCCAGTGACCGCCTTTTTATATGCTGAATAGGGTTTTGCAATATGCTGTAGAGGATACTACTACATGAAGAAGATACTACTACGTGAATTATAAATCTTCAAGATTTAAAATCTAGTATGAAGATCAAAGAGAAGAGCTTTCCATTTGTTTGGGGTCAAATGAAGAAATATGGGTATGAGGCACAAGCTAGAGGCAGAGCCTTAACTGGCTTAAATTGTTAAAACTACGTGGAAATGAATATGGATGTGCAATTTACACCAGCTGCAGCTTGCCCTTTATATACACATAGAAGGAGAAAAGACATAAACTTGAATCAAGCTATGAAAATAAGAAGTTAGCCTATTGAATTCAACTGAGCTACAGTGGTTTGTACTTGAGCATTTTATCTTACCCAAGTGTATTTGTAACAATCTTCCTTAATTTGCAATATCATAAAATTGGCTTTAAATAGACATTAAATCCTGAATGACAGTGGGACAAACAGGAAGAGGAAAAAATCTAGTGAATGAGATTAAAAGGTTTAAAAAACATCATTGCTTCTTTTGCTATCTCAATATTGTTAGCAAGAATTTTGTAATCATTCTATTTCTTTAATCTTTTTCTTCACATGAAGCCCATCAAACTGCTTAGGAAAGGATAAGACATGAGCTCTATTTTCTGCAGTCAAGAAATATTGGCAATAGAGTTATGAAAAAAAGGAAGGTATAAAGAAACCATCACTATTGAATGAAGTATCTTGGAAGTTGATCAGTGGCCAAATACGATAGATGAACCGGTCTGCACCAAAGATGACCAGATATTGGTTTGTCCATTTGATATTGCAAGAATCACTTGACCTGGTTTTTCTTATGTAAAAAAATCTCAGACTGTAAAAATGTCTGGCTCAGCAGCAGCTCAGAGTCAGGTCAAGAACAGGTGCTGGTTGGCGTTTGGTTTAGAAGTTCTACAGTTTGAGACAATCAAATCCAGCTCATGAGCACTTTTTTAGCAGCTGGACAAACACATAAAATCAAATTAAGTTATTGGCAGCTCTGTACTACCAGCGGTCACTCTGAAGTAACACACAGGTACTAGAGCAGATCTGCACAATGCATGGCCCGTGGGCAGCCACGCACCAATATTCTCAGACCTCCGAGTGCTACACAGTGGGTGTAAAGCAGTAAGAGCCTGCACGTCTCATCTCCATCCAGTAATACAGAGCAATCTGTGGGAGGATGCAGCTGCAGCTCAGGGCTTGTGTGCCTGTTTTGCAATGGAAGGCGCTAGGATCTGCTAGGGAGAGGGTTGTGCTGCAAGATTAAAAAGGCTGAGTCTTCAGAGGATGCAGGAAAGGAAATGAGGGGAAAAAGGTGACCCTACTAGCTGCAGCTTAATCTACATAAATCAAAGTCCTTTAATGAGCCATTCTTGAGATTTGTGTTCTGTGTCTCTATAATACAGCAACGAGCAGAAATAGGAAAAGTCCTTCCTCCTGCGTATAAAACTAGCTGCCTCCTGGGAACCGTGTCACTTTGCCCTGGACCCTGGCAGAGGATCTGAGAAAACGTGAATGTGGCCAGAGCTCTGTTGAAAACCTAGCAGAATTTGGTATATCGGGAAGGACGGAGGACTTGAAACACAAGCGCAACGTGAAAGCATGGATATTGCATTTTACACACATCTGTTCCCTTGGGAATCCAGCTGGCTCATGGGGTCGCTTGGGGAGGGCACTGGTGACATGGAGATCCTGTAAATATGTGTTGGGCCACCTTGGACAGCCTTAGAGTGGTCCTGAGCCAAAACTGTCCGGTTCAGCCAATGTGACAGCAGACACCATCAAGGTCCGGTGCCCAGGGATGTTCGTTCCCTGGCACTGTTTTAAGTGACTAGTATGGATGCAGCTATAGTGCCTAGGCTCCATTTGGTTATAGGCAAGGGGTGAATTGCCAAACTGCTCAGACTGGGACAGTGCAGAGAATAAGTCAAGCAAAGAGGACCCTAGTGTGTAAAGGCGCCACTAAGTTTAGATGGATGCTGAATATTTTTTGTTGAACTTTTGAGCCATGTGTTAGCTTTTTGATTAATTCCTTTTGGTCTCATATTCACCAAGCAGCTTGGAGAAAAAGCAAGGGGCAATTTACAGTTTGCTCCCCAGGGAGGCTGTTTCCACTGGATTTGCTTTTTAAGGTGTAATTGCTCTCCTGGCTGATGTGGTATATTCCTAATATATTCCTATGATAGCCTTTTCAAATACAATCCAATAGGTGTATTTCTACATATATTGTTATGGAAAAGGAGTTTATATATAACATTTTAAGTATCAATAATACAGTTTACAAAAGCAAAATGATTTGGCTAAAGAAAAAACAATTCCTAACAAAATTTTTAGCTCAGTAAACATTTTTTTCTGGAATTGCTCTGATTTTGGAAGATAGCATGATCTAAGTTAATTCATTCTGTCCCTCTACTCTGCTCTGGTGAGACCCCACCTGGAGTACTGTGTCCAGCTCTGGAGCCCTCAGCATAAGACACGGATCTGTTGGAGCGGGTCCAGAAGAGGGCCACAAAAATGAAGGAAGGCTGAGAGAGTTGGGGTTGTTCAGCCTAGAGAAGAGAAGGCTTCAGGGAGACCTTATTGCAGCCTATCAGTACTTAAAGGGGGCTTATAAGAAAGATGGCGGCAGACTTTTTAGCAGGGCCTGTTGTGACAGGACAAGGGGGAATGGCTTTAAACTAAAGGGGGGTAGATTTAGACTAGATCTAAGAAAGAAATTTTTTACGCTGAGGGTGGTGAAACACTGGAGCAGGTTGCCCAGAGAGGTGGTGGATGCCCCATCCCTGGAAACATTCAAGGTCAGGTTGGACGGGGCTCTGAGCAACCTGATCTAGTTGAAGATGTCCCTGCCCACAGCAGGGGGGTTGGACTAGATGACCTTTAGAGGTCCCTTCCAACCCAAACTATTCTATGATTCTATGATTAATATAGTACACTTAAATCCTGCTAGAAATAAAAATTATTAATAAAAACCTGAATTGATTGCAACTGGGTAAAATGTTAATATTTCTTCAGTATCCAGTAATGGAAGAAATTAAAAACCAAACATACAGTGCATGGCAGAAAATTATGCAAGAGTAGCAATAAGTAGCATACTAAAGCAACAACAACCAGCTGCAAAATAACAGAATGTCAAGTGATGAATCAAGTCTTCCTGATTAACTGGGCAGGTTGCTAACTAGATTGTTAATTAGTGCAACCTCACATTTAGGCACCCATTCATGTAAGTTTTTTCACAGCATTCTGCACTGCATAATCCTATTGAAGCTGTGAAAAGCAACAGGTGTTGAGTCTGCATATGGTTGGCATATTAATTAGACCTGAGAAAAAAAAAACTTTAAAAAACCCACAGCTGTTAAGTATCTCAGTCCAAATAAACTCCAGTAAGAGGGCTGAAGCTATATGTAAGGATAATTTATCATCATCCGATTCAAAATCCTTATGGCAGCAGAAACTATTTTTTTTAAGTCTTCATGGTCCTTTTTTTGAAACTGAAGAAGCCCATTAACGTTTTCTTTGGGCACTGGCTGACAAAGGCTGGCTAACATTTTAATAGCAATGCTGTTATACATCATGGTATCCATACTGAAATATTTGAATTTCTGAGATGCTCAGCAGTCAGCAGATATTAGAACAGGCTTCAGTCTCTTACACGGCCGGTAGCAAGTAGTTTGCTATGAACATTCCTGGCAGTACGGAAAGGAGCAGAAAAAGGGACAGGATAGAAAAGATTTTTTATTTTTTATTTAATTTAAGCTGGTGGTAGTAAGATTTACTTACATATAGCATCCCAACTTAAATACTGAAAAAATCTCCACCAAATACTGAGGGCAGAAGGAAGATATGTTTGGCCTAATTTAAATGCTATGGGATAAACAGCGTAGAACGCAAAATAAAAGAATTGTAAGTCTTCTCAGTGGTTGAGTGAGTCATAAAACCTCTGCTGGTGTCACCCACAGAGTTAGGAATCTTGCACAAAAAATGGGCATTTAAACAGAGCAGCTTTTAAAAATGAGAGAAAAATGAAAGTACCAGGGGCAGGAATGCAGAAGTAGGAGAACAGTTTAAAAGGATGAAAAGAGAAAGGAACAAGGAAGCAGAAAAGCAAAGGACAGAACACCATGGTCAGAGGATCAAGGAAAAGAGGAATAATTATAGGGAACAGGAAGTAATTGAGAAAACAAGTAGAAGAGTACAGAGAACATCTCAGGCGGTGAAAGGAGGCAATGACAACAAAAAAAGGGATGTCTTTGGATCAATACAGAAGAAGAAACTGGGCTTACCTGTGTGAGCTGGAAAGTGTGTGACAGCATCATCCAGGGCAGGAGAACATGAAAGAAGCTGAGATGTGGGAGAAGGGAAGGGAGCTTGACAGGGTGTCCCTTCTGTCAGCAAGAAAAGGGGACGGGAGCCCCGGATTCTGTGTCTGTGTTTTGTGTACATTTTCCACCTGAAGTGTACCCACATGCAAATGAAGGAGCAGGCAGCTTTTCCTGCTAAGAACTTGAAAATCAGGAATCAGGCCAAAAAAAGAATTAAAAAGCAGGAAAAAAAGCCAGTACTGTTTTTTCTTTTCTTTGTCTGTCTCATGATGCTTGAGCTGTAGGATTTGGCGATATTACTGAAGTAACACAAATCGTAGAGTGTTTCTTAAAACCCTTGATATCCATCTAATTAACATTTCATTCATGTTCGTATTGGCATTTTGCATACTTCCTTTCTGCCTAACAGTGAACATTTTAAGTTTAAGCAATATTTCTGTGTCTATGTGTTAAGAAAGAAAATAAACAGTTTCCCACATTCTTTTCAACAAGGCCCACAATATAAAAAGCTTCGAGCAAGAAACTATACATTTAATAACAGCTTAATCCTCTCTCTCAAAGTGCTTTAGAAGGAGGCAAATGGAGATAATTTAACAAATTCTACATATGTTCAGGAGCCAGCTAGCTAGAACGAAACACAGAGAAGAAAGGCTTTGTGAGATCTTTGTAATTTTGCTCCACCCAGGCAAAGAAGGGGACCTGGGGCTACCACGCTGCTGCTCTGCACAAGGCTACGACATGTTGCGGTAGCATTCTGCAGTACCATGGCTAACCTGAGTGGCATGGAAATATCTTCTAGCTGGCTTGGATGCTGGAAACTGCTTAGGACGACCCTTCAGCTGGAATACTACCTTGTTTCTTAGACAGGCTAAGTAGTCGAGGTGGAGGGCTATGCTGCTATTCTGGGTGAATGGCTTCTGATAAATAAGTTAATTCTTTCCAAACTGGTTTGGGTGTCTCAGCCTGGCATATCCCCAGACCATCTACACGTAAGTGTTTAATTCTGGCAAAAGCCGTAGACCTGACTCAAAACCATGCCAACAAACTTGCTGTCAACATGGGAGTTGGGAGACAGCAAATGATGTAAATGGAGGGAATAATGTAGACCATTCAATTCTAGAATTTGTCCCCAGTTTTTATTAAGTTTCAGAATATCATCTAAACTATTATTTAAATTAAATTTTAATCAGTATCCCCTATCTGCCCCCTTTTTATTACTGTAAATATGGTGTATTTAAAATATACACTTTAGATGCTAATACTTTTTAAACACAAGTGTTTTCTCTCTTCTCTTTGTGTTTAACCACAAGTAGAGGCAAAGAAGAGGAAGAGAAAATAGTGAGAGTCCTAATCTAGGAAAGCACTAAAAATATAATTAATTTAGCTTTAGCGATTTGGTTTTGTACCCAGAATTAATAGATATGTTCCACAAATTGTCCTCTGTTAGTGCCTTCCTTTCATACATTACAAATAGGAATAAAATATTTTCCTGTCTCACAAGATAAATCCATTCCTATTCATGGGAATCTGAGATATCATTGTGATGAATGCCATGAGAAACTAATAATTCTGGGTGCAGCATAGGCTTGGGAAGATTTGCACTAAATAAAGGAGTGGCCAGAAACTGAATGAACAGGGCTGAACAACTGCCTTTTCTATTAACTCTCATACAGCACTAAATGAGGTGGGGATCCTGTGGGAAAAAATAGAGCCATCATGTAATTATAGACTGCACACACATTTAAAGACGCATCCACACAAGGAGGCAGAACTGAGGCTGTGCAAATACAAACTCATTTCTTGCACCTCCTAGCATTTGAGTGTTTCACTCTCTAGTGAAGCTACATGTAAAAGCCTTTCCATGTAGGATGGTCTGGGGCTGCTATGCAGAAGTCATAAGGGTACCCTTTTATGGGTCCATTAGTTTCCTCAGAAGTTGTCTTATTTGACATAAAATAGACACACACACACACACAGATGCACACATGCGTACACACACATGCTTACACCTATATCTGTCATGAAGTAATGTAGTGGTAAGGGCTAATCTAATTCACACAGTGAATCTAGGTTCCTTCACTGAATTTCCTTCCCCTTACTAAAGCACTGATCTTCACAGTTGAGGTGGATTATGCAACAAGATCGCACATAGAGGAGGGTTTTGGTACCACCATGGGAGGAGTAGCCAAGGGATCTGCAATTATGTGGATCGAGAATATAAACCTCTTAGGAAGGCACAGGAGGTCAGCTGCATTCCTGCAGTCCAGAGCCTGCGGTAACAGCAGAGAAATGCTCTAAAGCTCCTGAATTAGAGAAGTCTTTTTTGCCCTCCCAGTTTTTGTTTTGCTTAGCCTGTTTACTGGGACAGCGTAGAAGTACAACACAGATGGAAACCAGCTCTATTTGCCTTAACTGGTGTGTTCATGCTGAAATCTAATTTTATGTCAACATTTTGATGTTTTCACTGCTGAATGTTTTAGCAGGCACAGCCAAATACTCCAGGATTATAGACTGAGTTTGGAGAGGGAAAAATATCAAGAGAGAGAACAGCTTTCCTTTTCTTTCTTTATGACTTTTAAAAGATAATAGAATAAATTACAAGTGAGAAACCCTTAAAATACAGTCTTTATTAAACTGCCTAAGTATAGATTTTCCTGTCTGGAAGTCTTTCTGCTTACATTTCACTTTCTGAATAGTAATTACTGACAAACAAATGCCACATTGTAGTTGTGCTGCCATCGCAGCAATAATAAAGTTGATTTTCACTCTGCCTGTTGCTCAGTGATAATTTTTGGAAGTTATTTTTCAGCTACTGCTGTTCTACTTTGGCAGAAGATGGTATAACCACATTTCTTGTGAGAAAGCGCACTTTTATTCAGAAGAAAGAAAAAATTTGTATCCAGTGAAAGGCATCGGTAAAATAATGAGGAGGAGGAGGAGGAGGAGGAGGAATGGGTTGGTCTGCTAGAGCATAGATGTGTGTGAACACAAGGCTATAACCTTTCTGCAAGCTGTGGGTAGTGCGTGTACACTTCTGTTTGCTATAAAAGATGCTAACAAAGAGCAATAAAGGTCTTTACAAAGAGCAATAAAGGTCTTTGGCTGCCGCATGCCAGAGTCCGTGCTGCTTAACCCCCACAATCAGTGATCTTAAATACAGTATAAAATAGCTTACAGGCTATTATTCTACAGTTAATTTTATGTTTGATATCTCCATAGCATTATACCTCCTTAGATATTTACTGTATCTTGAACCATCAATAAAAGGCACTTGTGTAAGATGAAATCTCAGCTCCACTGAAGGTAAGACCAAAACTCACTAACTTCAACAGAGCCAAAATGTCTTTATGTTTATAAGCTAAACTTGCTAGCTTGCTACATTGCACTGGTTTGCATAGAGTACCTTACTTCCCTTGAGGATTATAGGAGACTTGATTATCAAGAGGAGTTGCTTGCACTGATCCAGCCACGTTGGTTGTTACAGGTTTTTTATTATCTTGCAGTACAGCAAAAGCATCACACATTACAAATACATGTTCTGTTTTCTGCGCATGCTCACCCTCTTTATTGGGAGTTCACTGTAAACTTCTTTTGATTTCCAGTGAGTTCTGATATATAAGTGCAAAGTGATATTTATTATTATGATTCATCTGTTCATTTTACTTTGTTTTGCTACTTGCTCATTCAGATAACAGCATCACCTATGATCTTTAGGGATAAATGTTGTTTCTACAATGGATAAGCATGGAAATGTTTAATTTATATACTCTCATTTAGCCAAGTCCAGTGTAAAAAATAATACTTAGAAGAAAAAGATAGCATCAAAATGGTGTGATAAATATACATATATATTTAATCTAGAAGTTATTTCTAATGAGTTTATCATAAGTTTATAGGTCCATTTTAATGCCTAAATTACTATAGTGACGACAATAACATATCTTCAAACTAAACAGAAATTAAATCTTAACCTAATGTCGTGGTTTAACCTCAGTCGGCAACTGAGCACCACACAGCTGCTCACTCAATCCCCCCCGCCCCCAGTGGGATGGGGGAGAGAATTGGAAGAGTAGAAGTGAGAAAAACGCGTGAGTTGAGATAAAAAGTTTAATAATTGAAATAAAATGATAATAATAATAATGTAATAATGATAATAATAATATACAAAGGAAGTGATGCACAATGCAATTGCTCACCACCCGCCGACTGATGCCCAGCCAGTCCCCGAGCAGCGGCCCCCCCGGCCAGCTTTCCCCAGTTTATGTACTGAGCGTGACGTCACATGGTATGGAATGTCCCTTTGGCCAGTTTGGGTCAGCTGTCCTGGCTGTGCCCCCTCCCAGCTTCTTGTGCACCTGCAGCCTTCTCAGTTGGTAGATCATGGGAAGCTGAAAAATCCTTGACTAGTGTAAGCACTACCTAGCAACAACTAAAACATCAGTGTGTTATCAACATTGTTCTCATCCTAAATCCAAAACACAGTGCTGTACCAGCTACTAAGAAGGAAATTAACTCTATCCCTGCCGAAACCAGGACACCTAAACATTCTGAACATATTTTGAGCAACACTATACTATAAACTCTTCTATGGTTTATATCTCAGAGTGCTGTATGTAACAGATATAACTTATTGTTACTGTTTTACTATTAATATTAGTCAAAAAGTACTTACAAAATGGTCAAGTAAATTTTAGAAAACGGTTTCCTATCACTAGTACAATGTAGGAAAGGAAACCAGCAATAATGGTACATGGCTGTACATGTCAGTGTAGCTAATGCTATTGCAGTTGGAATGGCAGGTCAGCGATGTATTGTCTTCTCTGATGTTCACTTTTGATTTCCTGTTTTCACAACAGGATGTTATCACCAAAGGAAGCATTTCTTTTCAGGATACTATCCTCCCCGGAGTGGCAGTCTCTGGTGTTTAATAGACCCAAACCAGAGTAAAACCCATTCCCAAGGTTTGTTGTCCTCTGTATCCTTCATAGACCTGAAACGGCCTCTTTGGGTATAGCTAATTGAAGAACTGTTTTTACATGGACTGTCACAAATGTGGAAAAGAAGTGGAAAATGATAACCTTAACTTTAGCTCATATTCCCTGAATTTTAATTGCTCCGATAAATGGCAATACGAATGTCATACAAAGCAACTGATGACAAAACCCTGAAATCCTATAAAAGGTTAACCGAACGTTGTACATTTAGAAGAGTGTAACCGATTAACTTGTAATCAGCTTTAGTGACTTCTCTTGCTTTGACAATTAGGAAGTCCAAAATAGATTTTGGTCTTCAATAAAGCTCTTACTTGCATAGAATTCTGCATCAGTCGTTACCATAGATGCAATCTGAAATGGAAATAAAATGCAAAAATATTAGTATTGTGTAGTACTTTGACTCAAGGATAAAGTTATTTGTTATAATTGAATACAGTTATTGTATTGTTTGAAACGTTCAACATACCATCACCAATATCATCGTAAATCTCTCCATCACTGTAAGTTAGAAAAAGAGAAAAATAATGTATTTAAAAATTGAGACATCAAATATATATTACTATTTGCATGCAGATACAAAATAGTGTAGCAGTATGGTACAGACATGCTATCAAGCAATTCATTTCCTAATTTGGAAAGTGCAACCTTTGTGGTAAGAGAACAGTGTTGAGCAAGATGGTCAGGTCAAAGGATTTTCAGTGAAGGGTAGAGCTGGATACATTTCTTTCTAACGTGAAAGGCTTGCTTTATTAAAAGGTGGGTTTTTTTAATTAAGTTTTAAAGTAGCTATTCTAACAAACTCATAGAGATATTTCCATAAAAAATTAAATACTTACTGAATTTTTAAAATCAAAACCAGAAAAGATGAGTAAAAAAAATCAGTATGCCCTTGAAATTCTTATTTGTTTCTGTACTTAGCAATGCCATAATAGTTTTGGAGGAGCAGCTTTTTAGGTAATGAATTTAGGCAATGTCTATAAATGCTACATGCTCCATGAGTAGGAATTTTCAAAATTTGTCACTTAGATACATGAACAGCCCCATGGAAGCCAATAAGGCTATTTATATATGTTAAGCATGTGTATAAGTGTTTGCAGGCCTGAATTCTAAAAATGACATCTGATTTGATATTTAAGGGTCTAACATAAAGCCCACTGAAGGAAATGGAAAGGCTTTGTCTGACGAGGGTTTTGGATTAAAACCTAAATGCTGAACTCCACGCAATTATTCAGAGCAACACTGAGCCAAATCTGCTTTATCCCAATAAGACTGAAATAAAAATAAACCTAAAGAAAAATTGGTCCATTTCAGTTAAACATTTGAAAAAGGCATCAATACACTTAATCACATTAATGTGCAGTTCAGTAATAGATTCTAGTAGCAATAATACTTATGTCATTTTTCATGGTTTAAACCAGAGTTTATGGTTAAACAATGAGGAATGGGGCTCTGGAAAATTTCCAGCATGGATATATGTGACTAATTCTTGAGAAATCTAAACTCCATTAAAATAACTCAATTTACAGGACTGACATACTTTAGAATGACATACTAAAATAATTACATTTCACTTTTATTTAACAAACAGTTTAGAACAAAATTGAGTGTTAAAACAAATTTTTCAAAAAGATCACTTTGTACTTACTTCTCAACCAAATTGCTTCTCAGAACATAGCCATCTGTAAAATTGAAATACATATGTATTTAAGTTAAACTTAAATATTCATGTTATTTCTTCTGTTGCTAGCATTAGTGAAATGCAGTTTTTTCTTTTAGATATTTCAGACAAAGACGTATAGATGGATAAAAATGTACAATGGATATGTACTCATGGAAAATTTTGATATGTCTAATTTTAGTTTTAATTATTCTTATCCACTTGTTTAGTATAACATGGTGCCTTAGATAGGGAATCAGAATATTACAGTAGCTCCAGTCAGATGTCTAATGTGTCAGGTACTTTACATATTCATACAATGTCATTTCTCTTGTTTCATTGCAATAGTTTCCATTGTGTACAAAACGAGTACTGAAAGGAGGAAATAGTAATACAAGTGATGCAAGATTAGGTTTTCATCTTATATTTTAGTTTGCTGGTTGCATGAGAGGGGTGTGAAACAATAGCTAATAACATAAAATATAGCACAGTTCACAAAATATAGCACAAAAATGTGGTATAATAATAACCACAAAATATTTATAATAATAAATAACTGTCCTGGTTTCGGCAGGGATAGAGTTAATTTCCTTCCTAGTAGCTGGTACAGTGCTGTGTTTTGGATTTAGGATGAGAACAAAGTTGATAACACACTGATGTTTTAGTTGTTCCTAGGTAATGCTTACACTAGTCAAGGACTTTTTAGTTTCCCATGCTCTACCAACTGAGAAGGCTGGAGGTGCACAAGAAGCTGGGAGGGGGGCACAGCCAAACTGGCCAAAGGGACATTCCATACCATGTGACGTCATGCTCAGTACATAAACTGGGGAAAGCTGGCCGGGGGGGCCGCTGCTCGGGGACTGGCTGGGCATCGGTCGGCGGGTGGTGAGCAATTGCACTGTGCATCACTTGCTTTGTGTATTATTATTATTATCATATTATTATTATTATCATTTTATTTCAATTATTAAACTGTTTTTATCTCAACCCACGAGTTTTTCTCACTTGTGCTCTTCCAATTCTCTCCCCCATCCCACCGGGGGTGGGGGGAGTGAGCGAGCGGCTGTGTGGTGCTCAGTTGCCGACTGAGGTTAAACCACGACAATAACATAAATATGTATAGTTACAGGGACAAAAATGTCTTTCAAGACATATATACCAATTAATTATCATTAACTGTAATTGTTTAAATTTTTTTAACTGTATCTTATTTATAAGAGCTCTTTATATAAGATAATGGAAATACCTTAGAGAAGCTACTCACTGGTGAATTATTCTATTACTCTGTTGCACTACTGATGAAATCAAATAAAACTACACATTTTTTTCTTCAATATATTTAATCTCTTGAAAAAAATTACTTGCCGTCTTTGGTAAAAGATATCTACTGAAATACTTGTCAATTGGTATAACATATACAAGTGTCCTGGTTTCAGCAGGGATAGAGTTAATTTCCTTCCTAGTAGCTGGTATAGTGCTCTGTTTTGGATTTAGTATGAGAATAATGTTGATCACACACTGATGTTTTAGTTGTTGCTAAGCAGTGCTTACACTAGTCAAGGACTTTTCAGCTTCTCGTGCCCTGCCAGCGAGAAGCTGGGAGGGGGCACAGCCAGGACAGCTGACCCCAAACTGGCCAAAGGGACGTTCCATACCATGTGACGTCATGCTCAGTACATAAACTGGGGGAAAGCTGGCTGGGGGGGCTGCTGCTCGGGGACTGGCTGGGCGTCGGTGGGTGGTGAGCAATTGCACTGTGCATCACTTGCTTTGTATATTCTTCTTCTTATTATTACTATTTTATTTTATTTTATTTCAATTATTAAACTGTTTTTATCTCAACCCACGAGTTTTCTCACTTCTACTCTTCCAATTCTCTCCCCCATCCCACCGGGGGTGGGGAGAGTGAGCGAGCGGCTGTGTGGTGCTCAGTTGCTGACTGAGGTTAAACCATGACAACAAGCAAAGAGAAAGCTATAACAATAATTACATATTTGTAGGTAAACATTAGTATGTTTGTACAAAATTAGGACAGTTTTAAAGGAGAAATGTGATCTTGTGTTATATTTGAAATTACTATATGTTTCCTTCTTTTATTCATTAGGAAGCTTAAATGGTCACACTAAAATTACAGGTTTTTAGTAATTCATACACTGCCGTATTGATATGTTTTAGAACAAATTTATTAGCTGGTTTTGGCTGGGATAGAGTTAATTTTCTTCATAGTAGCTAGTATGGGTCTATGTTTTGGATTTGTGCTGGAAACAGGGTTGATAACACAGGGATGTTTTAGTTACTGCTGAGCAGGGCTTACACAGCATCAAAGCCTTTTCTGTTTCTCACCCCACCCCACCAGCAAGTAGGCTGGGGGTGCACAAGAAGGTGGGAGGGGACACAGCCGGGACAGCTGATCCCAACTGACCAAAGGGATATTCCATACCATACGATGTCATGCTCAGCATATAAAGCTGAGGGGAGAAGAAGGAAGAGGGGGACGTTCGGAGTTATGGTGTTTGTCTTCCCAAGTAACTGTTTTGCGTGATGGAGCCCTGCTTTCCTGGAAATGGCTGAACACCTGCCTGCCGATGGGAAGTAGTGAATGAATTCCTTGTTTTGCTTTGCTTGTGTGCGCGGGTTTTGCTTTCCCTATTAAACTGTCTTTATCTCAACCCATGAGTTTTCTCACTTTTACCCTTCCGATTCTCTGCCCCATCCAACCGAGGGGGAGCGAGCGAGCAGCTGTGTGGTGCTTAGTTGCCGGCCGGGGTTAAACCACGACACTTGTAAAGTTCCTTTGCATTCTTGAAGCTGCTACTGCTCCATGTACTTAGAGGAACCATTATATAGTACAGAAAGTATCAGTTTTCTGCTAGTATTTCTGATGGTGATTCTTCATGTCAGTCTATCTGAATCCCCAGATCTTACTGTTTTACCTAAAGGAATTATTTCCTCATTCACATGAACTTTTCTGATATACAGGACATTAAAGCTTTTTGTTGTTTTATTTTTAAATGCACAGTAATGTCCAGCTAAAGAATCTCATATTTAGTGTTAAGCCTTTTTTACAATCCAGTCCCTAGTTTTATTCTAACTGAAATTGCCCTTTACAAGATCTGTAATTTTACTAGTAGCGGAAACCTTCCCTTATAAATTGGCATCAGACACAATGAGCTAGTACTGTTCCCAAAAGCTGCTGAATTATCGCAGTCTTCAACTGGCCAATGTTTTGAAATATATAAATGCCCTGTGTTTCCTATATGGAATATTGGGAAAGTTATATGACAAGAATAATATCCCAAATAGTCCTGCAAATAGTAATAAGTAACTAATTCTTATATACAGCTTGTCTTCATAAAGAAACATTTGCATAATTCATTTTAACTTGGTGTATTTCCATCTTAAAATAGGTAGATATCAGATATTGCTATAAATCTCAAATGTAAATAAGTTTTTTTCCAGAATATGCTATATTAATTGCCAATCATATAAAGTAGAACAAATAAGCGATTTGCTCCGTGAAGGCCATAATACATAAAAACACTGCACTTTTAAAGAAAACTTGTCTTGTGCTAGAGCTGAAGGTTGTCTGAAAGGCATTATTTTCATGTGATAATATTTTATTTGACACTAATCTGCTTTAGCTTCTGTTTATGACTTAACAGTTACATATGAATGCAGAGTGAAAAATAACCTTCTTAGCCCTCTATATAAACCAATGTGTTAGCTAAAACCTCTGAGTTCAATAACACTATTTTAAATTAATCATCAAACCACAATGCACTCTCTGTAAGAAACTTAACAATTAAATTACCAATTTTCTTATTTTGAATGGTATCTGAAACTTGCAGTCATTACAGGTATCCTTTAAGAAAAATGATACAAATTCTTGTCGCTAAGAAAATGAAAAAATAGTTCTGTGCATTTAATATTTGATTGCAGCTATATAAGATAAAATAGCTGCTTAATTTGCCTGTATTTATATCTTCAGGGTCATGAAGATTTGATACTTACATAAATTCTATTATAACTTTTGCCTACTAAAAATGTTAAACTGCAGGTAATCTTCAATAGTCAAAGAACCCAACGCTGCAGATTTTCAGGCTGAATGCAAGTCAGTACACATAGGGAAAGCTCTGTCTATTCAGGATATTCTTAGCCTGGTTGTCCTTCCTCAGATTTTATTATCTGGAATAAAGGCATGGAAATGGATTTTTTTTTTTTTTAATATGTCATCTTTTTAAAATTCTCTTTAAGCAGAGTCCAATAATTTCCAGGACTCCTGAAGTCTCACTGGGAATCATTTAAAATCATTTGGCTATTCTAATCTCTGTTTCTTCTTTTCATTTTCTCATGTAAATATACATGACTATACAGTCGCCCAGGCGAGCAGCTCCGGTGCCGGCACGATCCGCAGCGGAGCGCTCTAGCGTGGTGCACAAGGGGGGTTTCCTCAACTGGGGGAACCTCAGGGGGAGCTGAGAGAGCAGCTAGGAGCCCGCAGCTTGTGCGACAGTGGCTGACGAGACCTGGGTGGGGCCAGGAGCAATGGCGGCCAAGCCCCCCACACGTATAAAAGAAGCCCCTGAGGAGGGCTAGTGACTAGGGCATGCAGGAAGGGTGTTGCAGCTCTGCCAGCTTGACTAGGGAGCAATGGTATCTACCTGGCAGAAAGTCATGGCCTCTCTAAGCTCTGTACCTGCCACAACTGATGCAGCTTCCCAGACAGAGCTCCAGTGGGAACATGCTGCCACCCAGGTATCAGGCTGCAGGGTGTGCCCTACTCTTATGCCAGTACTGGATGGCTGTAGTGAGTACACCTGTGGGAGGTGTGCCCAGGTAGAGGAACTCCTCTGCTTAGTGACAGAGCTCTGGGAGGAGGTGACTAGGTTGAGGAGTATCAGGGAGTCAGAGAGAGATAGACTACTGGAACTGCACCCTACCTTCCCTGAGACAGGCCCAACAGGCAGACAGGATGCATGATATGGAGGATTCCCTATCCTCTCTCTGCCTGGCTGAACATAGTGACTTAAGGGATAGGAGGCAATGGCGACAAGTTCCTGCCTGGTGCAGCAGGCATGTCTCCTCTGTGACTACCTCACCTTCCCAGGTGCCCTTGCATAATAGGTATGAGGCTCTGCAAGTGGAACCAAACAATGTTGAGGACGATGGTTCATCTAGCTTGGAGGTGTCGCCGAGGTTAAGTCGGCCTACACCCTGCGTCAAAACTGCTTCCATAAAGAAAAAAAGATGGGTCATTGTCATAGGAGACTCTCTTCTGAGGGGAACAGAAGACCAAACATGCAGACCAGACACAGTTCTTAGGGAAGTCTGCTGCCTCCCTGGGGCCTGGGTTAAAGATGTGAAGAGAAAGCTTCTTACCCTGGTACGGCCCTCGGATTATTATCCGTTATTGGTTTTTCAGGTAGGCAGCCATGAAGTTGTAATGAGAAGTCCAAGGGCGATCAGAAGAGACTTCAGGGCCTTGGGACGACTGGTTAAGGGATCAGGAGCACAAGTAGTGTTCTCTTCTATCCTTCCAGTTGCAGGGAATGATGAGGGAAGAAACAGGAAGAGCCAGCAGATCAATACCTGGCTCCGAGACTGGTGTCACCGGCAGAATTTGGGGTTTTTTGGTCACGGGTCGGTCTACACGACACCAGGCCTGCAGGCAACAGATGGGGTACACCTGTCTCAAAGGGGGAAAAGGATCTTTGCACAGGAGTTAGCAGGGTTCATTGAAAGAGCTTTAAACTAGATTTGAAGGGGGAAAGGGATAAAACTAGGCTCGTTAGAGATAAGCCTGGGGGCAGCACGCCAATGTTTGAGGGACGGTGTGCTAGCGAGGTCCTTCGGTCTGCTGTCTCAGTGGAGGTAGGGGATGGAGATCCATGCGGCAGCAAAGACACAAGGGTTATTGATGTGTTAGAAACCATGGAAGTGCCTAACAGTCACACAGGAATTAGGGCTTCTCCCCCAAAAAAGGTGGTGGGATCAATAGCCCAACTGAAGTGCATCTACACCAATGCATGCGGCACAGGCAACAAACAGGAGGAGTTGGAAGCCATTGTGCAGCTGGAAAACTATGATATAGTTGCAGTCACGGAAACATGGTGGGATGACTCGCACAACTGGAGTGCTGCAATGGATGGCTATAAACTCTTCAGAAGGGACAGGTGAGGAAGGAGAGGCGGTGGGGTAGCCCTGTATGTTAGGGGGTGTTTTGACTGCCTAGAGCTTGATGATGGTGATGAAAGGGTCGAGTGTTTATGGGTAAGAATCAGGGGAAAGGCCAACAAGGCAGATATCATGGTGGGAGTCTCTTATAGACCACCCAACCAGGTTGAAGAGGCAGATGACATATTCTATAAGCAGCTGGGAAAAGTCTCACGATCGCTAGCCCTTGTTCTCATGGGGGACTTCAACTTACCAGATGTCTGCTGAAAATACAATACAGCGGAGAGGAAAGAGTCTAGGAGGTTCCTGGAGTGTGTGGAAGATAACTTCCTGACACAGTTGGTGAGGGAGCCAACTAGGGAAGGCGCCCCACTGGGCCTGTTGTTTGCGAGCAGAGAAGGACTTGTGGGTGACGTGATGGTTGGAGGCCGTCTTGGGCATAGCGATCATGAAATGATAGAGGTTTCGATTCTCGGAGAAGTAAGGAGAGGGGTTAGCAGAACTGCCATCTTGGACTTCCCGAGGGCAGACTTCGGCCTGTTTAGGAGCCTGGTTGACAGAGTCCCTTGAGAGGCAGTCCTGAAGGGCAAAGGAGTCCAGGAAGGCTGGACATCCTTCAAGAAGGAAATCTTAAAGGCACAGGAGCAGGCCATCCCCATGTGCTGAAAGATGAGCTGGCGGGGAAGACGACCGGCCTGGCTGAACAGAGAGCTTTGGCTGGAACTCAGGAAAAAAAAGAGAGTTTATGCCCTTTGGAAGGAGGGGCAGGCAACTCAGGAGGACTACAAAGATGTCGTGAGGTTATGCAGGGAGAAAATTAGAAGGGCCAAAGCCCAACTAGAACTTAATTTGGCTACTGCCATAAAAGACAATAAAAAATGTTCCTATAAATACATTAGCAACAAAAGGAGGGCTAAGGAGAATCTCCATCCTTTATTGGATGCAGGGGGAAACATAGTGACAAAGGATGAGGAAAAGGCTGAGGTACTTAATGCCTTCTTTGCCTCAGTCTTTAACAGGAAGACCAATTATTCTCGGGGTACCCAGCCCCCTGAGCTGGAAGACAGGGACGTGGAGCAGAATGAAGCCCCCAGAATCCAAGGGGAAATGGTTAGCGACCTGCTACACTACTTTTAGACATACACAAGTCTATGGGGCCGGATGGGATCCACCCAAGGGTACTGAGGAAGCTGGCGGAAGTGCTCACCAAGCCACTTTCCATCATTTATCAGCAGTCCTGGCTAACTAGGGAGGTCCCAGTTGACTGGAGGTTAGCAAATGTGATGCCCATCTACAAGAAGGGCCGGAAGGAGGATCTGGGGAACTACAGGCCTGTCAGTCTGACCTCGGTGTCGGAGAAGGTTATGGAGCAGATCATCCTGAGTGCCATCACACGGCATGTACAGGACAACCAGGTGATCAGGCCCAGTCAGCATGGGTTTATGAATGGCACGTCCTGCTTGACTAACCTGATCTCCTTGTATGACAAGGTGACCCGCCTAGTGGACGAGGGAAAGGCTGTGGATGTTGTCTACCTGGATTTAGTAAAGCCTTTGACACCGTTTCCCACAGCATTCTCCTGGAGAAACTGGCTGCTCATGGCTTAGACGGGCGTACTCTTCGCTGGGTTACAAACTGGCTGGATGGCGGGGCCCAAAGAGTTGTGGTGAATGGAGTTCAATCCAGTTGGCGGCCGGTCACGAGCGGTGTTCCCCAGGGCTCAGTTTTGGGGCCAGTTTTGTTTAATATCTTTATCAATGATCTGGACAAGGGGATTGAGTGCACCCTCAGGAAGTTTGCAGACGACACCAAGTTGGGCGGGAGTGTTGATCTGCTCGAGGGTAGGAAGGCTCTGCAGAGGGACCTGGACAGGCTGGATCGATGGGCCGAGGCCAACTGTATGAGGTTCAACAAGGCCAAGTGCCGGGTCCTGCACTTGGGTCACAACAACCCCATGCAGCGCTACAGGCTTGGGGAAGAGTGGCTGGAAAGCTGCCTGGCGGAAAAGGACCTGGGGGTGTTGGTCGACAGCCGGCTGAACATGAGCCGGCAGTGTGCCCAGGCGGCCAAGAAGGCCAATGGCATCCTGGCCTGTGTCAGAAATAGTGTGGCCAGCAGGACTAGGGAAGTGATTGTCCCTTTGTACTCGGCCCTGGTGAGGCCACACCTCGAATACTGTGTTCACTTTTGGGCCCCTCACTACAAGAAGGACATCGAGGTGCTGGAGTGTGTCCAGAGAAGGGCAATGAAGCTGGTGAAGGGTCTGGAGAACAAGTCTTATGAGGAGCGGCTGAGGGAACTGGGGTTGTTTAGCCTGGAGAAAAGGAGGCTGAGGGGAGACCTTATCGCTCTCTACAACTACCTGCAAGGAGGTTGTAGCGAGGTGGGTGTCGGTCTCTTCTCCCAAGTAACTAGCGATAGGACGAGAGGAAATGGCCTCAAGTTGCGCCAGGGGATTGGATATTACGAAAAAATTCTATACTGAAAGGGTTGTCAAGCACTGGAACAGGCTGCCCAGGGAAGTGGTTGAGTCACCATCCCTGGAGGTATTTAAGAGATGTGTAGGCGTGGCGCTTAGGGACATGGTTTAGTGGTGGACTTGGCAGTGTTAGGTTAATGGTTGGACTTGCTGATCTTAAAGGTCTTTTCCATCCTAAACGATTTTATGAGTCTATGATTCTATGAAAGCAAAATTTCTTCACTTACAGTTATGGTGTACAAACACAGTGTGCTTGCAAGCCAGATGTGCATGACAGTCCTTATACCACTGCAAAGGGTAATCTAGGTTCTTCTGATGGTCCCTAGCCCCTAGATATGTTGGAGATACATCCCCTGCCGACCCCATACTCTTTCAAACTTACTAATCCAGGGAAGAGGCTCCAAAATTACACATCCATATTTTCAGTTTCTAACTACTTTATTCATATTTGTGTGGCTTCCATAATAGGGAACGAGGCAGCAGGTCAGCACACTCCATCTTGATTACTTAGCACCACTGAAAGCTATAATGCATCGGGCCACCTGCTCTCTGACAGTGTAAAGGAGGCTTGGAGAGGACACAGCTTACATTTTCAGGCACAAGTCCATCTATATCCTAATGTTTAAGCAAAATGTATGAAAGTGTGTGGCGGTGTGCTCCCCCCTCCCTGCCCCTGCATAAGCAACAACCACCACATCGGTACTGTGCCTATGCCTTTAACTAAACCTCGTGGCCCACTTGCCTGGGAAGCTACCGATAGCAGTGGTGCAAAACACAGAATTACTGCACAATGGATTTTTCCTTCTTTTTAACGGGGTAACCTGTTCAGACTCTCCCCACTGAAACAAGTCTCTATTTTCTCTTACAGCACCCCACAGGATGGCAAACAGAAATGCTGTGTTCATGTTACTATTCCAAATCCTAACAATGCCGCTCCTCTTAACCTGTGGTCAAAGAACCCTAGGGTGGCCATGGTCTCAAGCTTGAGTTAAGTACACTGGGAGTATGGGAATACACTCTAGTAAGGGAGATTTAAATCTTTCCACTGTGGTCATGCACGGAACTGAAATATACTTAGAAAATGAATGGGGCTGGGATAAAGATGAAGCTGATAATAAAATTCCCCGACTTCAAGGAACGGCAGGAAAAGAAATTAAAATAGGATGCCAGATGATCAATGGGTCTACCCATGAAAAGGCGTCTCGGATTTCTGTGTACAACATTACACCAAACCCAATAGTAAAAGATACGAAACTTTGCACCTCTGAAAGATTGGACTGTTGATACAATTTTACCTTAGTACAACCTGTTTTTATAGTCTGCCTCTGGGCTCACCATAGCGTGGGACTATCATTTAAATTTAAAATAGACATTACTGAGCCTAGTACAACAACATGCGCCCCGATTGTAAAGGATAAAAAACCTCTGTCCCCACAAATTTCTGAAATTGGACCGTATGTGATCAAAAATACAGGCCAACAACGAGTGTTATTTAATCCATCATGGTCTCTTAAACGAGTAGAACTACTGATGCAAATTAATATCTCTGCAATCAAACCGACCCGTTCACCATTCCTAAGTACAACCTATGCAGGATGGTTAGCATGGTTACGTGGACGAACCCTCACCTCCCCAAGACGAACAAGGAGAGATGTGACCAGTATCATAGAGACAGGACTGGGAGTCTTAAATAGTATAGATGCCGAAGTACTCGTAAATAAACTGAGTACAGCAACAAGTGATTTAAACAAATTAGAACACCCACTGCAGTCTTCTCTATTAGCATTGGGAACTAACCAATGGCTCTTATCTGATATATTGCCTCAGTGGGAAAGAATTAATGAAAGGGACCACCAATTGATTGTGGATGCACTTGGTGCAGCCCAAAATAATGTTTCTCTAGCCCTTAGTTGTACCCAGGCTCAACTCTGGATGCAATCTATGATAGCAGCAATTATAAGAGAAGGTGAAGAGGGTACCTTATCCACTGAAATTCAAAAGGTAATTTGGGATAATGCAACTAAATTTGAGAAAGAATTCCAATCCTGCTGGTATTTGGTTAATTTCACTTATGACCCCATCAACAATAAGGCCACAGCTTTTGTCTTAATAATACACAATGCTTCGGTATACACCATATACCCAATCATTGCATTAGGATTAAATCACAATGGAGCTATACCCTATCCATTAGAATATAGAGTATGGGCCCAATGAAACAGAAACAAATGGCAAACTGTTGATGATAACGCATGCATTGTACGGGAACAACAAGGATTTATTTGTGAGAGTAACACCATCAAAGCCCAAGACATTTGTCTTGACACTGAGCAAAATGTTTGTCATTTTGAAATACATCCCGATGAAGCCCCTGAAACTGTACTTTTATATATATTGGAAAAGGATGTGTTTGTATGAGAACCCTTTGTGATTTTATATTCATAGATAACGTTACTGTAGATACAAGCAATCGCTCAAATATTTGTGTTTGTAACTTTACTAAAGTTATGGGATGCGACTTTACTTATTCAGCTCCTGTTACGCCTTATCAATTGTTACAATCTAATTACACACTGAGTCAAGATTTATTGCTTACCCCTATCGGAATGAATCTTACATTGGTGAAGAAACTACTACAACATGATGACCTGTGTCAACTGCTAGAACGCGTCCAAAACAATGGACACAAAACTCTAATCACTGTTCATCATGATACAGAAGAGATACACCATGTCTTGGAAAGAGTGAAGAAGGATGGAGAACACCATTGGTGGGAAACTCTTCTTGGATGGTCACCAACAGCAACGGGAGTGTTTAATCTTATGCTTCACCCAGTTGTTATTTTACTAACTCTAACTTTAATATGTCTCTTGCTTATAATTATATTGTATATAAAGGTTTGGTACATGATAAAACAAATAACTCAACTTCAACCACCCAAAACATACAAATTAACGCATAACAAATAGCAGTGCTTCACTATCTACTTACCATGGATCTGTAAGCGCATAAACTATCAATATACTATTTATGGCACAGAGGCAAGAGGTGACTGTACCAGTATTCTGTGAAGGTAAGATGAATTGACTATAGTCACGGGGTGGAGTGTGGTGGTGTGCTCCTCCCCCCCCCGCGTAAGCAATAACCACCAGTGGGAGTCGTGATGGCTGCATCCAGCTTATGCTGGACTTTGGGCAACATAGTAGCCAAGGGCTGTCTGGAGCAGTGACCCAAATGTCTTGCTGATATGCAAATATGACTGTAAGTCAATCATCTTACTCTATAAATAGTGGACAGCCCAGGGCCCGTTGAGCTCTCCTGCATGGCAGCGGGCTGCACAGTGGGATCTCCCCTTGAGTAGGGACGCCTCTCAAGGTTACTCCTCGAGGTTGAGAGATTCCTTGCCACAACAGATCCTCGCTAAGTGACTAATAGCATGCTATTATAAAAGGATTAATCCTTTAGACATAAACCGTTGACCAAGTCTGGGACTAGGATTGGATCCAGCCACACCTAGACTCCTCTCTGAGAAGGAGTCTAGAAAGCAAGGGGGTCCTTTCTGAACCTCATGGCTCAACGGGAGGGTCTCCCTGACAGTTTTGTCTGACCCTGTCCTCTATGCAGTAAATAATCAAGTGTACCTTGCCATCGAATCTTGTTAAACCACTGTCGCATTTACCATTGAACTTTGTTAACTCACTGTTTTCTATCAATAAAGTGTATTGTTGCTTCTCTCTTACGAGTGAAGTGCAGTCTCACTCCATCCGCGACAAAGTGAATTGAAGATTTTTGCGTATTTCAAAAGGTATGTGGGTCAGACCAAGGCAACAGTGAGAAGGAATCTGAGAAGGTAAATGAGAATCAGTTCCTTGTGTCAAATCATTTTGTAACAATAAAAATAAGTGATAGCAGAATATGTTCCTAAGATCATCAGCCCTTGCTTAACAAGGTGGGAAGACATTATAATATAATTCCTAATTTTTTTTAACTGTCAGTAGAGGCATGAAGCTATGGAAGTGCTTTGTAAGTTAACAATCAAATGGAAGAATTAATGTGCAAAAAAGTAACAAAAACATCTTTAATTGTTGATTTTCAGTCTATCTGGCCTTCAAAAGGTAAAATTATAACTTTAAGATATGAGGAACTAGAGCAAGTAGAGCAAATAACCAAAACTGTCATGTACTTAACTAAAGTAGGATTCAAACTTTATTAATTAATGTGAAAATTGACAGAGATCTATTCAGAGGTTTTCAAGGAGGATATTTTTGTTCGTTTTGCTCTTTTATGCATAGCAAAGCAGTAGCTCCTGTCACTATTTGAAAGGCTTTGAAGACTGTGAGGAAAACAGTCAACATGAACTACTTTCTACTTTGTTATTAGCTTGATTCAAAAAATGCAGCATTGAAAGCTGCTCTTTGGGAAGTGGCTACACCAGTGCAATCCATATTTTGAAAAACATGTGTTGTTATGCAAGAAATTCTTTCTTACCCTGCAGGCCTGCCAGGAAGAAGGCTATACTCCAGACTGTAACAGATGAGTACAGAGGGGAAAAAAATAGAAGGAAAGTGACTGTATCCCCTTCAGAGGTTTATGGCATTGGACTGTCTTCTACATAGGTCAGTGGTAAAAGGTAAAGGTGAGCAGAAGGATGCTGCTACTTTGAGCATAGTCTATTCCTACACAAAGTGAGTTTTCATTAGGAGATTTGAAAAGTATTGTAAAAGAAGCACATTAAGAAATCGAAACCAGCAGTAGATGGTCCAGACTTCTCAAAAAATGCAAAAATTTCTGCCAATGCACACCCTGGCCAAGGGTTTCAAAGAAACACTGAAAAGCCTCACACAGCTCCCAAAACAGGCAGGCATGCCAACGAGGACATATGCCTTGGATCAGCTGGGGGCTGGGGGGAAGACTCCTAGTGTAGTTTTCCCCCAGCTTGTTGAAAAGATTAAACTCAAGCTCTGGCAATCCAAAGTAAGAATATTGTCATTGATTTTTCCTTGGCTGCAATCAATGGACAAGTGCTTCCCAGAGGTGCAGTAAGGATTTTACTGTTTTACTGGATTCTGTGGAGTCTCATATCTATAATCTTTTTGGCAAATGGAGGGAGACAGAAGCAACAAAACCATCTGCTAATCTTAGTTGATGCAAAGCAAGATTTACATAACTAAGTTGTTCTTTCTCACATTTGGTATCATCTCTTGCCTATTGGAGTTTTAAGTTTTTTAAGGCAAGCCGCTCTTAAAACAGAATAATAAAATAGCAACAATCTACATCTTGTCAACCACCAGGCAAGGAAAATGACAAGTATTAGTCTCTGCTCTAATATGACAGGGAAGAGGGTTTTTTACACATCCTGACTCAAGTTATGTACTAAACAATCATTCTCTGACAATTTGATTTCTACTACAGCTTTTTAATAAAACTTACATTTTCCTTCATTCCTGCACGGGATCTTGGTATCATCTGTACTTTCTATAATTTCAAGAGACTCCCCTGGTTTAACTTGTAAGTCTTTAGATCCCCATCTTCTCTGGGGCAAATCCTGGACTGTGGTAGTAAAGAACTTTAATTTCACCTTCAAACTGCAAAAATAAAATAAAGAGATGCTGGATAAAAACCATCAATGTAAAGGTTATGATCAGGCATTTTTATAACAATATATTCCCATTTATTACTAAATTTTTGAAAATTAGGCAAATAATTATTTATGCTGTGTAGTATGTGCCCATGCTTACCATTTGCACTTACAAATTCTCAGATCACTACTTTTACAAGTAGTAATAACTTACCTTTCAAAGGCAAAATAATGGATTATTTACAAATTAGGGGTACAAATTAGAGGACACCATACATATATTTTAGTCTTTATATTTTATGTGAACAAAACTTACTTTGAACTTTTTTCTGAACTCTTTCTCTTCTCTTTCCATCTTTTTAAGCTTTTGTGCATCTTTTTAATCTGATTTATGTTTTCAAGGCTTGCTGGTTTTGATGAACTAAAACAAGAGGTTACAGATAAAAAGAAAATTAGCAGCACATCTGAGGTATTGACAACCTTTCTGATAATTTTAGTGAAAATGCATTTACCTTCACATGTCTTTAGTATGTTTTCTTTGCTCTACAAAACTAATATGGATAATACATTATAGATTTGATTTCAAAAGAAATAAAAAGTTGGGGTTGTCTTTCCTACTTTTTTAATGAGTTCTGATATTAATATATCTATTACATCAGTGAATATGGAAAATTATTCAAAGTATCTAGCTACTACAGCAATGAGAACTTTACATCTACCAAAAATAGTTTAGGTAAATGATACCCATCACTTTAGAATCTCTAGGCAAGGGGCAATTTTTGTGAAGTCTATGTATCTTTGGGCAATAGGCTGAATAACACATCCCACTGTGGAGGCAGCTGGAACGTCTTAGCCTTTCGTACAGCAGCTGTGTTAGTCCTATGTGCCCATAGAAGACCTTGCTACTCTGGGGGATCTGCATTACATGACCTATTTCAAGTTCTGTTGTTTTTTCTACATCCCTGATTCTGTTGACTTCTGCCAATGAGCACAGAAGGGTTTAATGTCCTAACTGCCCTTCCTGATGCTGTACCTGGGAATTTAAAGTCTGACTCTACTTTCTGATCTTTCCTGATCTCTGTAGGAGTTGTGGATGACAGTTTCATTGATGATGAATGTATATGTGTGTGTGTGAAATAACCTAGATTTAAGGTGGGCCACGTCTTCTCCTTTGGATATACAGTTCAAAGAGCTCTCTCTGTTTTAATGCCTCCAGACTAGATTATTGTAGTGCACTTTGTAGCTCCACCTGAGTGAAGTCAGTGACAACAGAATGTGACATTGCAGTCATCTCCACAGATGCACCTGTGCTCATAAGGCATCTGTGCTCCAGAGATGGCGATGACTTCCTGGTCCAGGGATAAAAGTTTTACAAGTTGAACTTTACACCTCCAGATGTGTTTCATACTTATAAAACAGGGCACTATCTCCTTTTCTCATAAAATATTGCAGCAGCTGAGATCACAGATAGTACTTATCCTAACAGTCCCCAAATATTGATAGGAAGAGGACTGCATGCAGAGAATCTATAATGAAGAAACTTTAGGCCATGCATTCATTTCTACCTCTTGTCCGTCATGGGCTGAATTTGCTGAAATTCAAAGCATGCTTGTTTATTCTATAGTCTAATTATTATTTCAATCTGAAATGGAGGCAGGGAGCATTCAACTGCCATTGTCAACAGTAGGGTTATGAGAACTACAAAACCTGTGTCCTGGTTTCGGCAGGGATAGAGTTAATTTCCTTCCTAGTAGCTGGTACAGTGCTGTGTTTTGGATTTAGAATGAGAACAAAGTTGATAACACACCGATGTTTTAGTTGTTGCTAGGTAATGCTTACACTAGCCAAGGACTTTTTAGTTTCCCATGCTCTACCGACTGAGAAGGCTGGAGGTGCACAAGAAGCTGGGAGGGGGCACAGCCAAACTGGCCAAAGGGACATTCCATACCATGTGACATCATGCTCAGTACATAAACTGGAGAAAGCTGGCCGGGGGGGCCGCTGCTCAGGGACTGGCTGGGCATCGGTCGGCGGGTGGTGAGCAATTGTACTGTGCATCACTTGCTTTGTGTATTATTATTATCATTATTACATTATTATTATTATCATTTTATCTCAATTATTAAACTTTTTATCTCAACCCACGAGTTTTTCTCACTTGTGCTCTTCCAATTCTCTCCCCCATCCCACCGGGGGTGGGGGGAGTGAGCGAGCGGCTGCGTGGTGCTCAGTTGCCAACTGAGGTTAAACCACACCAGTCCTTTTTGGCACCCAACGTGGGGCTCGAAGGGTTTGAGATAATAACAGATTAACCGGAGTGTATTAAGGAACTTATATCTGTTAATAGTTGAGGGTCACAATGTTGGTTGCTCTGTTCTTGATATTGATTTGTATAATCTGCATCGTGCTCTTTTTCCTGCTGTACATGTTAAAGATTGGTGTTGGTTTTTGCAGTTTGCTGTGGTCTGCAGTGAATAGTGATGTCTCGCTTGTGAGGTTTGTTTTTAGAACATTGACCTTGACGTTAGTGTGGTATGTAGGTTTCACAATGAAGCCGTTACTGTACCACGGATACCATTTCAAGGAGACAACTAGCAGTTGCAGTAACTTTTCTGAGAGGTTTTTTACGGAGGAAATGCAGAATGGCAGTGTCACTATCTTCTTCTATGATGTTTCCTCCTTCATTACAGTAACTTTTCAGTATCTTGAACATCTGTGGGTAGTTAAGATACTTCTATTAATACTTCTTGGCAATATTGTTTTGGTTTTGTCTAAAGTTAATAAGGAATTTAAGAATATCATCCAGAGATCTGCCCCAAGGCTGAATAGTTATGAGTGGCAGGGTGTGTGGGACAAGATGGGCAAGTACCTAGGCCAATGGGCACCCACTGTGTTTTGGAACTTCACCCCTGAGCAAGTGCAGAGTCCTGAAAAGTTAGTAGAATATTTGGACAAAGTATGCTGTCACCCTGGCAACTCCAGAGAGATGCAGATCATTGCAACGTGCTGGGGCCTGGCCCATGCCTACCGAGCCCTGTTCAACACCATTCAGTATCCTCAAAGGGAAGACAAGGTCTCTGGCTCTGACAATAAAACAACACGCCCTGCGGCCACTCAGACTCTGGTGACATGCACTGCGGCCACTCAGACCCCAGCGACACGCCCTGTGGCTGAACCAAAGAACCAGCCTGTGCCGCTATCAGTCGCCCCTGTACACAAGAAGAAATCTTGGAAGCGGAAGTCGGCTCCTTTAGTAAGGGAGGAAGAAACTTCTTCTAAAAGGGAAGCGGAGGAAGAAATGTACGAATACCCTGGAGAAGGGCCATCACGAGAACGGGAGGAGGAGAGACAGCCGCTGATCAGGGAGGAAGAAGAGGAAGAACTCATAAACGAGGCAGTGACCACACGATCTCTATCCCTGAGTGAGCTGCGAGATATATGAAAAGATTTCAGCCGTCGTCCAGGCAAGCATATTGTCACCTGGCTGCTCCGATGCTGGGATAATGGAGCCAGTAGCCTAGAATTAGAGGGTAGGGAAGCCAAGCAGCTGGGATCCCTTTCTAGGGAAGGGGGCATTGACAAAGCAATTGGAAAAGGGACACGTATCCTCAGCCTTTGGAGGCGACTCCTGTCAAGCGTGAAGGAAAGGTATCCCTTCAAGGAAGATGTCATATGTCGCCCAAGCAAGTGGGCCACCATGGAGAAGGGTATCCAGTTCCTGAGAGAATTAGCTGTGCTGGAGGTGATTTATGATGACCTGAACAATGAACAACTATCCAAAGATCCAGATGAAGTCAAGTACACACGACCCATGTGGCGGAAGTTTATAAGGAGCTCACCATCGTCATACGCCAATTCATTGGCAGTGATGACCTGGAAAGATGGAGAGGGACAAACAGTGGATGAATTGGCTAGTCAACTCCGGCAATATGAGGAAAGTCTTTCTTCCTCCCTCGTCTCGGCTGTGGAGAAACTGTCCTGGGACATCCAGCAACTCAGAGAGGATAGGTCCTACTCCCCACCTGTATGGACCAATATCTCGGCTATTAGGAGTCAGCGTTCTTTTGCTCAAGAGAGAGAGTATAAGGGGTACACACCACGGGGCACCCTATGGTTTTACCTGTGTGACCATGGAGAGGACATGAGGAAGTGGGATGGGAAACCTACTGCAGCCCTAGGGGCACGGGTACGTGAATTGCAAGGGAAAACAATCACAAAAGGGGGTTCTTCCAGGAAAATTGCTGCTCCAGTTTCCAGCAGGCAGTTCCCCAGACAGAGTAGAAGGGCTGATCTTACTCCTGATCTTAATGAATTGACTTCTGACTCGTATGTACAAGAAATGAGAAATGAGTACTGTGATGAGGATTAGAGGGGCCCTGCCTCCAGCCAGGGGGAGGAAAGGGACAACCGGGTTTACTGGACTGTGTGGATTCGGTGGCCTGGCACATCAGACCCACAGAAGTATAAGGCTCTAGTGGACACCGGTGCACAGTGTACCCTAATGCCATCAAGCTATATAGGGGCAGAACCCATCTGTATTTCTGGGGTGACAGGGGGATCCCAACAGCTAACTGTATTGGAAGCCGAAGTAAGTCTAACTGGGAATGGGTGGCAGAAGCACCCCATTGTGACTGGCCCAGAGGCTCCGTGTATCCTTGGCATAGACTACCTCAGGAGAGGGTATTTCAAGGACCCAAAAGGGTACCGGTGGGCTTTTGGTATAGCTGCCTTGGAGACGGAAGAAATTAAACAGCTGTCCACCTTGCCTGGTCTCTCGGAGGACCTCTCTGTTGTGGGGTTGCTGAAGGTCGAAGACCAACAGGTGCCAATCGCTACCACCACGGTGCACCGGCGGCAATATCGCACCAACCGAGACTCCCTGGTTCCCATTCATGAGCTGATTCGTCGACTGGAGAGCCAAGGAGTGATCAGCAAGAACCGCTCACCCTTTAACAGTCCCATATGGCCAGTGCGGAAGTCGAATGGAGAGTGGAGACTAACAGTAGACTATCGTGGCCTAAATGAGGTCACGCCACCGCTGAGTGCTGCTGTGCCAGACATGCTAGAACTTCAATACGAACTGGAGTCAAAGGCAGCCAAGTGGTATGCCACAATTGATATTGCTAATGCGTTTTTCTCAATCTCTTTGGCAGCAGAGTGCAGGCCACAATTTGCTTTCACTTGGAGGGGCGTCCAGTACACCTGGAACCGACTGCCCCAGGGGTGGAAACACAGCCCCACCATTTGCCATGGACTGATCCAGACTGCGCTGGAACAGGGTGAGGCTCCAGAACACCTGCAATACATTGATGACATCATCATACGGGGCAACACAGCAGGAGAAGTTTTTGAAAAAGGGAAGGAAATAGTCCAAATCCTGCTGAAGGCCGGTTTTGCCATAAAACCAAGTAAGGTCAAGGGACCTGCACAGGAGATGCAGTTTTTAGGAATAAAATGGCAAGATGGACGTCGTCAGATCCCAATGGATGTGATCAACAAAATAACAGCCATGTCTCCACCAACTAGCAAAAAGGAAACACAAGCTTTCTTAGGCGTTGTGGGTTTTTGGAGAATGCATATTCCAAATTACAGTCTGATTGTAAACCCTCTCTATCAAGTGACCCGAAAGAAGAACGATTTCAAATGGGGCCCTGAGCAACGACAAGCTTTTGAACAAATTAAACAGGAGATAGTTCACGCAGTAGCCCTTGGGCCAGTCTGGGCAGGGCAAGATGTAAAAAATGCGCTCTACACCGCAGCTGGGGAGAACGGCCCTACCTGGAACCTCTGGCAGAAAGCACCAGGGGAGACTCGAGGTCGACCCCTAGGGTTTTGGAGTCGGGGCTACAGAGGATCCGAGGCCCGCTATACTCCAACTGAAAAAGAGATATTAGCAGCATATGAAGGGGTTCGAGCTGCTTCGGAAGTGATCCTGCAGCGATCAAAAGGGACTTCAGGGCACTGGGGCGACTGGTTCAAGGATCGGGAGCACAGGTAGTGTTTTCCTCTATCCCTACAGTGGCAGGGAAGGATACTGAAAGGAGCAGGAAAACACACCTGATCAACGCGTGGCTCAGGGGCTGGTGCCGTCGGAGGAATTTTGGCTTTTTTGATCATGGGGAGGTTTACATGGCACCGGGCCTGCTGGTGACAGACGGAGTCCAGCTGTCTCACAAGGGAAAAAGGATCATGGCTCATGAATTGGCAGGGCTCATTGAGAGGGCTTTAAACTAGGTTCGAAGGGGGAAGGGGATAAAACCAGGCTCGCTAGAGATGAGCCGAGGGGTGGCGTGCCGATGCCGGGGGCGAAATCGATAGCCCAGCTCAAGTGCATATACACCAATGCACGCAGCATGGGCGGCAAGCAGGAGGAGCTGGAAGCCATTGTGCAGCGGGAGAGATATGACTTAGTCGCCCTCACAGAAACATGGTGGGGTGACTCTCATGACTGGAGTGCTGCAATGGATGGCTACAGACTCTTCAGAAGGGACAGGCGAGGAAGGAGAGGCGGTGGGGTGGCCCTGTATGTTAGGGAGTGTTTTGATTGTATAGAGCTCAACGATTGTGATGATGGTACGGTTGAGTGTCTATGGGTAAGGATGAGGGGGAAGGCCAACGAGGCAGATATCCTGCTGGGAGTCTGTTATAGACCACCCAACCAGGATGAAGGGACGGATGAAGCGTTCTATAAGCGGCTGGCAGAAGTTTCTCAATCGCTAGCCCTTGTTCTCGTGGGGGACTTCAACTTCCCGGACGTCTGCTGGAAATACAACACGGCAGAGAGGAAGCAGTCTAGGAGGTTCCTGGAGTGTGTGGAAGACAACTTCCTGGCACAGCTGGTAAGTGAGCCTACCAGGGGAGGTGCCTCGCTCGACCTGCTGTTTACAAACAGAGAAGGACTGGTGGGAGATGTGGTGGTCGGAGGCCGTCTTGGGCTTAGCGACCATGAAATGATAGAATTCTCGATTCTTGGTGAAGTAAGGAAGGGGGGCAGCAAAACCACAACCATGGACTTCCGGAGGGCGGACTTTGGCCTGTTCAGGACGCTGGTTGAGAGAGTCCCGTGGGAGACGGTCCTGAAGGGCAAAGGGGTCCAGGAAGGCTGGACGATCTTCAAGAAGGAAGTCTTAAAGGCGCAGGAGCAGGCTGTCCCTGTACGCCGTAAGAAGAATGGGCGGGGAAGACGACCGGCCTGGCTGAACGGGGAGCTCTTGCTGGGACTCAGGAAAAAAAGGAGAGTTTACCGCTTGTGGAAGAAGGGGCAGGCGACTCAAGAAGAGTACAGGGATCTTGTTAGGTCGTGCAGAGAGGAAATGAGAAAGGCAAAAGCCCAGCTAGAACGCAATCTGGCCGCTGTCGTTAAAGACAACAAAAAAAGCTTTTACAAATATATTAATGACAAGAAGAGAGCCAAGGAGAATCTCCATCCTTTATTGGATGCAAGAGGGAACATTGTCACTGAGGATGAGGAAAAGGCTGAGGTACTCAATGCCTTCTTTGCCTCAGTCTTTAACAGGCAGACCAGTTATCCTCAGGGTACTCGGCCCCCCGAGCTGGAAGACGGGGACGGCGAGCAGGATGAACCCCCCGTAATCCAGGAGGAAGCAGTCAATGACCTGCTATGCCACCTGGACACTCACAAGTCTATGGGGCCGGATGGGATCCACCCGAGAGTGCTGAGGGAGCTGGCGGAGGTGCTCGCCAAGCCGCTCTCCATCATTTATCAGCAGTCCTGGTTAACGGGGGAGGTCCCGGAAGACTGGAGGCTTGCCAATGTGACGCCCATCCACAAGAAGGGCCGGAAGGAGGATCCGGGGAACTACAGGCCTGTCAGCCTGACCTCGGTGCCGGGGAAGATTATGGAGCGGCTCATCTTGAGGGCGCTCACAAGGCATGAGTGGGACAACCAGGGGATCCGGCCTAGCCAGCACGGATTCATGAGAGGCAGGTCCTGCTTGACCAACCTGATCTCCTTCTATGACCAGGTGACCCGCCTAGTGGATGAGGGAAAGGCTGTGGATGTGGTCTACCTGGACTTCAGCAAGGCCTTTGACACTGTCTCCCACAGCATTCTCCTAGAGAAGCTGGCGGCTCACGGCTTAGATAGGTGGACTCTGCGCTGGGTCAAAAACTGGCTGGATGGCCGGGCCCAGAGAGTTGTGGTGAATGGAGTTACATCCAGTTGGCGGCCGGTCACGAGCGGTGTTCCCCAGGGCTCAGTACTGGGGCCGGTCTTGTTTAATATCTTTATTGATGATCTGGATGAGGGGATTGAGTGCACCCTCAGTAAGTTTGCAGACGACACCAAGTTGGGTGGGAGTGTTGATCTGCTCGAGGGTAGGAAGGCTCTGCAGAGGGACCTGGACAGGCTGGATCGATGGGCCGAGGCCAACTGTATGAGGTTCAACAAGGACAAGTGCCGGGTCCTGCACTTCGGCCACAACAACCCCATGCAGCGCTACAGGCTTGGGGAAGAGTGGCTGGAAAGCTGCCCCGCAGAAAAGGACCTGGGGGTGTTGGTCGACAGCCAGCTGAACATGAGCCGGCAGTGTGCCCAGGCGGCCAAGAAGGCCAATGGCATCCTGGCCTGTATCAGAAATAGTGTGGCCAGTAGGAGTAGGGAAGTGATCGTGCCCCTGTACTCGGCCCTGGTGAGGCCGCACCTCGAATGCTGTGTTCAGTTTTGGGCCCCTCACTACAAGAAGGACGTTGAGGTGCTGGAGCGTGTCCAGAGAAGGGCAACGAGGCTGGTGAGGGGTCTGGAGAACAAGTCTTATGAGGAGCGGCTGAGGGAACTGGGACTGTTCAGCCTGGAGAAAAGGAGGCTGAGGGGAGACCTCATCGCTCTCTACAACTACCTGCAAGGAGGTTGTAGCGAGGTGGGTGTTGGTCTTTTCTCCGAAGTAACAAGCGATAGGACGAGAGGAAATGGCCTCAAGTTGCGGCAGGGGAGGTTTAGATTGGATGTAAGGAAAAATTTCTTTACTGAAAGAGTGGTGAAACATTGGAACAGGCTGCCCAGGGAAGTGGTGGTGTCCCCATCCCTGGAGGTTTTTAAAAGACGCGTAGATGAGGCGCTTAGGGACATGGTTTAGTGGGCATGGTGGTGTTGGGTCGACGATTGGACTCGATGATCTTAGAGGTCTTTTCCAACCTCAATGATTCTATGATTCTATGATCAGCACTGAAGCACAGCTCCTCCTGGCACCCCGACTGCCGGTGCTGGGCTGGATGTTCAGAGGGAGGGTCCCCTGTACACATCATGCAACTGATGCTACATGGAGTAAGTGGGTCGCACTGATCACACAACGGGCTCAAATAGGAAACCCCAGTCGCCCAGGAATCCTGGAAATGATCATGGATTGGCCAGAGGGCAAAGATTTTGGAATATCGCCAGAGGAGGAGGTGACGCGTGCTGAGGAGGCTCCCATGTATAATGAACTACCAGAAAATGAGAAGCAATATGCCCTGCCGTCTTGTGGGAAAGCATCAGAGGTGGAAAGCTGCTGTATGGAGTCCCATGCGACAGGATGTAGAAACTGCTGAAGGAGAAGGTGAATCGAGCCCATTTGCAGAAGTAAAGGCCATCCAGCTGGCTTTAGACATTGCTGACCGAGAAAAGTGGCCAGTGCTCTCTCTCTGGACTGACTCATGGATGGTGGCAAATGCCCTGTGGGGGTGGTTGCAGCAATGGAAGCAGAGCAACTGGCAGCGCAGAGGCAAACCCATCTGGGCTGCTGCATTGTGGCAAGATATTGCTGCCCGGGTGGAGAACCTGGTTGTAAAAGTCCGTCACGTGGATGCTCCCGTACCCAAGAGTCGGGCCACTGAAGAACATCAAAACAACCAGCAGGTGGATCAGGCTGCTAAGACTGAAGTGGCTCAGGTGGATCTGGACTGGCAACATAAGTGTGAATGATTTCTAGCTCGGTGGGCCCATGACACCTCAGGTCACCAAGGAAGAGATGCAACATACAGATGGGCTCGTGATCGAGGGGTGGACTTGACCATGGACACTATTGCGCAGGTTATCCATGAATGTGAAACATGCGCTGCAGTCAAGCAAGCCAAGCGGTTAAAGCCTCTCTGGTATGGAGGACGATGGCTGAAATATGAATATAGGGAGGCCTGGCAGATCGATTATATCACACTCCCACAAACCCGCCAAGGCAAGCGCCACGTGCTTACAATGGTGGAGGCAGCCACCGGATGGCTGGAAACATATCCCGTGTCCCATGCCACTGCCCGGAACACTATCCTGGGCCTTGAAAAGCAAGTCCTATGACGACATGGCACCCCAGAAAGAATTGAGTCAGACAACGGGACTCATTTCCGAAACAACCTCATAGACACCTGGGCCAAAGGGCACGGCATTGAGTGGGTATATCACATCCCCTGTCATGCACCAGCCTCTGGGAAAATTGAACGATACAATGGACTGTTAAAGACTACGCTGAGAGCAATGGGTGGTGGGACATTCAAACATTGGGATACGCATTTAGCAAAGGCCACCTGGTTAGTCAACACGAGGGGATCTGCCAATCGAGCTGGCCCTGCCCAGTCAGAACTTTTACGTACTGTAGATGGGAATGAAGTCCCTGTAGTGCACATAAAAAATATGTTGGGGAAAACAGTTTGGGTTATTCCTGCTTCGGGCAAAGGCAAACCCATCCGCGGGATTGCTTTTGCTCAAGGACCTGGGTGCACTTGGTGGATAATGCGGAAGGATGGGGAAGTCCGATGTGTACCTCAAGGGGATTTGATTTTGGGTGAGAATAGCCAATGATCTGAATTATGTGATGTTAAGTACTAATTATAGTTATAATAGTTATACTAATAATACACAGATATACTAATCATACTAATAATATTATATGCCATACTAATGTTATTACAATAAGAATCACCCAGACTAATGAAGAATAACTTCAGTGAAACCAAGCAAAGCACAGTGATGATGGTACCAGAACTGACTTCAACATGAAACAATCCAACACCACATACCATCTCCATTTTTCCTGCCCTGAAAGATTATTATGACAGATGGAGCCCGAAGTCATGGACTAGATAAACTCACCGAATGTTTTAGAGGGATGGCCCACAGACGAAGGGAATGATATCTCTGTGTGTGTGTGTGTGTATATATATATTAAAAAAAAAAAGGGGGGTGGTGATTAATGAAAATGTACTGGAAAATATGAGACTTGAGCATGACGTAGATGGTATAGAATAAGGGGTGGATATTGTCCTGGTTTCGGCAGGGATAGAGTTAATTTCCTTTCTAGTAGCTGGTACAGTGTTTTGGATTTAGGGTGAGAACAATGTTGATAACGCACTGATGTTTTAGTTGTTGCTAGGTAATGCTTACACTAGCCAAGGACTTTTTAGTTTTCCATGCTCTACCGACTGAGAAGGCTGGAGGTGCACAAGAAGCTGGGAGAGGGGCACAGCCAAACTGACCAAAGGGACATTCCATACCATGTGACGTCATGCTCAGTACATAAACTGGGGAAAACTGGCGGGGGGGGCCGCTGCTCGGGGACTGGCTGGGCATCGGTCGGCGGGTGGTGAGCATCACTTGCTTTGTGTATTATTATTATTATCATATTATTATTATTATCATTTTATTTCAATTATTAAACTGTTTTTATCTCAACCCACGAGTTTTTCTCACTTGTGCTCTTCCAATTCTCTCCCCCATCCCACCGGGGGTGGGGGGAGGGAGCGAGCGGCTGTGTGGTGCTCAGTTGCCGACTGAGGTTAAACCACGGCAACCTGACAATACCAAATAAAGCATACATTAGCAGCAATCTGCCTCTAGTAAATACTTTGAAAATGTGTCACAGTGTATTAAAGATTTCTAATCAGGGGAGTAATTTCCATTTTCACTTGCTTGAGTTCAGCCGGTGGAGGAGGGAAGTCTGAGGAATCTACGTCATCATAAACATTGTCTCCACAATCTGAAACAATAGTGTTTAAAAGAATGGAAAATTATTATGTGATCCTTGAGTAGTGAATACATTGTATTACAATCTACGGTAGTGTAGCTAAGTTGACAAGAAATTGCAGCAAGTACTGTAGCCGTTTATCATCTATAGTAACTGTGGGTTCTCTGTTTTGCACAATCTACTATGCAAAACATACACCAGAAAACCTTTTCAGAATAAGACTCTTTATTAATAATAATAGGTATTCACTTATAGTTTAATCTTCTTAAGCTGAAGCAAGTTTTAGCACATGTTGGCTAATGCGATAGCCTTTAATCTTTGTTTTAATTAGTCCATTTCCCACTGGGTTGCATCAAAGTATATTTTTAGGGTTTAATTTTAATGTACACTCAGGCACTTCTATAGCATTCTGGTCAATGCAATGTTGCCTAGAAGTGCATATGAATCACATGTATGTTAGTTTTTAGGCCATATTGCAATGGCAAAGGAGTGAAAAGAATTCTTACCCCAAGAATATACTTTGAATCACATCCAGCATATTTGTAGAAAGGAAGCAATAGTTCAACTCATCAAATCCATGGCTAGAAAAATCACAGCAGGAGATAAAAGATTTAGAACTCAGTTCAGGCAACAGCCTCAAAAATTGTAAGAACTTGCTTTTTATTCCATGGCTGAGCTGATATTTATGAGTGTATGTTCTCTTACAAAGACACCGCAAGTGATATAAATAACAAGCATCTCTCTCTATTTTTGAAGTCTTGCATTAAGTGTTTCTTTCCAAGTGTATCTGTTCATACTTAATGTCAAATAAAATGAACTAGTGGAAATCTCACATAGAAAAATCACGACTTCTTAAAAAATACATTAAATTGTTTTCTAGAGAGCTTGCAATGTATTTGTATCTCCTTGTCTGTAGCCAAATCAGTCACAATATTTGAAATTTGTTTGCTGGAACTGGGTAAGCAATGGGAAATTCTGTTTCCTTCCTTGGATGTGTTTTTGTGACTAGCATGACAGAGAGTAATGTATACAGAAAAAAGGATCAGGAATCAATATGAAGACTAAACAATAGGCTATTAATTACATTTTCCAAACTGCTTTGTTGAAGGAGACATGCTGGGAAAAAAAAAGATGCTCATTAAGTATTTATATCACATTAATAGGCTTTTGCATCATTTAAATAATTTAAAAAACTTGCAACACAAGGGCTCCAAGCAATCTCCAGACATTTTGAAGCTCCGCTGACACCAACAATATTCATGGACTAAATGTATTTTTACAACTGAATCAAAGTAAACTGGTTCAGAACTGAATGAGAGAAGATGGTGGTAAAAACACCAGTTGCTGATCTAACCTCTAGGCAAGATGGGGAGAAGACAATCTTTGCATTTTTCTGCTTGGCATATTATTCCTAAAATTTGAATTAATGGGACTAGATTTACCAGTTTATCTCAGCAACACTGTACTGGTGAGAAAAGTATATTTTAACTGAGGATATAGCAAACATACATCACCAGAGTGGCACAAAGATGATGGATTATTTTGGTGCTCTTCAACAAAAAAATTTTTTGGTATATTTTAATTACTAGACTTATGCAACAAATGCAGCTTGTTAAGAGAGTAATTATATTATGCAGGTGAAAAGAAAGGAGGTCAGTGTTTTTGCAGAAAAGTATCATCCTGAGTTGCAATTTGATTTGTGATTCATTAGGCTGCTGTGAAAATGTTAGTAGCATGTGATCAATGCTTTATTAGAATTAGTTAATGTCCACTGTGATTTCCTGGCAGACTCTTACAACAAATCTCCATTATCTTCTGCCCCATTGACTTTGGTTGTTTTTTCTTGTACACTTCACTTTTTGTCATCTTTGGCCTTTAGCCTCTTCAAGATTCCCCAGGACCAGATATCATTCTTATCTTCATCCTGCAATACAGACCTTTGGAGTATGCATGCAATTATCACAATGTAAAATGTAACATTCTTTTTAAAAGGTCCAGTTTAAATTCTCCATTGATGCACATAATTCTCATTAATGCCAACAATGTATATACCACAAGGTGAGGACATTTAATGTCTAAAATGCTAAACTAGAAATATGTATTTTAGGTCATTTATAGATATTAGATATATTTGTAGGTATAGATATTCATCTACTGGCTTTCTGCTTTCATGTTGTTACTCAGCAAGCTAGCATTTTAGTTTGTTATTTTCATTTCAGAGCTATTCTGTCTAGTTGGGGATTTGGGGATTTTCATGATTGCAGCTTCTTTTGCTGACATACCAAAATTAATTACAAAACAAAACTTCTCCAAAAGACCAAAGAACCCCTTTTTTTAGCTTCACGAATCCATCCTGATGTATACCCACTTGCTGATTATTATGCCTAATTCAAAAATACTGAAAACCAAAATGAAAACACTCTGATAAAGCAGCAAATTATTTAAATGATATAAAAACATACCTAGTAACAGCATCTTCATCATCAATCCCATCATAAATTTCTTGATCAGAAGAAGGAGATGGGAACATCTCTTTAACAGATCAAACAGTGAATTAATGCACTTATATTTAATGCTGCTGAATAGGGTATTCATTACTGGCCTCTTAAGTATGTCAGATGTGTGTGCAGTTTGTGCAATATCCTTGCAAATCGAATCTTTCTTTAAACCAGCACAGCCTATTTATTAAAACAGTGATTTAGACTTATCCCAGTTGGGAATGCCATCCACAGCATTTAAACATGACACTGCCAATAACAAGAGCGTGAATACTGCAAACAAATGCATTTACACTGTATTTGATGAAACTCTCAATGGCTGGGTTTGGCCCATTCATTATGATGACTGATGACTTTTAAATTTTTGTGTGTGACTAGTGATGACTGAAGATATCAGATCAACACTCCCAGCAAGTGCAATGTAAGCTCCCCATTTTGGTATCAGTTCTGACCTTTGAGCCCCACCTCCTTCAGTGCAGGGTTAGCTCAGTTTCCATGTCCAGTTCTAGCCACTGGTCAGTGATCACTGAAATCTGTACTTAGCTGGCAGCAGCTTCATTCAGCATTGCCAGGGGATGCTTCTGCCATGACTAGTATCTAAACTCTAAGCTGAGAAGATGAGCTGTGCTCTTGTAATCAACAGAGAATGCTACATAAATATATGTGCTACCAAAGGGGAAACTGGTTTTGAATGTGTGTTCTTGACAGCGTGGAACTGCTGCAGTCATATTGGTGAGGACTTGTGTTTTGCTGAAACTGAAGTTCCCCTTAACTTTGTCAGCAAAATGCAACTTTAATTGGTAGTATTACTGGCTATTTCAGAACTGGATTTCTCCTGCACAAAACCTCTTGGTCATGTTAATATTTTGCCAATTATATCTGTGCTGTTTTATGGAATGATTTACCTTCACACAAAATAATTTAAGGATCTGTAATCTTCTAGCATGCTTCTGATTCACAGTATCTGAAGACAAAACTTCTTTCTTGCCCAAGTTCCCATGAGTGGAAAGAAAGCTAATTTGGCCACTGTACCTCCTTGTTTGTTACCTGTTAGCTAACATTTAGCATGCTTATGGATAATTACTGCATTATTTGGAAGCTGCAGAGGTCTGGATTTGAAGGTACACAGAAACAACTCCCCCCCAAAAGTATATGTAGAACTTACTTCCAGCTCCACTTTGACCACCACTCTGACTGGAAAAGCAAACATGAGAGACATATTAGAAAAAAAACCAGTCATCCTTTGGAAAAAGAAAACACCATGATCACCCATCACTTTTGTGGTTATTAGTTCTAAACCCTTTGGCTTTGGCACTCGTCTACATTGCCAGCTGAACACTACAAATTCTGCACTGAAAGCTCAGGCACATGCTTGTGTGTTCTATATGGGCAACAACTAAATGTGCCAGTTCTTTTTTTCTCTCTGTCTTCACCACACTCACACCGATTTCTTACAGCCAAACAGTAGTTGCATTCTCACTATTGCTAAAGAAAATGTGTCATCTAATTCATGAGTGAATTAGTTCTTAGATGAGGAAAGATTAACTTTTAGTAGATTCAGGTAAAGCAGGAAAGAATACTCTGTTTTTTCCTTGGAAATAATTCATTACAAAACAGAAAAGAGTATTTTAAAATATCATTCACAATAATTTAAAGGGGAATAAGAGAGTTATCAATAACATCTTTAGTTAATGTAAAAAGAAAAAGAACACAGTATTTTGTAATTAATGAGCAGAACATTCAGTCCTAATTGTTAGCAATTGTTAGCAACTGTTAGCAATTTCCAATAAAGTGTCATTTTCAAGGAAATGCAAACTGATGTCTACAGCTATAATGATTTACTATATTTAGAATATATTTTATATTCCTGTTGATATCTTTAAACTAAAGTACAAAATATGACTTAGGGTCATAGGATAATTCAGGTTGGAAGGTATCTCAGGAGGCCATGTAGTCAAACTTGATGGGAATAAAAATATAATCTGACTGAACACTAGAGAGTGCATCCGCACCCTTTAGATTCATCCCTTATGAGGGGATTTTCATGAGATGAAATGGTAAACAAATGAATTTATTGCTCAACTAGCTTTCATTGGGTGATGCTTTAAACCTCTAACTGCATGTTTCTAACATTTCAAGGATTCCATAATAGCCCAGTGTTCTAATAGTAATTGAAAAAAACCTGATAGGTTCATAGTAACTGAGATTATTTCCAGGTCAAAGCCTTACTTAAACTTACACATCAAAACAAGATATTTGTTAAACTCTTGTGCCAACAGATCCTGAAATACAACAGCCCTAGTCATTTATTAATTTTGGAATATTAACAATACTGCCAATAATGAGATAATACTATTTGGTCAAGAGGCTTTTTTTAGTATGGCATTCTTATAGTGGTTTCAAAACATGTTGATGTATGTCAGACCTTCCAACAATTCATGCTCATGAACTGAACAGAATGCTGTTAATCACTAGAGAAGATAAAAATGTCAAAATATAGCTTAAAGGATTAAACAAATCTGAGCCATTCATTCATCCTTCCAAGTTCCTTATACTGTTATTTTAATATGCAACAGTGTAAGTATTCTTGTTTGCTTTTGAATTCAAGAAATTTTCTAAATTCCTTGCATTGAGGTGGTTAATTGTAATGCTTGCCATAGTGAAAAGGATTGGCCAAAGATACTTCTGCAATGAAGTACCTAATGCTCAGATTACCTAAAACCTAGAACAACTAAAGCAACTCTTCTGGCTAGGTTACGATGCTATGAGACCAATGTGCAGGGAGGGAAACTGATATTGAGCAACCTGGAAAAATATCAGATGCAAAACTATATTGGTTGCTTAAAGAATGCCAGCCTGAAGGCAGATCTTTCCAAGCGCTGTTTTTGGAGCTCATGGGGATGTTCTAGCAGCTGAGGATCAGCTGCACCCAGCAGCCAGCCAGCTGCGGTCCCTTTATTCCAGCCAGGCCTCTAAGTCAAGGTGCTGGGAAGCACTAAAATACAGGTAATGTCTGAGTGTTGATAGTTGTCCTACACATTGAAATCCTCTACACCCATATGCAGATCTCTTATCCGAATCCCAGGGTATGTGTTTCTGCACATCAAGACATGTAATGGAGAATGAGCATGGTTTGTTGCATCGCGTGACAGAAGCAGACTTTTATGTGAGGTTGGGTAACAGAGGTACCACCGTCATGTTGGGTCATGTGATAGCCTTGACTCTTGTCACAAGGATATTTCCCTGCCAGCAAGTTTGATACCCTGCTGGAGACGTCACTTCCCTAGCTGCAGATCTATTTGACGTGAAAAATATGGCACGTTGAAGTAGAGAGTCTGCAATGTAGCACTGCATTGCAAATGCATGTGAGACTGTGCCATAGAGGAGAAGCTTCTGATGAAGTCAAAAAAGTATAGCTCATACCCATCTCATGGGATTTTATAGGTCTTATTTTCAGGACTAAACACATTAGCCATGCTCTCTTCTGAAGGGCCATCCTAGTCATGCTTCCAGAAGTCCCTTCTCTTCAAAGGGAAAGAGGTAGTAAGGCTCATAGTTTGAGAGCAATGAGGGTGATCAGGAGTCCCCCAGTGCAGTGAGTGTTTCCATTGCTTTTAGAGTCTTTTATTCTTGCATGTTAGAAAAGGCAGTATGTGACTTCAAAAGACAGAACAAGAAAAGAGAGGGAGGGAAGAGAATTGCACTTCCTGCAGGTGATTTGTAATCCTGCATGTTTTGCATTTTGTTCTCTTTTGTGTTGTGATGCTATAGTTCCCCTTCCAATAGTATGGATTCCTCCTGAGTATGAGTTGAGTCCTCCTTATAGATGCTGGATTCCAGAATCCATTCTTGTTCCTCTGACTACTTCAGTTTGAATAGCTCAGTTATATGTTTCTGATATAAATTGCTGTTCTTTTGTGACAAGAGTCTGCTTTGTTGTTGTAAAACTTCCCCTGTCTAGGCTGACTGGGGTGAATCATTGGTTCCTTTTAATGTGTTTCTTATACATACCTGCTAATACTGTCTTGCTCTCCAACATCATCATACACTTCTTGGTCACTCTCTGGATGTTTCACAGCAGCTCTGATGATAGCTGGTTGTTGCTTTCTTCTTAAAGAATCATAATCAATCTATCTCCACCATGGTAGTTTTAATGTATCCATCTAAATGAATGAAACCATGTAATTAGGCAGAGAGAGTTTTAAAGCTCACGTAGAGGATGTAAAGGGATGAGTTTAACAGAAGGTTCAGAATCAGTGTGATTGAATTGTTTTATATCATCTTTGAAAACTTTCAAAGAAATGTCTCATTCCAAGCAGCCTCAGCCTGAGTCTCCATCTGTCTACACAAACACAAATCTCAGATCTGTCTCAGATCTCCCCCCAAATCCTCCTCAGCTGGTGTCAAGTTAACTTCACCTTTATCTGCTTCTCAGCTACAGCAGAAGAATTTTCTGTGCAGACTCCAGGGATCAGGGGGCAAGCTCCCTTTCTCAGCTAACCTTGGGACCACTGCAGTCTGGTGGCATATTTTAGGGCAGTCCATGACATAAAGATTCTGACAGGTCATTAGGAGGAAGAGACACTTTGTTTGCATTGATTTTGCTTCAGGTTGGTAGACACACTGCAGCTGCATTGTTATCCTCTTGTCCCTGGATCTTCGCTAAAAAGATCTGGTTATACCCCTGGGTGCACTGGCTCAGGAGAAACTTGCAGCAGAGCAGTTGGAACTCTGTCTCTGCTGAGGGAAATTTTAGACAGGCATACTGCCTGTATGAGAAGAGAACATGAATGGATTTTCTCAAAGGTGAAAAAAGCTCATGCGTTTCTTGAGAATGGAAAATCCCCCACTCTGCTGCTTCTGAGTGAACCCAGTTTTTCGTGTGCTTCCCCTCAAATCTGTAACACATTGATTTTTTTCTTATTTTATTTAAATGATCAGAACTGATTTTCCTCTATTGTTTGGTCTTCTTCACAGACCAATAATGGTCTGTGAACATTGAAGGCTGAAGCATTGGTGAAACAAATTCGGCTGTACCTTTGACACTTGTCAGTGAGAAGCCTGGTACAGCTTGCAGTTTTGCTGAGGCAAAAATTGGTTTATGAAAAGCCAGTGTAAATTAATTAATTGACTGGACATGCTCAAGAAAATACCCTTCTCCCAGCCCTCACCAAGATTTGTTTTCCTATGTACAAAATGATCCATGCAAAAGACTTATTTACAAAACTTCAAAGTATCACAGAATCACAGGATAGCTGATATTGGAAAGTACCTCTTGAGATCATCTTGGCCAATCCCCCTGCCCAAGCAGGATCAGCTAGACCAGGTTGCCCAGGACCGTGTCCAGTTGAGTTTTGAAGATCTCCATGGATGGAGACTCCACCACCTCTTTGGGCAACCTGTTCCCTTGCTTGGTCACCCTCAGTAAAAAAGTGTTTCCTGATGTTCAGACACAATTTCACGTGTTTCAGTCTCTGCTCATTGCCTCTTACACTGTCACTGGGCATCACTGGAAAGAGCCTGGCTCTGTCTTCTTTACACCCTCCCATTTATTTATAAACAATTATAAGATCCCCCCTGAGCCTTCCCTTCACCAGGCTGAACAGTCCCATCTCTCTCAACCTCTCCTCGTATGAGACATGCTCCAGTTCCATAATATCTTTTTACATCCAGTACTACAAAGTGCTCAGCTGGTATTGTCCAGTACTACGTGTGAACTGTCTTACTGAACTTCTTGTCATTTTAGTCTCCTTAAAAATCAAGCAAGTGCTTTTAATAATTTTCATTGATCTTATGGATCAGACCTTTAATGTCCTTGCTATAACCCAGGAGCCAGATCATCAACCCCTTATCATACTCATAGATCCACTGATGTCATTTATACAATTAGAGAAACATCTTGGATTTGACCCGCTTAGTGGATGAGGGAAAGGCTGTGGATGTTGTTTACCTGGACTTTAGTAAAGCCTTTGACACCATTTCCCACAGCATTCTCCTGGAGAAACTGGCTGCTCATGGCTTGGACGAGCGTACTCTTCCAGTTGGCGGCCGGTCACGAGTGGTGTTCCCCAGGGCTCAGTACTGGGGCCAGTTTTGTTTAATATCTTTATCAATGATCTGGACGAGGGGATCGAGTGCACCCTCAGTAAGATTGCAGACGACACCAAGTTGGGCGGGAGTGTTGATCTGCTCGAGGGTAGGAAGGCTCTGCAGAGGGACCTGGACAGGCTGGATCGATGGGCCGAGGCCAACTGTATGAGGTTCAACAAGGCCAAGTGCCGGGTCCTGCACTTGGGCCACAACAACCCCATGCAGCGCTACAGGCTTGGGGAAGAGTGGCTGGAAAGCTGCCCCGCAGAAAAGGACCTGGGGGTATTGGTCCACAGCCGGCTGAATATGAGCTGGCAGTGTGCCCAGGTGGCCAAGAAGGCCAATGGCATCCTGGCCTGTGTCAGAAATAGTGTGGCCAGCAGGAGTAGGGAAGGGATCATGCCCCTGTACTCGGCCCTGGTGAGGCCGCACCTCGAATACTGTGTTCAGTTTTGGGCCCCTCACTACAAGAAGGATGTCGAGGTGCTGGAGCGTGTCCAGAGAAGGGCAACGAGGCTGGTGAGGGGTCTGGAGAACAAGTCTTATGAGGAGCGGCTGAGGGAACTGGGACTGTTCAGCCTGGAGAAAACGAGGCTGAGGGGAGACCTCATGGCTCTCTACAACTACCTGAAAGGAGGTTGTAGTGAGGTGGCTGTTGGTCTCTTTTCCCAAGTAACAAGTGATGGGACGTGAGGAAGCGGCCTCAAGTTGTGCCAGGGGAGGCTTAGATTGGATACTGGGGAAAATTTCTTCACCAAACAGGTTGTCAAGCACTGGAACAGGCTGCCCAGGGAAGTGGTTGAGTCACCATCCCTGGAGGTATTTAAAAGATGTGTAGATGTGGTGCTTAGGGACATGGTTTAGTGGTAGACTTGGTAGTGTTAGGTTAATGGTTGGACTCGATGATCTTAAGGATCTTTTCCAACCTAAATGATTCTACGGTTTCAGACAAAATAAAATCTGGAAATCAGTTAGAAACTTTCCATAAGAATAGGAACAAGCCAAACACTTAAACCAAGACCTTATATTCTCTGCTTCTATTATAGGCACACCCATTTTATTTTATTTTTAATACAAAGACATGAAAAAAAAGCGATCCATGTTACTTGCACGTAGCCAAGTTCTGATGCTATTTGAAGGCTGACATGGAATTACCTCTCAATAGGTCCATGAAGATCCCAACATATTGTTCCTAATTTATTCTAGTGCCTGTAGATGTTACATTATGTTGTACAATAACTTCCTACTATGAACTGAGCCCTGCGTGCCAGCTAAGGACAGCAGGGTGAGTTGTGGTAATTATTTACTTTGGTGGCCAGTGACTCAGCCTTGGTAAGGCTACTCCTTGGTGTAATGCTGCATGCACTCACACATTTGCTGTCATACAGTGAAAACATTCAGGAGCACAGTAAAGAAACAGAACTCACAACATCCTTTTATCCTGCCCAGCCACTTTCCTTCTGGGTTGTCTGTGAGACAAATGATTTCAATCTCATCCCCCTGTTTGACAGTCAGCTCATTCTCCCTTCCCTTGTGGTCAACACAAGCTCATGCCTGATGAAGGACTTGGAGGGGTCCTGTTAACTGTAGAGAAAAAGTACCAAAAGAAATCACAGATGTGGAAAAATGGAGTTCTTTCCCAAACATTCAGACAAAAGAGAAAATAACTGTAATGATGATCATTTGTTTCATTGACATTTAAAATAGTCTAGGCAAATAAACAGAAAGGCATCACTCCTGTCCCCAACTACCCAGTTTAAATTAATAATCAGGAATGAAAAGAGAGGGTAATGGCATAGCAGTAGAGCAGCTGAAGGAGTGACTGGCAAAATCACAGAAATACTAAAACCAACAGGCTAACCTATGGAGCCTTTCACAGGTTCACAAAGCAGACGTATTTAATTCCAGTGGGCAGCTCCACGTAGTTCTAGCGGAACTACTCATGAATAAATGTTCGTTAACATAAATAAGTCTACCACATAATGTTCCGTGCTTACAATTCTACTCTATAAATGATCCTACAAGTACTCTCAAGAGATGATCACACTGTTTACTGGAATTCAGGATTCTCTTTGTGAGATCTTTAGTATATGTGATGGAGAAACTACTTTGGATTTTAATATCTGTGGCTTTAAGATATATGCAGTCTTGCAGAGGCACGTGGCTGTCGACAATTATAGACTAGCTCAGAAATATCTATCTCTGTATAGGTGGCAAAGAAATGGGAAAGAAAATATTCACTAAAATACATTAATGTCCACAAGAGAGCAGTCTGCAATCTGAAAGCATTCAGTGCGCTAATGCCTACACTTCACAGGAGTGGTCTGAAAAGTAGACTTGGGGCCTGACAAGTGCCAGCTAACCCACTGTTATTAACTATTAGTATTGTCCTTTAATATTTGCTCCTCAACTCATGTCAGTCTCTCCACAGCAGACCAAGGCCATGATGTGGGAGAACCACCGTGGCTTTACTGTGTACAGAGTGTAACAGGAAGAAAAACAAAGCTTTCCACTATGTACAATGACGCTGAAAGAAGCACAGTGGAGCATTGTGAACAGACACTAATTAACAGAAAATGACTGGCAGATTTGTAAACTGTGGGAGCACGCTGACCACCAGCTATATAAAAATGATATAAACCAGAAAGGACTGTCTCATTATTTAGCCCCTGGGCTTTGACAGTGACTATAGCTCCCCCTACACGTGCCCTATTCCTTTCCTCCCCATTTAGGCTGGAAGCCTCTTGAGCCTGGAGACCAAGGCAAGGGCAATGTGTTGCAATTTAATGTTAAAATCTCTTAAGGGCTGGATACTGTTGTACCTGACTCCAGTGAAGCAAACAACACTAAATATATGGGATCCAATTCCCACTTTTATTAAGGACTTTTGATGCTATTCTAGTGACGTAAATGCATTTTAAACAGAAAAGTGAAAGGAAATGTTTTTAAGGCTTTTTTACATAGAAAGAATGTGAGAAGGGAATTTAACGAAGACTATATAAGCACTGAAAAAATGTCTTTGCCCTCAGTACAGAGCCTGAAGTCAAGCATATGCCAAACATAAAAGGGTAGCTTAAACCTTTATTCAGAATTTATCCAGGTGCTTGAATTACCTACCATAACAAATAGTTTTGTAGCCAGCTGAAAAGTGTATTTTGAACTTGACAATGCTAAATAATGCTTCCTACATGTCTTTGGCCAGACAAAACAAAAAACTTACTTTGAACTTCTTCCTTATTTCCTGCTCTTTCTTTTCTTTTTCCTTTTGTTCTTTCTTCTCTTGGTCCATTCTTCTCTTTTCTTCCTTGTCCCGTTTATTCTCTTTTCCCCTTGATGATCTGAAAGTGCATTGCCAGGACTGAATGTAGCAGTGAAGCAAATCACACTAGAGCTTTCTTACCCAAGGTTAACAAAGAACTACATGTGACGGAAAAAGACTTCTCCCAGTGAAATCAAAGCTACATATTCTAAACCTTAGTGTGGCTGCAACAGACAGAGTAAGCAGCCCTTTCTCTTATATTACATACATAAAGTGGCTGTCCTCAAGAGGACAGTACGCCAGAAAAGGTTATCTGTAGGTAAGAGACTCTGCATGTGCATGTCCAAACATCTCTGAGCTAATTTTGTCAAGCAAGCTTGGAAACTGGTAGTGTTGTCCCAAATGTGGGCTCGTTGCCCAGTGCGCAATGCCAATTCACACACCGAGACGAGGTATTTCCATTTCTTTATTCTAGTTTGTGTAAAGTAGGGAGCTAGGTGGTAGTCCACAAAAGACTAGCTCGCCGATTATCAAAACCTTTCACTATTTATAGTCTCTGTCAAATGGTCTTCTTGCCTCTTATGCTAATTAGGGCATAATTAGTCTGGCACAGACTGAGTCCTCCTGAGGAGAGATCAGAAGGCAGACTGAAATTCTGTGTGTCACAATCTGATTCTCTGGCTGCTCTTGGTACAACATAGCAACTCACTGCCTCTTATTGAAGGCAGACCACAAAGTGACATTAAAAGCACTATCAACAAATTATTTATTTATCAAGTATAAAACAATGCCTGCTTCACCAGAGCACACAACTTCAGCTCCGAAAGAGCAGCATTCATTTTGGTTCAGATTTGAAAATCTGGTAACTTACAGTCCCAGTATATTTCTAACAAGAAAAAAGGGGGGGGAGAGGGGGGATATTTAAAGCAGTTCCTGAGAGTCTGTCATATTAATTATAGAACAGTTAGTGTTATGCTGGTTCTGCAGTTTTATGGATGAAGACGGTTGTCTCATAATTAGTTACACAAGTCACTCATGAATACAATGTGCTTTTGCTTATCTTATAAATACAATATGCTTACAGCTTCATATAGCTGCCATTAATTAAAATGTATGCATCTTACCCTGTGAAACAAATTCAACATCATCATAATTTTCTTCATTGTCTGGACTTCTGTAAATATGAAAAGGGGGACATGTGAAACCTATGAAGATGGTTTTATGATTGCATTTTCATTCACCATTGTTCTGGTGCTTTTTTTGGTTATTTTATGCAATGGCTGGACAGTCTGTTGAGCCCTATATGCAACTTAAGTACCCACAAGATTCCCTAAATTGTTCTTCCTGACTGTAACTCATTTTTTCACATGGGGATACCTTGATCTTGAGTATAAAAGGAGAAAATGAGCCAAAGGCGCTCAGATACCACAGAGATGAGTGTGGTATGAAAAATATAATAGGCAGATGGGCTGGCTGAATGGAAAGAATCTGTTGGGCTTTTTAACTATCTTCGCAGGTGCAGGCTTCTTACACAATGCACAAGCAGAATGCCAGACTTTTGCACAATGTTAAATATAGCTCTAAGACTTGCTCCTTGACTTGTAGAGCTTAAAGTCTAAACAAGGGACAAGAGAAACAGTGGTATAAGGTTAGGCCAGGTAAAAGGTCTCTGATGTTGTTAGATTTAAAAGTGCTGTCAAACTGAGAAAAGCAAAAAATTGAGAATATAACTAATAATAACATCAGGGACTTTTAACTTTATAATACCTTATAATAGTTGAAAGAAAACTAGGGCTGACAGTCCTCATCAGAGAAGTGTAATCAAAGAAAGGACTTGAAAGCAGAAAGTGATCTTTTAAAATTGGCCTGATGAAGAAAGCCCTGAGACAGGGTAAAAGAAAAGGTGTCAGCACCCAGGCACGTGTTTTCAGCAGAGGGGAGAGTTCAGAGGGCACGCAGGAAAGGGAGAGCAGAAGGACAATCCGGAGGTAATTTTTGCAGGTCCATGAAGGCAAAGAGGAGAAACTTGGCTCCCAAGGATTTGGCAAGGAGGATATCCAGGAGAGCTTCTGCAGGGGCCGCAGGAGCTGCTGCCGGCGCCCGGCGCTCCGGCCACTAGATGGGGCGGTGATGGCAGTTTCCCGAGGCCGTCCCCCGGCGGGGCTGGGGGAATGTTTCCCACAGCTCCGAGCACAGCAACAGAGTTAGATTGATGTTGTCACACCATCCGTACCAAAGTACGGTATGCGTGCTGACACACACCTCTCTAATGTCTAATATATTCTCCCTGTCTGCCGTTTGCTGCTATTTGCAGTAACTGCTGGCCAGAGAGCAGCTCATTATTCAGGCTCAGCTTGTTTCTGGTCAGTTTTGACACTAGGCCGAAGTGCTTTTAACTCTTTGTCACTGGGAGGTTCCCCTTTTGTATGCAGCTTTTTGAAGAAGGATAAAGAAAGGAGCCCCATATGTGACAGAGGCTTTTCAATGTTATCACAACAGGTCACGATGCGGCTCCTGGTGCAGTTTCACAACCAGCGCTGAGCTCAGTACCTCTGCCTTGCAAAGCTGTTTCCTGGGGTATCAACTGATAGACCTGACCCTCGTGGCCCTCTTCCCCCAGAAAAATGCAGGGGAAGGCTTCAGTTATTGATACAACTGATTTTTCTACCAGGGTATGAAGTCTTTGAACCCCTCTGGAGTATAAAACCCAGCAGGGTGTCTGTCTGTTTCCCCCCTCCCCTCCCTTACCAACAGGGCAGAAAAAAGTGTTCTTATCGATAAGACAATTTAGGGAATCAACTGAATAGATGGAGCTTTCAAGCTAATAAAAACTAATTTCAAACAGGCCATGGACAGGGTAGGACAAGGAAAGTGGTGTGGGACCTCACTCCCCCAGAAACCTGGGAAACAGTCTTCACCTGCTACTGCATGAGCAAAGTAATAGGCAGAAAATGGTGAGAAAATAAAGACCTTGGGTTTTATGTTCACTTACATTGTTTCAGAGCTGGGCTTGATGTTTCTGGGTGGCAGGCTGGGAGCTGCTGGGGCCTGCAGGGATGGGTGAGAGGCTGGTGGAGGAGGTGGCAACTGCATAGCAGAGTGTGGTAGAGGTACAGGTGGGGACAGTGATGCTGAGGAAGGTGCTATATGTTTTAAACCTTCATTTTTAGGGCCTGAAAAAAGCAGAACAGACTAAATTTATCAAGCAAACAGCTGAAGAAGGAACCTCACTGTTTACATGAAGTATTAGGATAAAATATCAGTACTGCACACTCCCCAGAGCAAATATATTTTGTTGAACCTGTTTCTTAGATATATTTGGTGCCTTATCTTACCAGAGTAGAGAGGCTCTGCCTAGAACTTACTGCCTATAGAAGACCTTGAAAATGTCTTTGCCGAGACATGAACAAGACACAAAAACATCAGTTTGTCCAGTATATAAACTCTTGTGCTTTAAAACTAAATTATCATTTAATTCTACAATTTGCTTGCAAAGACCAGCTGCAAAGTGTCACATGAGCACCGATGCAGTCTTGCTGGAGTTTTCCTTGCTCAGAGACAGTTTAAAGGGAAGGGATGAGAGATTAAAAGATATTTTGGCATTGATTAAGAGCTGTACAGATCTCTGTACATCTTCAAATATGTTTGTAATGTAAGTTGTAAAAGGCTGGACTTAATTTTCTAGCAAGCCCATACTAGAAAAGTGGCAGTTTGAGAAGTCGTTCTTCATCTGGCCATATCTCTACTGATTGCATCCAGGGGGATTCAGTATATTCTCCAATTGTTATCCCTCCTGCTGTTTTGGAAGTGCAGACTCCTGAATATCAAACTAAGGCCCATTAGTAAAAAGCTTTTTTTCAAAAACTTTGTAACTATATGAAGATTCCTTAAGGGTAAAACTCCAAGAATTTAGGGTTACAGGCTGAAAACCACTATGCATTAGACTTTTCTGTCACATCATTGTCCTCACTCAATTGTAGAGTTGTTTATCCTCTCTAATGTCTAGATTTTTTCCCAGGGCATTACACTACCTCTTTCACAGGTATGGTTTACATTTCTTCATTCTACACGTATATTTGCATTTGAGTAAAGACAAACTTCGTTTAAATGAGCCAAGATTACAAATGATTGTGCTCTCCTTGTATGAGTCTCCGAGGACTGCATGTTCGCGTTTAACTCTTCACAGTCTTTATTCATCTACAGACTTAATCAGCTATAATCTCTTATTGTTCCAAAATCCCTGATAAAGATGAATAGCACTGACAATCTAAGCATGTATCTGCAGTTGAATTCTTTCAAGCAGATTCTAACCAAAGAATGAAGCCAGACAGACTGTTTTCATAAAAGCCATGTTAATTGGTATTAATTATACTCTCCAATTTTTGTGTTTTAACAGTGAATCCTATATCAGTTTTTCCATGGTTATATTTATGTTGCCCTAATACAGGTTGTGTATATGCACAAAAATTGCATGCATAATTGCATACCTGCATTATGTCATCATACAGCATTACTTCATTGTGATTAGTTTGTAGGACTAAGGTAAAAATTCTGCCCAAGTTCCTGTGCATAATACTTATTTCATCTGATGTCTCGAGAGCCAAATCCAGGCAATAGGAAACTGAGCCAGGAAAGGACACCAGATGCATTTTAGATTAAGTGCTTATTTTTAAGTATAAGGGCTGAATGACCTGTCCCTTTTAATCTTTATACATTGCTGGAATCTAACAATAACTAAATTATCATCATATTAATGGAAACATTGCCTTTTTATTTTCTAACTATAGAACTGACTCTTCCCTGCCTTTAGAGGTGTAATTACCTACACTTAGAACCATAGAATCATAGAATCATTGAGGTTGGAAAAGACCTCTAAGATCATCGAGTCCAACCGTCGACCCAACACCACCATGCCCACTAAACCATGTCCCTAAGCGCCTCATCTACTCGTCTTTTAAATACCTCCAGGGATGGGGACTCAACCACTTCCCTAGGCAGCCTGTTCGAATGTTTAACCACTCTTGCAGTAAAGAAATTTTTCCTCACATCCAATCTAAACCTCCCCTGGCGCAACTTGAGGCCATTTCCTCTCGTCCTATCGCTAGTTACTTGGGAGAAGAGACCAACACCCACCTTGCTACAACCTCCTTTCAGGTAGTTGTAGAGAGCCATGAGGTCTCCCCTCAGCCTCCTTTTCTCCAGGCTGAACAACCCCAGTTCCCTCAGCCGCTCCTCATAAGACTTGTTCTCCAGACCCTTCACCAGCCTCATTGCCCTTCTCTGGACACGCTCCAGCACCTCGACGTCCTTCTTGTAGTGAGGGGCCCAAAACTGAACACAGCATTCGAGGTGGGGCCTCACCAGGGCCGAGTACAGGGGCACGATCACTTCCCTACTCCTGCTGGCCACACTATTTCTGATACAGGCCAGGATGCCATTGGCCTTCTTGGCCACCTGGGCACACTGCCGGCTCATATTCAGCCGGCTGTCGACCAACACCCCCAGGTCCTTTTCTGCGGGGCAGCTTTCCAGCCACTCTTCCCCAAGCCTGTAGCGCTGCATGGGGTTGTTGTGGCCGAAGTGCAGGACCCGGCACTTGGCCTTGTTGAACCTCATACAGTTGGCCTCGGCCCATCGATCCAGCCTGTCCAGGTCCCTCTGCAGAGCCTTCCTACCCTCGAGCAGATCAACACTCCCGCCCAACTTGGTGTCATCTGCAAATCTACTGAGGGTGCACTCGATCCCCTCATCCAGATCATCGATAAAGATATTGAACAAGACCGGCCCCAAAACTGAGCCCTGGGGAACACTGCTCGTGACCGGCCGCCAACTGGGTTGAACTCCATTCACCACAACTCTCTGGGCCCGGCCGTCCAGCCAGTTTTTGACCCAGCGCAGAGTACACCTGTCTAAGCCGTGAGCCGCCAACTTCTCTAGGAGAATGCTGTGGGAGACAGTGTCAAAGGCCTTACTGAAGTCCAGGTAGACCACATCCACAGCCTTTCCCTCATCCACTAGGCGGGTCACCTGGTCATAGAAGGAGATCAGGTTGGTCAAGCAGGACCTGCCTCTCATGAACCCATGCTGGCTGGGCCTGATCCCCTGGTTGTCCCACACATGCCTTGTGAGCGCCCTCAAGATGAACCGCTCTATAATCTTCCCCAGCACCAAGGTCAGGCTGACAGGCCTGTAGTTCCCCAGATCCTCCTTCCGGCCCTTCCTGTAGATGGGCGTCACATTGGCAAGCCTCCAGTCGTCCGGGACCTCCCCCGTTAACCAGGACTGCTGATAAATGATGGAGAGCGGCTTGGCGAGCACCTCCGCCAGCTCCCTCAGCACTCTCGGGTGGATCCCATCCGGCCCCATAGACTTGTGAGCATCCAGGTGGCATAGCAGGTCATTGACTGCTTCCTCTTGGATTACGGGGGGTTCATCCTGCTCGCCGTCCCTGTCTTCCAGCTCAGGGGGCCGAGTACCCTGAGGATAACTGGTCTGCCTGTTAAAGACTGAGGCAAAGAAGGCATTAAGTACCTCAGCCTTTTCCTCATCCTCGGTGACAATGTTCCCCCCCCCGCATCCAATAAAGGATGGAGATTCTCCTTGGCTCTCTTCTTGTCATTAATATATTTGTAAAAGCTTTTTTTGTTGTCACTTACACTGACTGAGACTGCTGTGGGTGTAAAATACTGAAAATAATGGGATGAGTTAGATAGGAAGGTGACACTTAGTATGAAAAAGCTGTTATAATCAGGCTCACAGAGCCAAAGCTATCATAATGTTTCAATAGTGTTTTGTTTCCTATTTTAATCTTTTTGTGTCTCTGAGACGCTTGGTACTCTGAGGACACAGAAAGGCTCTGTGCTGGTAGTGGAACTGAAGTCAGCTCCGGACACTCAGAACAAGAAATCAAATTGAAACTACATCATGACTTCACATGCACCCAAAGCACTCTCATCACAGGAAACCGTGTTAAGGACCACGTGTGGTAGCTTTGACCACTAACACCTCAGTTTCCAAATAGCCTCTTCTCTCTTCTTGGGACTCAGCTTTTTCACATGCTGTGCTACACTGAAGAAACAGATGCAGAAACTGAAGCTCTTAGCAAAGAAATGAAAGAATGGATGAAAAGGAATGAGTTCCTCAAAACCTGTGCAGCTGTATAGCAGCTAAGAGAAACTTGCCATAGAAACTATCCATAGAAAGTACCAAATATCACATTACGCTGCTGCTTGTGGTATTAAACTTCTTTAATCATCCTCAGAGCTTTAGTACTTACAGCAGAACTGTGCACAAAACACTGCAAACACTTCTCTTGTGTTCTTGGGGAACCTTCCAAACAACTTCCATACATGCAGCAACCAAAAGGTCACCTGTGTTCTTGGAGAACGTTTGTTTATCAGGAAGTTCAGGACACTGAAGTTGTCTTGATGTAAAACTTGTGACTTTGACCCTTGCCATTCCTGGCTTGTGAAAGAGAAATACTGATACCTCTTTGGTAGCTAACGTAACATCTAGAGAAAGAACCCATCTTCCCTTCATGCCCAGATATTCTGTGTTCAACAGCCTCAGGAGAAATCAACCTGAGTATAACAGTTCTCAATAATGCCCATACCTCTCCTCTGTGAACTCAAAGAGAAACTAGTAAAAAACCCCAAATAAGTCCAGCTATTTGGAACACATGTACTCTATGTGGTCACAAGCCAGTTTCAGGGCAGGATGAGAAAAAGATATCCATTCCCACCTTGCTAAAATCTTCAGTGGCTGTCCTGAGATGCTGTATTACTCTGTCCTGAGATGCTAATGCCAGAAATGGGTGACAGACTCTGATGGGAAATCCCATCAGTGCCTAGAGTCCTTACTGGAAGAATACATGCAACAAGCAGCACTGAGGTGGGATAGGAATCTGATGGGAACCAGTACTTTGGCCAGGACAAGTTCTCCCCAGTCCTTTTCAAAATCGTAAGATAAATTTGACTCGTGCAAGGGCGATATGGGCTCCAGTACTGACAAAGCTGAAATGACATGTCTCTATTTATCCCCTCCCTAAATACCATGGTGTCTCACTGCTTGGATGAGAGATTGGCACATAGGTAAAGAACAGTATCTAATTATCAACCTGAGCAGAACAGAAGCAGTCAAAAAAAAAAAATTTTTTAAGCAGTCACACCTGCAGTTCAACATCCATTGGCTGAAGATACAAACCCTGCTGATCAATTCAACTTGTATTGCAATAGAATGTGATTACTTGGCACAAAGCTTTTAACTGGCAACAATGACTAATAATAATTTTGATAATCTCCCTTGAAGTAGGAAACTATCCCATCCTGGCAGAGGGTGGCCTGGCTTCAGCTATTCATATTTTTCTCACACCTTGGCTGGACTGCAGCAATAATATATACCTGCTCTCAAAGTCACTAGAGCTTAAAAAATTCCAGTTAGCTCAGAACAGCTGTATTGTATCTTCTCAGCAACAGTCTCTTGCAAATGCATTAGCCTGGCCTCCATTCTCTACACAGTCCAGACTTAACTGCAAAGACTTAACTCTTAATTATGCTTAAGGTATCAGGCTGTAGCATCTAAGGTATCCATTGCCTTGACCCAGAAGTTTCTAGTCCAAGATTGCATACTAAACAAAACTGGAACTCAACAGCAGTGCATACCACACTACCTTCCATTTCAAGTTCACTCTGATCGCACCTACTTTACCATAAATACATAGCAATAGACATATGTAAGAAAATCCCTTCCATAACAAGGCAGTCTCTCGGACATACAGGGGAAAAACTGTTTCTTCATATCCTAAAAAGCAGACCATCTCCCTCTTTCTTTGGCCTAGATATACAGCCTTTGGCAAGACCTTATTCCCTTTAATATAAAGAAAAACTGACAATGATCAGCTACTGCAAGGAGACTCCAAACATTCTACAGGAAAAAATGCCTGGAATTTTACATTTCTTAATGAATGTCTTTAGGTTTTATAAAAAAGGACTTCAGGAGTTTTCAAGCAGTTACACTGTTGGTCAAGAGTTTTGCATTTTGAAAGAAGCATTCCTTTTATAAAACAAAATGCTTTTGAGCTACTCCGCAAATGCAACATTGATTTTCAGTTTTACTGCAAAACATGTCACCATTTCTACATGCAAGATCTGGGAAGCTTTCTGGGTTTTACAGAGAGTTTGCTAAGAACCTGCAACAACATTTGCAGCAGCTGATCACCCACTTCCTACTTTATTCATAATTTGCAGGGAGCTGTTCTCTGCTCTGCTTCCTTAACCTGCATATTCATTTAGATACAAGCCATGGTTTCAGGTTTCACAATTATGCTGCTTTGGAGCTGCTCAAAGTAAGCAGGTACACTTGCAACATCACTGAAGCTCAGTACTTTTGATTATGCTGTTGTCAGACATACCGTAACAGCAGAGACACAAAGATTATTTGAGACACTGCTCGCACCTTGAAAGCAAGAACCACAGAATGTTTTTAAATTATTGCCCTCCTTGAATCCAGACCCCACTTTAAGGAATACCTGGGTACAATCTTTTCTTCATTTTTTTTTTCTTTTATTCTCCTCATCTCTCCTGACTCTACTTCCAGTTAGATGGTAAAGCTGCTTTTTCAGCTTTGTACAAAGGAAATCACCTCCAAAAAAAAGGGGGAATTTTGGAGGAGGGAAAAAGGGGAAAAGAGAGACCTAGCACAGGTCTCCATCCATTTTAAGACTACTTTGCTGATATTTGCTCATACATCATGAACAACATGATCAGAGCAGATGGAGAATTTACCCTTTTTGAAGCAGAACTTCTCACTGATCTCAACTGTGAAATCTTGTTTCCAGAGAAGATGCACAGACTACCTTAGTGGTATTTCATATAACACTTAACACCTATTCAATGCCTTATATTCTCAAAATGACATGGAGATGACGTATTAAGTCCCAGACCACATACCTGGTAGAGGGCTTTTCCCATTCTGTGTGAGAATGTAGAGACAAACAGATGAAGGATAAACAACACCTGAAAGTGAGCATCTAAATCTACATTTAAGGCTGACAGCTGAAAAATATTAAGCATACATGTAATCTTACTCCCAAAAGAAAACGCACAGGTTTCATCCAAAGTACTGTGGTATGTAAAAGCTTGCAGGACTGAGCCTTCTGGTGACTAAATATGAGGTTAGATATTCAGAATGCTTAATCTGGGCAGTGCTGACTAGCATGAGGGAAGTGATTTCAAACTACAGGTGTGTAATCATACGCAGATACCTATCCTTATCTAAAGGGGAACACAAAATTAATTCCCCTTTGGACTATAGGTGAAACTTTTCATTGTCTGATGAAAAGCCTTAATGATTACTTCTGTTTTTAATAAGAAATATTTATAAACCTGAGCCAGTTAACTTTATATTGCATGGTATCATGTAATACGCAAGAAAAAAGAACAGCAATTGGAAGTATTCAGAGATGGAGGACATGTAAGGTAACAATAGTTTAAAATAAATCTTTGGTAAATCATTTATATTTGAAAGAGAAGGCAAAAGAAAATGCGTACATGGATGCAAAGGCAAGCAAAAGAAAATGTACTGAAAGAAATTTACTTAAAATGTGACTATTTATTTCCCAAATCAACAAATTGATGAACAAATTGATGCTATCATACATAGCATGCAATTCTAGTTAAAAAATTAATCATAGGAGTATAAACACTGATATATAAAACCTCAGTTGCATAAAAAATTCCCATGCAACAAAGCCTTGCATTCAAATAGTGGGGGTTTGCACATTTTCTGTTCAGGATCTGCAAACAAGGAACATCATTGTTCCAAATGCACGCATTTTAGGAGGGTTCAGTTTTGGGTGGAAATCAATGACATCAGAAATGTTCATTAATAAAATGAACCTTTTAGGATAAAATTAATTGTTAGTATACTGTTTGAAAAGCTTCCTAAAATCTTTACTATGAAATGCTTAATATTTTGTTTGTCTCTATCAGTATTGAATAATTACTTTAGTATTCAATAATTAAGATCAAAGCTTTCAGGAATGACTAGCTGTTTCCTATAATGAACTATTCAGATGACTAACTTAATTAGTCAACTTATTAACTTATGTATTGTGACCCATGTAATGCAACCAAACGATGAAGATTCATTAAAAGTGTTTCTTCCTGTGAACCAAAATAGGTCTAGGAAATAAAAAGATGGAAATAATTGCTCCAGTTTTGTATATATTGTCTCAAATTCAAACATTATGCATTCTGCATAGGTTTTACATCTGTGAGCCACTAAGGAAATATTATTTAAACAATACAGAGAAATTAAGACCTCCCAGCTCAAAGGGAAACTTCAGTATGTATCAAGCTTCAAATACATGAGTATATGCCAAACATTCTTGTAATTATGAGTAAACAGAGTACAAAGCATTTTTTTTTTAAGCTAGCTAAACACAAGACCTTTAGGGTTCAAGATGCATTCTCCAATAATTGTACCAGCAATATGTCCAGAACTTCATGACCACAATATTTTTGCATATCTGGGAAAAAAGGTTTTTTTTCTCCCAGCTTTACCATAAAGCTGCCTATAAAGTAATGTGATACACTTCATTGCTACAATTAGTTGCAAAGTAGATTTTCAGCAAAATATGTATCAACTTAAAGAATGGGAAACTTTCAGCTAGTTCATATCATTCTTATTGAGCTCTAAGTTAAAATTATTAATATAATTTGTATTCACATTATTTTCTGGGATATGGACAGGTTTCAAAATACTTGCGGCTTTGGTACAACAGAACTACTTGTGTACTGTGACCCATGTAATGCAACCAAATGATGAAGGTTCATCAAAAGTGTTTCTTCATGTGAATCAAAATAGGTGTAGGAAATAACAAGATTTCAAAAACTAAAACAAGAAAACAATTAAGCGGAGAGAATTACTCAGTTCCATCAGTTTTAGTGTTTTTCTCTCTAGCAATTTCCTTTCTGTCACCTTCCATGATAAAGACATAGCTGTCTTTTTTTTTTTTTCTCCTTATAAATTCTCTTTTCTAAGTAGTGTTCTCAACACTCCTTCACAAAGACTCCTTTTTTTATGTGGTATAATCCCAAAGACATTGTGTTAAGCCCATACAGCACTGACCCTGCTGAAGGCGTACACTGGATTCTAATACAAGCATAACATGTCATGCATTTCATTCAGTCCTTTGCAGAAGTCCAGACCTATTCAGAGAATATATTAGGCATATACTTTGACTCAAACCAGAAGTGGCCTCAAAAAAAATTCAAATTGCACGTCAACATGTGTTTGGAATTGCTAGTAAGTGATCGTTTAGGTTTACTTAACAGAATTAATAGGTGCATTTGCATGGTTTCTCTTCAGAATCTTAAATTCTGTATCTTAGATTCTGAAGTCTCAGCTCAGAAATAATTATAGCTGACTCAATGGGATTTAGCATAGTCAACTGCAGGAGTGACTATAATTCATACATAGACTATAACAAGTATATACATGAGAAAAATATATTTCTGTGCCTCTATACTGTGATATAAACAATCCATATCTTTTAATTTTACTACAATCAGATCATCTGGAAGGGAACAATTGTGCCACATAAGGTCTAGCAAACAAAAATGGAGATATTTAGGGGAAGATCTATGAATGTGCCAATTGCAGAAGCTATGACTATTCACAACTGAGAACTGTCCTCTGGTGGTTTTTTTGATGGATACATTTCATTCCTTTTTAACTAAAAATATACATTAAGTTATTTGAAAGATATTGCAGACTATTGTAGCTAAGGAAATAATCAAGGGCAATGAGTTTAAATACTGATCTGCAATGTTTTTTTGTGTACTTTTGCTTCCTAATACACAACAACAGCAAGTTGTACCCAGAACAATCTTCTGCAGGGAAATACTAAATGTTGGTTTCCCTCAAGACTTATTTTATCTATAACTTGGATTAGATTCATCTGTTTTCTTAGGCAGATAAATAACTTCTCATTCATATTTCTATCAGGATGGTTGTATTCATTTTTAAATTGCAGTGATTTATCTTTTTCAGTGCTGTAAGCCATACTATCAGTTTAATTTGTAGTCTTGTCCACATATTTTAGCAGAATTATATGGTGAATCCTTGATCAATTAAAGGCAATGCTTCAAAAACTTCAGTGTGGCAGGATGTCCTCCATAGTATTAATATTCTTTGCTGTGGAGGCTCTTAAAAAATATGAAAATTCTTCTCTCTGACTGAAGCAGACTGAAAGCATGTGTCCACTCTTCGTTTATTGAAAAATTTAGTCTTAAATGCATATTCTATAATTATGGTGCATTTAATTATAGCCAGAGAATGAAGTTGTGAGCAAAAAGATTGAGGGAAAATTAATTGAACTGGTCTTTTGGAACTGACAGGTTGAGCTATTGAAAGATGGCCAATGAAATAATATTGAAATTACAAAAGAGTTCAAACCTCTTTTTTTAAACTGATCTTATACCAATCCCATGAGTGAGACAACTCCTTTGGGGTCAGACCCATATAGGTGATGTCATTGCATTTGTACCAAACTATGTACATTGTCTGGGATTTCATACACTGCGGTCTGATTTTCATGATAAATGCACAACTTTGACTATATTTCAGCTGAGCATCTTTCTTCAGTTCTAGGAACTTAAAATTTATTCTCCTGTTTCTCAGAGGTGTAAAATATTTCAGTATAATGCTGATGAAAGAAGAATCCTTTGGGTTCTCTCACTTTCAGAGAAGGAGAGAGGAATGTCCTTAGAGGAAAGCTGAAGAGCTTTTACATTAGTTTCCACTAAAAACTACATACAACTACTTGTCCAGATTTTGTAGTTGCTTTCAAGCAGATCCAGCAAAGTTAAGTTCTTGGCAGACCTGTGTGATCATAATTTCAACTTCACTTTCATAGTTTTCAGGTAAATGTATGGGGGACCAATAATAATAGACATCAACATCACGAAATCTAATAAAAGACTAGATAAAAAGCCTTGAAGGTCTTCAAATCCCCACAAATAGTGTCACTTCAGTACATTTTTTGTATCACTTAGAATTCAACATTTTAGCTATGTATACCAAAATCCAGGCATTATGTTGCACATAATTATCATGCTATTCTGAAATTATAATTTTGACACTTCCTTGAGCTGTACAAGGTTTTATGGCATGCTATAGTTCACCAGTGCAAACAGAGGCATCGCATCATTACACACAGCTACCCCCACCCCACCCTGAACTGCATTGTTTGATATCATCACCTACTTTTAGTTTCATCTGTCTTAGATGATTTAGCTCAAGTTACAATTCATCCTCTTACACCTTAATACTGAGCTGTTGCGTAACTTTATCCAATCTAGCACTGAGGTAAAAAAAGAAAACCTACATTGACCTTTTAAGTCCAGATTCTGCTGTAAACAGCAGTGACATCCTGTGATAAAAAAAATCCTGTTCTTTATAACTTTGGAAGCTGCTGTTTCATCTTGCCATCAAGTAAGAGCAACAATTGACTGGTTCTAAGGGGCTTTGCAAAGACATTTACTGTCCTCGGGAGTGGTGCTTGATTGTTAATTACTTTGCCAACAGTGTGTTGTGATAACTTTGACAATGCACCTCAAATTTTAATTCCTCCTTTCTCTCTGGTTGTTTTATCCAACTCAAATAGCCATGTCACTGTGTGGATACACAATCCATTGCAGAACAGAACCTCAACAGGGACTGCAGACATGACCACAACCCAAATTATAAATCATGAGAATTTTCTTGCATGTATTCTTTTGTCCTTGATTCAGTACAGTTTCCTTTCGTTTCTCCCAGTACAGCTCAGAATCTTCTCCCTAGCTGAAGCCCCAGTGTTGATCATTCACGAGGTATTCAGAGGTATTTAGAGCGCTAGGGACTCTGAGCCTTCAACTGACTTTATGTGGGTGGCCATCTGTACACACACAATCCCACTGAAGTCAGCCCAGGTACAGTTCTCCTCTGAAAGCAATGGTATGGTTGTGGCCTCACATGGAAAGCTGTCAGCAAAATGACTTTGCTTCTCTTCTTTTTTTTCTAACAAAGCCCTGTTTGCAATTTGAGTGTTTATTATTAAACTGTATCATTAGTATTATTTTCTGAATCTAGAAAGCACATGCATCTCACTGATTCCACGCTGATGTAAATATGATCTACTCTCAGGGAAAATTGCTGGAGTGGGACATAACACAGGAATTTACTGGAGTGCCATGTATTCACAGGCCCCGACAGGAATTTCTTAAAACCTGCCTTCACTGGAAAATCATGCACTGAATGCATCAATAGTCAAACTTTCCTCAGCAACACACTTGTATCTACAGAAATTTTATCAAGAAAATTTTTTCAGGATCAGGTGAAAATTTCTAAACCAAAGCAAGGCCAACACCAAAACAACATCCCTTAGTATTCATGCTGGCATGGTGGACAGTTTAAATCCTTCTCCCACACATGAATAAGACTGCTGCATCTAAGGTGAGTACTTCAGCCTCTAATGTTTAAAGTTATTTCATGCCCAGTGAATACTTGATTATGAAAAAACAGTAAAGCAGCTTTCATGGGAAAGGATAACAATCAGAGGGGTGAATTGATACTTCTGAGAAAGCCAAGTTCAAACTCCTGGTTCAAATCAGGCAATACAAGGTTTTCTGCACCCCAGGCACATGCCCTAACACAAGTATAACAACCGCCATGTGTGGAGGTTTTCTCTTTTCAAAGAACAACACAAATCCTAACTTTTGCCCTAATACAGATCAAAAACCCCAAAGGTTAGATCTCAGAAAGCCTTGTTGGATGAGAAAGCCATTTCCATTTGCTCATTCTTCTTTTTACTCAGCACCTGAATCACAACAGCAAATTAAGCAACTATGGCAAGCTGCTGTTTATCAGGACAAAGTAATGAGCAGGAAGAATTTGTGCTGTGGGGTGGCATCGTCCTGACATGACTTTGATTCTTGAAATGACAGTTAAAAAAAAAGAAAAAAAAAGAAAGCAGTTCAGTTTAACTGCCCTTCCAAAGCAGGTAGGTTTTGTCATTTAAGTTTAACGTTCCAAGAAACCCAGCAGTGATGAATAACTTTGTTGAGCTGAAAATGAGTTTGTTCAGGATTTACTCTAGAACACCTGGTCTCTCCACCAAAACTGTTCTACATAGAGTTCTGGCCACAAAGAAATGAGCTGCATTAATTAAAGCCAAACAGAACATCAAGGTCTACATGCCAAGTTTACAAGGGAAAGCTGAAGTTCAGGGCCAGTATGAACAGCTTTCGTATTGATGTGGTTTATAAATCTTTCAGTCTTGCCCTGACCCAAAGAGTGTGAAGTAGAGAAGACCATGGCTGACCCCTCAGTTCTACTTAGTTGGGTGTGTATTTTGCAACATGTTTGGAGAACAACCTGTGCCACCACACTGGGCAGCTCCATCCTTAGCCCCTGTTCCCAATGTGACTCATCCAGGCCAGCGGCTGCGCTAGCGCTGGTTAGTGACAACTGGAGATCCTCCTTCTAGCAAAAGTTCTAGTATTATCCTTATAGCCCTGTTCACAGTATTCATTTTAAATGCATAGGATAAATATTTCTAATCCTCAATTTTAAAAAGAAGATGAAAAAATGCTTTGTGACTATAACTGCATGGGAACCAGAAAAATAAATAAATAAACAACAAACAAACAAATAAAATAATTCCTCCATTAATTACTTAAAAATAAACTAAAAAACATATTTTTAAAAAATTAATTACAGTTTGGGGTGTTTTCAGCCTTCATCAGGACTTCTCAAAGTTCTAGCTAGCAAAGCTCTTATTGTTTTTGTTTAATCAAAACATTTGCTGGTGTCATTTGCTGAAAATGCTGCCTTTCCATTTTGAGAAGCCAGTCATGCTGAAGGAACAGCTGCTCAGACTGTTGTATCTCTTTAAAAGAAATATGCCAATTTACACAGATTTACACCATTTGAGGATCTGGCCCTGATCATGGATTTGTGAGAACATTTCCATAAATGTAGGGTAACACAGGAAAACCAGAATGTAGCAGTTGACAAGACAGTGCATTTTATGTTACTAATACATTCATAATTTTTGAGTGGAGTTAATAATAACAGTATATATAGTTGCATGCACACTCTGTGTTTTTAGCATGGCTTTTTGTCTTTGGAGAAACTCAGCTCTGAGCTTTTTCATCCAGTCATAACCCCTTTGAATGTCTTCTGTCTCAGGAAGACCAGTCTTACATGCATTCAAAACTGGTGAAACACAAGACATGCTGTATTCTAAATACCGAAGGCACAAGGACAATTTTTGTGTCAATTAAATTACATGAATGTACCTGATATATTGCACATGCATAGTGTGGAGTTATTCAGAGCATCTATCATCAGCTACATTAGGCATCTAACTTAAATGCTCTGAATCACATAATTGGGCATCTCCCTTTCCCACTGACTACACTGAAAATGTAAGAGTCCAAGTTTGATCTGTTTAATTAAATCTAAGAGAGATGCGTAGGTGAAATGCCCCTCATTATCAGAAATTACTTAGCTGTGTGTATCACCTGACACAATTTGTTGCAGGACATAACTAGATAAAATGACTTGAACTAAAAAATTAGATGTGAGGATTGAATATATTCTTTACTTCCTGAGCTCAATACAGACAACAGTGCATTAAGAAAAAAACAGAAATAAATGAAAAAAACCCCCCATAAAAATTTAACACAATAATAAATTTTTAGTTCTGTCCTTGTTTCTCTCATGCACTGAGATCAAGAACAGCTTTCCTCTGGACCCATACAGCTCAAAACTTTGATTTTAAAATGTGATCAGAGTTTCTCATGCAATCATAGTTCCCAGCACCTGGCGCTATAAGAAAAAAGAGAAAGCCTCCTTCAGCTACTATAAAATTTGTAATAGAAACATGGCAATTGGCATCACCCATTCCAACTGGAGGTAAGGGTGGCTGATTTTAACTTTTTAAAATTGTCAGAGTGCCTAAAATGCTTTGGAGGAAAACCTTAACCCAAAAGTTTGACATACAGGTGATTTAAGGGAGAATTAAGGACATTCAGAACCTCAGAAAACCTGATCTTTCCTTCAAGGAGGTGACAGTGGATTTCTGGGTCTAACTTTAGAAACTATATTTTTACATGAGATTTTCAAGGGCATATTTTAAGTGCCTCCGAAACAGCTTATATCGTTGCTGCAACTTGTCTTATGTGGTGAAAGGAACCTGTTGAAGCAGAACTCTTTGCAGGAGTAGAGTCACAGTGATTTTTTTTTCACAGGAATTTGTGTCCTCCCAGATATTTCAAATGTATTTACAGAAGCTCTCATCACACACAAAACCATCTCAAGTTTTACAGAAACCTAGTGACAAGCCTTAATATTCACGCCTGGATTACAACCATCAGAAAGTTCAGAGGCTTGGTTCTTCACAAAAATAGTGAGGCAGAGCCTCAGGTGCTACTAACTGCCACACTACTGAAATCATGCAAATTTAGCAGAAAACACTAAGTCATGGAGATGCTTTTGGAGTCTGGATTCAGATCTGGATATAAAATTGATGCAGCTCCATGTGGGAACAATTGATTCTGTAACTTTGCATAGTGTTCAACTTTCTAAACAAACATTAAAATACAGCAACTATAGGGTCACGTTGTGGTTAGTCATTGTGAAAGGCAAAAAAGAAAAGAAAAAAAAAAAGGTGTGGTTACTACAGGTTGTAGTATATCATTTTGGTGGCCCTCAAGCTGTGCTCAGGAAGTTACTTTTGAGAACAGGACACAGAACATCAACACCTCATTTATAGGAAGTCAGGACTTAAATGTCTGTTGAGAAAAATACTTAAACTCTCTGATACAAGTTATAGCTACATCTAAGTAGTTTTGAAAAACAAATAAACCCAATATAGAAAGCATTCATCCTACACTCTATTGCTGAGGGAGGGAGGATATAATTTTCTGTCCTGTACAGAAGAGACACGAGCATAGGTTAAAGCTTTAAGGGGTTGTCTGATGCACAGGTCGTTATTTCTGAACAGAAGAGGGGATTCCACCTGAAATGAATCGGGTACTAAATGGGTAAAAAAGCAAATACCCAAGAAAGCAAGAACTGGGCTGCTCTTCTGGAACCTTTCCAGGTCCATGCTGGGGGGTCTGCTGGGCTTCTGCGGGGGCTGTCCCAGCTTGAATATTGGGGGCAAAGCCTTCCACTTGGGGGTTCCTGAGCTCCTGTCCCCATCCTCTTTCTCTTGTGATCCACCTGATGGCCTATCTGAAGCAAGTGCTGTGTTTATCTTCTAGAACTTCGGAGAAGAAGAACCTGATTCTTCCTGGCTGATTTTGTTGAGAAAGATGTTCTTGGCAGCACTCACTTCCTTTTCTTCAGTCTTTTCCTCCACGTTTTTGGGGGTACCTTGAGATGAGCTGGACCAGTGGCCAGTAGGCTTCAGAGCCATGTTAGAAAAATGACTGCCTGCAGCTTCTGCAGCACAGTTACTATTTTCGTCCATTTCCTTTGCTGCTTTAAATGAGCGTATATTTGGTCTAGGGCCTGATAGTCCTCTATACAGAAAAACATTTTTATTAGAAGTGCCTTCATTGTGGGAGACCTCATGGTTTAGAGAAGGTTTCTGTGCAAGAGGTGGTTTAGAGAAAGGAGGCTTGGGCTCATTTTCTTGTGTTGCAGACATGAAGTTTTCCTTAACTCCAGTTACTTTTGAAAATGCTGGTTTTGCCTCACTCTCCTGTGGTGCAAAATTCGAATTTGGTTTTGTTCCCAGAGGCTTTTTTTCTTTCTCATGAGAAGCAGAGTTAAGGAACTTGTTCCCTGCAGGTTTTGGATACAGCAGCTTTGGCTCTTCTTTTACCACGTCACTGGTTTTGGTGGGGGGGTTAGTGCATCCAGCTTTTCCATCATTTTCTCTGTTAGTTGCCTGAAGCTGAACCCCAAACCTTTATGCCACTGGTTTCAAATATGGGGGCTTTGGATCCTTCTCTGTCTTATCATCAGTTGAAGACTTGACCGCCAGAGGAGGCTTAGGATGAACAGGTTTGTGAAAGGTACTGGGTCCTGAAGGAGAAGTTGCATTTCCTTGACTTGCAAATTTCTCAAGTGCTGCTTTCCTCGTCTGTAATCCTGAATGGATAGGTTGTCCTGGGACTTTGAAGGGTCGACTGTTACCAGAAACACCCTCTGTGGGGCTGTTATCCGTGTTAAATTTCGCCATGAGTGACTTCACATCTGCCTTGCCATCCTATGAGCATAAAGAAGAGAAAAAGAAAGAGCAGCAATGAGAAAGTCTCAGTTGCAATGTTCACACATACTGTACTTTAAAGAGTTTCCTGGTCTGAGGCTTGTAGTACTGCTGATTGGCTGTGGAGATATTGTAGCACATCTTCCTGTAGGGTTAGAGAAGCTGAGCATTTTGTTATATCCTTACTGTGGTTATACAATCTTTTAAAGTTTTCAGTGCAGGTACTGCCTTTAGAGAGTGGTCATGCAGCTCCTTTTGTGCATACTATAATTTCTGTTTATTTCTGGAATTGGGAACTGAACACCTGATAAGTATAAGAAAATACATACTACTTTAAAATTAAGGTATCCCTAAAAATATGAGTGTCCTGTGGTGAGAAGCATAGACTGTACTGGAACCTGGATTATGTACCAGACTAGTGTTATTCCTGCCAGCTCTTTGGAGAACTGCAAGTTCCTTTGTGAAAACAGAAATTCTTCTGGTTTGGGGTGTGTGTGTCAGTTTTTCTTTCCCTTCTCAGCAATCTTCTTCCCTGCTGCTCCCCCCGCCCTCGCTTTGTCCTTGTTTCTCTTCTCCATTTTCTATCTGAAAAAAACTGCGCGTGTGTGGATAGAAAATGAAAATATGTGGAGTAAAGAAGAAATGGCAATCAATACACCCAGATACTGTCAAACATATTTAACTTCTTGGGGGGGGGAAGTTGAACAATTCCAAGTGGATAAAACCCAGCTTCATTCAAAAATGTTTTAATTGGTCAGCCCTATTCAATACCTTTCAGGACCAGTCTTTAATATGAACTGAGAGCAAAAGCTCAATATAGTTGAATTCAGTACAATTACAACACAGCACAGTGAAGGATCGGGGCAAAGGGGAGTAAGCTGGTCCCACTGCCCTGGGCTGGGGCCACCTTTGGGTCCCAGGAGCCCTCAACAGCAGGGACTCCTTTCCCAGCCAACAGTGGCAGCAGGGGTGCAGCTACAGCAGATATGCTGGCATATCTGATTCACAACTTGTCTTAAGTGGGATCTGTTTTGTGTGGGGAAGTTAAAATGTAAGATTATTGGTATAAAACAGAGATGTTATAACTAGGAAGGGCTCCGAATCATTTATTTGGAAACAAAGGAGTATCCCTACAAAGCACAATAAATAAGGGTCTGAAAAAATTTTAGGAGGAGGTAGAAGAATGAACTGTGTCTTCGCTCAGTACAGTTCAGCGGGTGTTCAGTTGTTTGGTTTTTTTTACTTCATTAACAAGAGCTTCCGAACTGGGGTTCTGCTCCTTTTGCTTTCCGTTTGATTGTATCACATTACATGAATTGCCTGTTATGTTGGAATAGTTTTACCTGTGACTTCTGCAACTTAAAGTTAACTTTCCCAGTCTTTCAGTATCACCAAGAAATTCAGTCTGTCCAAACTGTTTGTATTATACTACAAAGTTACTTACAGTAAATGCAGCCAAAACAAGATAGACATATATGAAACATCCCCAGAGCACCAAGTTGTTATCTCTTTTGCTCATGTAGGGAAGGGAGGAAGTATACATTTACTATGGAGATTATCAGGTTTGAGCTATCTACTGCTGGTTGATGCACATACACTCACACACACACACAATTAAACTGCAGAGATATATATATCTATCACTAATCATTTAAGATTTCTCCCACGATACCTCACAAAGCACTGATTTTACCCACTTAAACAGAAAGTTAAGCTAATTGCAGTGCCAGAGAGAATAACAGACTTCCGTGTCTGATCTCTTTTGGCTCTGTACTAATGCATGCTTTTTTTTTTAACTTCTGTAACAAAATCTAAACCATCAGAGATACTATAACTTTCCCTCCGTGTCTGAAGTCTTCAGAACTTGTAAATGACAATCTGATCATCTGCTTGGTCAACTCAGCAGCTCATTTCTTTTGAAAGCTATAGGAATAAATTGATTCTTCTACATCTTCGATTTGCAATTTAAGAAAACATACTGTGTCAAACTACAGTAATGTGAATGTTCTGGACAAGAGACATTCAGCATGTAGACCTTTTGGAAGTTGGAAATATGGCTTTGAAGAAACTTTTCTTGTTATGATATATGGTTTCTGAGAAGTTTTCTACATCTTTGCAATAGCAAGATCAATTACATTCATACATGCTTTCAAATGCACTGAACCATTCACTACTGCCATGTTAGGACTGTCAATGGATTTCTTTTAATAATTTTTTTTCCCAGTACTGTGAACAAACCTTGCCCTAGTCATGCAGATTTACAAGCTCTTCAAGAGTAAAAAGCATAGCTCCTGAGGATGTGGAAGGGTTTACAATCAGCAATGTAGCCTCTCATTTACTTACAGTGAGTAGTAAGTGGTAAAGGTAACACTCTAAGAATCAGAAGAGAGTAAGAAATCTTTCTGCTTCTCTTTAATGTACATCCCCAATTCCTGCTTTAATGAGCTTATGTTATACTAGAAGTCATATTGTGGATTCTAATGTGCAACCTGACTGGCCAGGTAGACAGATGGGGAGCTCATAAAGTAATCCCCACAGTTTCTGCGTTTCCCTTTCCAGAAGCAACAGCAGTTACCTATTCCATTAGCACGTACAATAGGTTGTAATTCATGAAATGGGAACTTGAAAAGATTCTGAAGTTAGATTAAGTTCACTCCACCCTTCCCCCCTAAAGTGCAAAGTGCCTGTTGATCAGAGGAGTCTCATGCAAGAATTACTTGAGTTATTTTCTGAACTTTCTGTTTGCGCTCTATTAGGAAACTCAGTGCAAAATATTTTGGCTTTTCAGCTTCTGATCTGAACTGGAAGCAGCACATAAGGTGCACAGTAACCTTCCATTGGATGGTTGCATTATTCAAATGTGTTTGCTCAAATCTAGAACAATACCCTGGTTTTGGTTCCCATGCCATAGATTCATCAAGGTGATTTGTATATGCAGTACTTTCCCAGCCTCCCACTGCCTTCAACAAGGACCCACACAGATACCAAGATACACTTGTACAGAATTCTTCCATGACTAGATCTTAGTTACACTTCAGTGTAAACAAGTACAATTCTCCATTATTTACAATATAACTGCACATTTCTGTACAGAAGCACAGTATAATGAGAACACAATAAATATAAAGGTTCTAACTCTATTCTTTCTGAATTTACTGTGAATATTTCAGTCTCAACTTGCAGCCTGATTAAAAAACATTTGTTTTGTTTTGGCACAAATATACTCTCATTATTTATTTTCCAGTCTTGGTGAAGCCAAAAGATCATTTCACTTCAACTTCCCCTTGTGGTTGCTCTTTCTTCAAACAAATAACAACACTGGATCAATGAGAGGAACAGCAGATGTGTGTGCATACAATCTTTAGTTAAGCAAATGAAATATATGTAACTGTTGACTGTACAAGGAATTGTGCAATTCTTCAAAATACATGCAGATCTGATTTATAAAGGAAAAAACCCATCTTTTCACTTCTCACCTGTAACTTTTTCCTTTCTTTTCCCAAGTGGTAGGGTCTAAGCAGGCATTTTAAAAACTCATAATCTTTTAACAGAATCAGATCTTGATGAATTTGCTAGAAAGTAATGAAAGAAAGATTATAAAGCCATAATTTTAAGAAGAAAAGCGTGTATACTCATGAATTCTGTGACAGTGAAAGAACCACAGAAGCTGGTAACCACTAAGGGTATTGAGCTCTAACCCATGGACAGGATATAAGGAATAAGGAATTGGAAAGAAATGGCAAGAAAAATGACATATGAAAGTTATAGAAAAATACAGATCTGAAAATTATTTGGCAACATAAAGGCCTGATTTAGATTCTACTAAAATTAATGGATTTCAGGGAGTTTAGCTGCTTGCACAAGATGCTGGTGCCATTCTGAATTCATGATAAATTATTGCTTGACTATTTCCTTTTTCAGACAGAGACACTTCAGAATTATCATTATGCAACACTTTGTTGTTTCCAGAAGAGATAAATAATTTCCAAGTTGCTTTTCTTCCCCTTGAGTCTAGTTATAATTACTAGTTAAAGACGACTCCCTCTAATAGCAAGTGCAGCATTTGGAAAGTGGAGTTAAGATGTTGCAATACTCTGTATCTATGAATGTAGGTAGCGGAAGTATGAAAAGAAGGCAGAAAGACAGCATCTGCCCAAACAAAAAGACTTGCTGGTATAATGATTGGTATACAAGAGAAACAAGCCCTCATCAGATACTAAATAATGAAGAGGCGGGCTATTCTGTTCTCTGGGTTTTTTTTTTTGAAAGGCAGACTTCTAGGATGGAGAGGATAGACAGAAATCTAAGGGATTCCCTGGTGAGAGGCTGACAGCCTCTATATTATCCTGAGATCATTTTTTCAAACATCTCTCTAACACCAGCAAGACAAAACCAGCACACTCATGAGGACATGCGATGATTGTCAAAATTAGACAAGACAGTGTTCCAGCCTGATCACACTGTATTCTGTATCTTTTCCGTTGTGCATTCCTCTACACCTTTGTTGTCTCTCTCTTGTCACTTTTTCTCATCTTTTACCTAATCATAAGACCAACTACATCATATTGCAGGAACATGAGAGGACAATACAGTTCATCCACTCCAGGTCAGTCTGAGACCAGGACTAGTGAAGGCATAGGGCTTGACCAGAACAGCCAGATGACATCCCAGCTTGGTCCCAAACTATTGCTGTCACAGTCTATGCACCAGGCCAAAGCATCTATCCATGCATGGTCATCTCTTCATCCTATGTCCTGATAAGTTCAACACAAAGTTTCACTTTTCTTTTCTTGCTTCTTTTTGGTAACTGTCTACATCAAAATCAGAAAAACTATCTACCATTGGCAACTCAGTCTTCAACAACAGAAGCCTGGGAGCTTTAATTTTCCACCAAGAACTTCTGCCCAATAAAACCAGATTAACTAATATCCCTTTCTGAAAAAGGATTATGTTGGTTTTTTTTTAACATGGCTTTATATAAGCATAGAGTTTCATGATACTTAATACTTCGGGCTTTTAAAATTATTTTTCTCATATGCTAATCAACAGCTTTCAGAATAATGTAAATTTTCTAGCAAGTCTGCCCAGAAATGAAGCAGACAGATCCCTCTTCACTCAGAACCCTATTTATATATAGTGTATACAGTGACTGCTTTATGAGTGTCTTTGATTTGACTATGGTCATTCCACTAAAACTAATGTAACATCTCTGAGTCTCAAGGAAGAAAAACTTGAGTTTCTGCCACTGAAAAGTTCCTACCATTATTTCTAGAATTTCAAGTTTCCATATGATTTTAAAGGAAATTTTGTGCCATTTTAAGCCATTGAGTACCATTCTGACTCACTGCTGGAAAGAAAAATATTTTTCATGACCCACTACAAACAAAATACATACACTGGTATCTCAATCCAGAGTATGGTATATTAAAAAATACCCCACCCACAAACCAACCAGCCACAAATAATGCAAAAGGAATTACTAGAAAATAATTGCCTCTAAGTGATACCATTTCTGTTATTCTTCAAAATGCAAAGGTAAATTAGGATTGCTCTTAGTAAAATCTCAGGAAACCAAACACAAAACTTTGAGAGAGAAAAGTCCATTTCATCTGCTTCACATCTTTTCAGCTCCACAACTAATTGCAAGTAAAATCTACAATTAAAATTTCCAGTTATATGAGGTTATATGTAATACCTTGTGCTGATTCTATTTTCTCCTGGAACTTTGCATTTTTATTTCTAAGACAAACATGTACAATGATTTACCTGGATTCCCCAAAGCTTTCCAATATTTTGATACAGGCAGAAAAACTGGCTCCCTCAATGAGACAATTCATGGGTTTATCACCTTAACAGCCCAGTCTGTTTGCTAAGAGGAGTTCTGCTTGTCAGCGAGGGTTTGCATAAGAATGTTGCTTGTGGGTTTCATTATCATGATCAGTAGAGAAAACTGCTCTCCTCAGGATATTAGGCAAGAAGTGGTGGGGGAAAAGGGAACTATAATGTGTTCAGACTGTTTGGCTGCTGCCATCAGCAGTATGCACCATGTGATATCTAAAAGCAAAGCGAGTTCCAGTATTGCATTTACCCCATATTGCAGAGTCCTGTGAAGCTATATTGGTGCATACAAGCTTGAGTCTTTACAGAATAATGGCTAATGAAATGTGTGTGGCAATTACAAGCTTAAAGACAGGAGTGGACCTCTTGGGTCATCAAGTCTAGTCCCCTGCTACCATCGAGAATCACTGCATACGTTCCCACTCATCAGGTGTCAACTAACGTGTTTGCTTGCTCCCACCTTTGCCAGTAGGATCTCAAGAGATTTTGCTGGCCAGTTTTTTAAAGCTTTTGCTTTATGGAGATTTTTTTTTTTAAACTATGATCATACGTTTCTTCTACCCTTTTGCCTCTGAGTTTATTAGACAAATCAAAGACTTCAAAGGATGATATGGGATAGGAAAACCAATATTGAGAAAATAAGCTTCACAAGAGATTCTAAACCTGTGTTTGTGCTGAAGGTAAATCCAAACCACGAAGGCGGAACCCTCTACTAAATACAGCTCAGTGAAGTTGCTGGAGCTCTGCTGTCCTGGTTTCGGCAGGGATAGAGTTAATTTCCTTCCTAGTGGCTGGTACAATGCTGTGTTTTGGATTTAGGATGAGAACAAAGTTGATAACACACCGATGTTTTAGTTGTTGCTAGGTAATGCTTACACTAGCCAAGGACTTTTTAGTTTCCCATGCTCTACCGACTGAGAAGGCTGCAGGTGCACAAGAAGGTGGGAGGGGGGCACAGCCAAACTGGCCAAAGGGACATTCCATACCATGTGACGTCATGCTCAGTACATAAACTGGGGAAAGCTGGCCGGGGGGGACCGCTGCTCGGGGACTGGCTGGGCATCGGTTGGCGGGTGGTGAGCAATTGTACTGTGCATCACTTGCTTTGTGTATTATTATTATTATCATATTATTATTGTCATCATATTATTATTATCATTTTATTTCAATTATTAAACTGTTTTTATCTCAACCCACGAGTTTTTCTCACTTGTGCTCTTCCAGTTCTCTCCCCCATCCCACCGGGGGTGGGGGGAGTGAGCGAGCGGCTGCGTGGTGCTTAGTTGCCGACTGAGGTTAAACCACGACATCTGCACAGGGATGAGATTGCAGAAGAAAAATTGTGTGTCTTTGAGCTTCATAAAAGATTCTTTGAATCTTCCTCATTGATCATCACTTTTCCTTCTGCACAACTTAGTATTTTTTGAAACTTTTTTTGATGTCAAAATAAAGCATTGGGGGTGCTTGATATTTCCAGCTGAATTTTAAAAAAACTTCTATCATCTTAGCTAGTCCAGAAGCTTATTAGAGTGTTGGATGGAGCTTATTTGAGTTAAAAACTGCCACATGCTTTATATTTGCCACTTGCCAATGATAACTATTTTTTTGTTACATAACACAATGTTTTTTTCCTAGTGGGAGAAATGCAGTTCTGAGCAGAATTCTTTGTGCTATTCATTCTGCTATACACTGTATTTGATTTATAAAATCATATTTATTTGTGAAAATAAACAATCATCATCACCAGTGATGAAGCATTTATCATTAATATTAAGGCAGATTAGACTTTGTGACTGTTGCTATTCTAGCTGGCGGTCTCCACAACTGTGTTGCGGCGCTAACTGTAGCAATATAGTAATTTTGTACTGGTAAACACCGCTCACAAGGGTTTGCACTAGGCAAATCATGCAATGATCAAAGAATGAACTCTTCTTTGCAACTCTGAATGCTAGACAGTTTCTGTCATCTTCTCTTTCATCCAATGCACAGAAATAAATATATCCCTAACAGATAGAATGCTGCTAAGAATATAAATTGCAACAAACACAATGAAAATAACAGTTTATGCTGTGAAATTGCTGTGAAAGTTGCCCATCTGCAATGTCTACCATATGCTTCATTTTACACTTGCAGATGCATCAGCTTCCCAGATCCTCTCTGTTTTTTCCATGTAGTCCTGTGGAGGATGTTTGTGAGTGATTTGGGGGAATTAGCTATTTTTAGCCGAAGAAAGAATCTGAAGGAATTAATATTTTAAGGAACAGGACCCGCAAGCCTGAAAACAGCTTATAGCTATTTTGCCTTTTTTTATTTTTCACAAAAACAACAGCAGCAGCAACAAAATCACAAAATTATAATCAAGCAAGACAAGCATATTAATAATGATAATGCCTTCTCACATATAAGCATGCCATTCCAGATTCTGTGTAAACCAAAACCTGCATCTAAATCCTAGCATAACAATGGTTTGCTAGTATTCCCATGTGCAGCATTTACAACTGCATCCTTAGGTATTTTTTTGTATCAGAACATTTATTCAGCTTTCTGTTTCCACATACCTTTGGGTATTATCTATTGATAATATCTTTGTATATATTTGTACTCAGAGAGTTACAGTCTACCTGGTTTCATGCCGCTCCTGGGGGATAACATTTCAAGTATTTGAACCTCATCAGAGGGCAAGGCAAAGAGTTAACAAGTCTGCTTAGTGCTGCTGCACCACTCCCTGGAGTCAGGAGTTCTGGGGAAAAGTGCCACCCAGCCACCTTCCAGGACAGGCGGCCACGATCCTGTTATGGCATCACTTTGGAAAGTACCTGATTTTCAGTAAAAACCTGATATTCCTGAACACTGGCAGGAACTTCTGCCTGCAATTGCTACAGCACGCTATGAGAACTAATGTTTCTTGTAGGGGTCGTCTATGTTATCTTTGTGTCTGCAGACAGGGCTAGCTAGACTCCCTGAAAAATGTGCTGTTGCATTTCCATCAGGTTGCCATTTGAAAGTGGTTTTAGTATTTCTGACAGAAGTTTGAGGTGGTCATGAGCGAATTAACAGAATTCTCTCTCTACATGCACTGTCATATATACGGGAACAACTGGGCTTCCCAGATATTATTTGTGGAGAGCTGACACGCAGGATTCCCTGAAAGCTCCTCAGCTCAATGCTGTGGCTCTTTTAAATTGTCATAATTCCATCATTATAATCTTATAACTGTTGAATATTATTACTATATTTATATTTGTCTGAACAAGGAGTGCAGAAACCTGTTTCCGCTATTTAGATTTTTTTATACTAGAGAAAGGTAGAATTTGCAAATTCAAGAAAGAAGTCAAAAGGCGATGGCAGTGTCTCCTTACCCCTGTTATGCTTTGTGAAGGATATATTTCTGTCACAAAGGAAAGCCCAGTGTATGCCTGAGTGTCATGGTCATGTGCATGCCTTGCGTATGAAATGTTAAGCTCCTGGTTTTCTGCTTGGGTGTACGCACTATAATAAATCACTCCTTCCAGAGCACAGTCCTTCCAGTGAACATCTAAAGCTGATGCAAAGCACCTGCAGTACAAAACAATCTTACATGCAAAAAAGCCAAAAGTCTTTCTTTTTTTGTGACTTGACCATAGTAGTGCTCTGTTGGCTCAAATCTTAAGCAATTCTTTTTTGAATACAAAGCTTGTATTCAGATATTAACTGTCATATTCCACCAAATTACTCATCTTCACTGCTCTGCACCTACCCCCCATGCTCTGTCCCAAACACAGTGCCCCCAGGCTGCCCCTCGTTGTCCCTGCCATGTCACAGACTCTTCCCTTCCCCTTTTTCTGCAAAGCTCACTCACACAGGGGGGCTCAGACTAAGCAGCTTTTGAATTAGGCTTTTTTGCTTTGCAAGCTGTGCGGCTTTTGCCAATGTTGGTGCTCCTGGGTTTTGCCTGCATGGGTTCAGCAGCAGGAGTACAGTGGGAATCAAAAGTGGTGTGGCAGCAGAAACACTCTGCACAGGCCAGACAGGAATGCTGGGCCTTTACTAAACCCTCCACAGGCACCATAAAATCCTCTTGAAAGTGCAGGGTTCACTGTGGCAGTCAGCAGCCCTGACACACAGACACAGCCCTACAAAGTACAGGCTGGGAGGACTCACAAAGCTGCAGCACAATCACACCACACCTCCTGCCTCACTGAGGGCCACAACTGATCACCAGTGGTAGTTTGGTTAGATGATTTAATGGGCTAATTTGCAGGTGATGTGCATGTAGCTGTGATGGCTGAGTTTGCAGTGGCCAACTCCTGGCTTGAGGGAAGGGGGATGTCGAGATGACCTAGTGGCTGGCCATCTTGGTAAGTTAGGCAGGTTGGGAAGTTGCTAGAAGCTGTGGATGAGGGGAAATCGGTAGAGACTGGGGTGAGAGTGTTACCGTAAGTAGGCAGATGAAAAACTCTCTAAGACTCAATTTGGAGTTTTAGAAAGCAGGCATTCTTTATTGCGGCGCCGGGCGCACAGGGGATCGCTCCACCTAGTGTGCGCACCAGGCTGCTCAACTATGGGAGTTATGTACAATCAGAATATACATATTCATTAAATTTCTAAGAAATGATTAGCATATTCATGTTATTTCTTGGAACTCATTAACATATGCAAAAGTCTTTAGCGCATGCGCTCTTATGTTCATTGGTGGTCTCTCAGGGTCCTCTGGTGGTCGTCAATAGTCTTCCTCACTGTGTCCGCTAATTGAACTCAGTCTTTTCACCTAATTGCAGTAGCTGATTTCAGCATAACTTCCTTATCCATTCCACCCCTGTACACAGAGCTTCAAGGATTCCTTTTATCTATGGAATGTCCAGTCTGCAGAATATTTAGTTACTTCGCTTCGACAAAGAAAACCGTATGTCTCTTTAGTATTTCGGTATCAATCCCTCCTTTTCTTTTGAGGATTTGTAGCTAGCAAGCTGCAATCCTCATTTCATTAAGAGAGAGTTAATAAAGTTCAATGATAAATGGGACAGTGCACAAAGAGCAGAGTATATTAATAGTATATGCTAAGCTGGGTTATTTGTCTCATCGTGTACCAAACCTTTATGTACAGTATAACTATAAGCAGTAAACATATTGAGATCAGAGTTAGTAAAATTGCCACTGGATGAAGCATAAGGTTAAGCACTCCTGTTGCTGTCGGTGACCATCCGAAAAGAATTTCCCACCAGTGATGTTCTCCATCTTTCTTTACTCTTTCCAAAATTTGATGTATTTCTTTTGTATCATGATGAACAGTGATTAAAGTTTTGTGTCCATGGTTTCGGACACGTTCTAGTAGTTGACACAGATCATTGTGATGTAATAGTTTCTTTACCAATGTAAGATTCATTCCAATGGGAGCAGGCAATAAGTCTTCACTTAATGTATAATTTGATTGCAACAATTGATAAGATGTAACAGGAGCTGAATAATTAAAATCACATCCCATAATGTTAGTAAAGTTAAACACACATATTTGAGCGATTACCTGTATCTACAGTAATTTCATCTACAGAAATAAAGTCACAAAGGGTTCTCATACAAGCACATCCTTTTCCAATATATATGAGTACAGTTTCAGGGGCTTCATTGGGATGTATTTCAAAATGGCAAACATTTTGCTCAGTGTCAAGACAAATGTCTTGGGCTTTGATGGTGTTACTTTCACAAATAAATCCCTGCTGTTCTCGTACAACGCATGTGCTAACATCGACAGTTTGCCACTTGTTTCCATTTTGTTGGGCCCATACTCTATGTTCTAGTGGATAGAGTATAGCTCCATTGTGATTTAATCCTAATGCAATAATTGGGTATATGGTGTATACTGAAGCATTGTGAATTGTTAAAACAAAAGCTGTGGCCTTATTGTTGATAGGGTCATAAGTGAAATTAACTAAATACCACCAAGATTGGAATTCTTTTTCAAATTTAGTTGCATTGTCCCAAATTACCTTTCGAATTTCAGTGGGTAAGGTGCCGCCTTCTCCTTCTCTTATAATTGCTGCTATCATAGATTGTATCCAGAGTTGAGCCTGGGTACAACTAAGGGCTAGAGAAACTTTATTTTGGGCTGTACCAAGTGCATTCACAATTAACTGATGGTCCTTTTCATTAATTCTTTCCCACTGAGGTAATATATCAGATAAAAGCCATTGGTTAGTTCCTAACGCTAATAAAGAAGATCACAGTGGGTGTTCCAATTTGTTTAAATCACTCCTTGCAGTACTAAGTTTGTTTATTAGTACCTCAGCATCTATACTATTTAAGACTCCCAATCCTGTCCCTATGATACCAGTTATCTCTCTCCTTGTTCGTTTTGGCTTCCACGTAGCCATGCTAACCATCCTGCATAGGTCGTACTTAGGAATGGTGAACAAGTTGGTTTAACTGCAGAAATGTTAATTTGCATTAGTAGTTCTACTCTTTTAAGAGACCATGATGGATTAAATAACACTTGTTGTTGGCCTGTATTTTTGATCACGTATGGTCCAATTTCAGAAATTTGTGGGGAGAGTTTCCTTATTCTTTACAGGAGAGGCAGATGTTTTTGGTGTCCAGGTCATATTATTGCTTGTGATGGGGGCCAACGTTGTTTTAGGTATAATGTCAATTTTGAACTTAAATGATAGCCCTATGTTATGATGACCCCAGAGGCAGACTACAAAAACAGGTTGTACTAAGGTAAAATTGTGCCAACAGTCTAATTTCTCAGAGGCACGGGTTTTTCTATCCGTTTTGCTTGAGTTTGATGCCATGTTGTACACAGAAATCTGAGATGCCTTCTCATGGGTAGACCCATTGATCATTCAGCATCCTATTTTAATTTCTTTTCTTGCCATCCCTTGAAGTCGGGGAATTTCATTATCAGTTTCATCTTTATCCCAGCCCCATTCATTTTCTAAATATATTTCAGTTCCATGCATAACTACGGTAGAAAGATTTAAATTTACCTCACTAGAGTGTATCCCCATACTCCCAGTGTACTTAACATGAGCTTGAGACCACGGCCATTCTGGAGTTTTTTGATCACAAGTTAAAAGGAGTGGCATTGTCAGGGTTTGAAACAGTAGTGAGAGCACAGCATTCCTGTTTGTCATCCTGCAGGGTGAGGGTATCTGTTGATTTCTCATGATTTTAATTAAGTTCTACTACCTTTAGATATTCTTTTAAGTACCAGTCGGAGAGGTGATTTTGATTCTGTTTTCCATTCCGCAGGAGCTTTCTTAATTCATGAATAGTGGATCCTTTTCCTTCTAATTTAACTGCTGTATGTGTAGTTAACAGGATTTGAAATGGTCCTTTCCATTTTTCTTGTAGTGGTTCAGAAGTCCAAGATTTGATGTATACCCAATCTCCAGGCTAGAATGGATGTGCTGGGGAATCAAGACCTATAGATTTATTTAAAATCACATATCTATTTAGTTCTCGTAAAACTTTCCCGAGGGCAATTAAGTAATTTCTTGCATCATTCTCCCCTTGTATTTGCATCTCTCCTGGCAGTCCAGGTATTTGGTACGGTCGTCCGTACATCAACTCGTACGGGCTGAGATGTTGCCTACCTCGTGGTTGGATTCTAATTCTTAACAAAGCCAGAGGTAAAGCTTGTGTCCAATTCATTGAGGTTTCCTGACATATTTTGCTTAACTGAGTTTTGAGGGTGTAATTCATTCTCTCTACTTTACCACTAGATTGAGGCCTATAAGGGGTATGTAAGTTCCAATTAATACCTAATAATCTGCTTATTTCAGTAATTACTTTGGCTATAAAATGTGGACCTCTATCTGATGACATCCCTAAAGATACTCCAAATCTTGGAATTATTTCTTTCAACAATATTTTTACTACATCTTTCGCCTTATTGGTGCGACATGGAAAGGCCTCAGGCCAACCTGTATATGTATCCACGAGGACCAACAAATACTTTAGCCCTCCTTTTCTTGGCAAGTCAGTAAAATCTATTTGCCAATATTCCCCAGGTGCCTGTCATTCAGCGGTTTTTCCAAATTGAATTTTATTCTGTGTTTTTGGATTATTCCTACAGCATATTTCACATCTTTGTGTGACTGATTTAATAATTTCTACCATGTTCCTGCTAATAACCGACTTCTGCAAATATTTTAGCAAATTTTCAGTTCCCCAGTGCACAGCGTTGTGTTCTTCCTTTACTAAATTATTCATGAGGGAATGAGGTATGACTACTAGACCTGTAGGTGTAATTGCCCATCCGTCCTCTCGTCTTTCTGCTTGTAAAGTCTCGATTAATTTTAAATCTTGCTTATCATAAATAGGGTTTTTCTGGAGGGAAATTCTCTTTTCTGGCACTATAGCTAGCACTTTCTCCTCTATGCCTTTTTCTGCAGCCTGCTTTGCAGCTAAATCAGCCAGCTTATTTCCTTGCTCTTGAGTGGTTCGTCCTGATTGATGAGCTTTACAATGCATAATGGCGACAGCAGCAGGGGCTTTTACACTTTCTAAACTCAAAATTTCTTCCTTATGTTTCACCTCTGTCCCTTGTGCAGACAATAGTCCTCTTTCTTTCCAGATCGCTCCATGCGCATGCACTATTCCAAAAGCATATTTTGAATCAGTCCAAATATTTACACGCTTGTCTTTACTTAGCTGCAAAGCCCGAGTGAGGGCAATCAATTCAGCCTTTTGGGCAGATGTTTTAGTGGGCAATGCTTGTGCCTCTATCACTGTCTCGACAGTGGTAACTGCATACCCTGATACTCGCTTTCCTTCTTTCATAAAACTGCTGCCGTCCGTGTATAGTTCCCAATCTGGATTCTGCAAGGGAACGTCCTTCAAGTCGGGCCTGCTTGAATAGACTTCTTCAGTGGTCTGCAGGCAGTCATGTTCAGGTTTACCTTCTTCTTGTCGAGCTGAGAGGAACATAGCAGGATTAATTATGGCAGTAGTCTTTAAGGTCACATCATCTGGTTCTATTAGTACCACTTGATATTTTAGCATTCTACTAGGAGACAACCAATGTCCACCCTTTTGGTCCAATACTGTAGTTACCATGTGTGGAACATAAACAGTTATTTTCTGTCCCATGGTGAGCTTCCGAGCCTCTTGTATTAACAATACCGTTGTAGCCACTGCTCTTAAACATCTGGGTCATCCTTGGCTTACTGGATCCAATTGCTTGGAAAAATATGCCACTGCTCGTCTACATTCTCCCAAACGGTGGGTTAAAACACCTAAGGCCACTGCTTGTCTTTCATAAGTGAACAGTTCAAAAGGCTTTTCTAAATTAGGCAGCCCTAAGGCTGGGGCTTTCATCAAGGCCCTTTTAAGTTGAATGTATGCATTCCAACTTTCGTTTGTCCATTGCAGGGGACCTTTTGATGATTTCAGTAACTCATATAAGGGTTTTGCCATCAGTCCATAATTAACAATCCATAAGCGACACCATCCCACTATTCCTAGAAAGGTTCTTAATTCATGAACATTTTGAGGTTCTGGAAGTTGACAAATAGCTTCTTTCCTTTCATTGCTTAACTGTCTCTGTCCTTTCAGAATTTCAAAGCCTAAATGTGTTACAGTTTCTTTTGCAATTTGAGCCTTCCCTTTTGATACTCGATAACCGCTGAGTCCGAGGAAGTTTAATAGACTAATTGTCAGTTTCAAGCATTCTTCTCGGGAGTTCCCGGCTAATAGTATGTCATCAACATATTGTAACATTGCTCCATTTCTATTATTTTGCCTCTATAATTCTAACTCTTTTGCTAGTTGATTTCCAAAAATCGTTGGACTATTTTTGAATCCTTGTGGTAATACTCTCCAGGTATACCGAGTCCTTCTTCCCGTCTCGGGGTTTTCCCACTCAAAGGCGAACAATTCCTGACTTCTGGAGTCAAGTGGGATGCAGAAAAAGGCATCTTTTAGATCTAAGACTGTAAACCATCCCTGATCTTCAGTGAGAGCAGTTAATAGTGTGTACGGGTTTGCTACCACCCATCAGATGATCAGCTATAGCTTGCAGGACTCTGCATCTGGACCACCAGCTCCCTGTTTCCCAGTCTGTTCCATGAGTTCAGTCACTCTGAGTGCTGGCTGAGAGTGCAGGATCAGCAGAGTGAAACAGAACTCTGACAGGATGCAGTTAGGATTCTTTTTTGTAGAGCTAAAGATATGTTGTAAGAAGGTAGGGAACAGACTGGGATCCCAGTTTGTGTGTAGTATCAGGTAGGAGGATGAGGATGTAGAATAAGAGTCTGGGTTGTGGAAGGGAGGATGTATGTAGAAGAGTGGGGGAAGGAAGACAAGAACACGCTTCGTGCCCAGCTACTGCCACTGTGCAGAGTTTAGGAATCCCCTATGCAGGCCTTGCATGCATTCTTTCTTGCTGCAGACCCATTCTACTTATTTATAAATCATCATTCATGCGTTTGCCACACATCCTATGCACGGTTTCTGCAACTCCTCCTGTAAGTCAACAGTTTAACCATATCAGTGGAAAATTCACAATAGAAAAAATGAGCCTATGCTGTCACGGTGTTCAGTCACCTTGACTAGTTGTACCTTCTGAGAAAGTAACGCGTTATCAGTGTTGATGTGGGGCATGGGACACCTAACAATTACACTTTTAAACTGTTTCCCCAAAAGACTGGAATCCCGTCTAATGACCTCTACTATTTTTCACTGCAGTTTGTAAAGGTGCCTCACCCACCGCCCCCCCGCTCCCCCCAGGTTTGATGCTATGGAAGTTGAAGACCATTCTATATCACGTGTCACTGAAAAAATACAAATTAAAAATAATCAAGGAAAGAAAAGGAAAGAAACTGAGAGAAAAGGAAAGAGGGACTGGGGCATGGGAGGAGAGGTGCTTTTCAATCTATATCATTTCACTGGTTGAGGTTACAGGACAGAGCATTTGTACCAGCAATACAAAGAAACACAGGATTAGAGTAACTGCGTGAGAGGAGTGCTTGGGTGAGGAGTCACTAAACTACTGTTGCAGTGGAGGAGAAGGAAGGTAGGAACACACCCTTCGAACATAGCTTCGGGACAGCTTGGTTGGTTAGAGAGGAACAAGCAAAATACAAACATAAAGTAATTTCTGTGCTACACATGGGCAGAATCATTCTTGTTCCCATCTCCCAGCCAGTGCCTTACTGCAAGGTCTCTCATATGAGCCTTTTGTTCTTTTTGATACTTTTCTTACTGGACCATCTGCCCAGGCACAGAACTGGTCAAACCTCAGAATTGCTTTCATGTAAACAATCTCACATTTTCTAGTGTGAATTTTCTAGTGTGACCAACACATTTTCAAGGATTGTCAGACATGAAATCAGGCATCTGGAAAAATGTTCAATCTGGAATGTTAAAGTTTAATTAAAAATAAAACCAGCCCTTTATATGATTTCTTAGTTTAGTAAAATTCCTGATATCAGTAACAAAGACAATAATGTGGCCTAAATAACAACAGCAAAGAGCATGCTCCCACAGCATAAACATTTCAAAACACAAAATGACTTCAGAAATGTTCCCATGGGAGTTTTAATCAAAGACAATAAAGTTTAAAAATGAAAACCCAGTTTAATCCAAACAACTTTAAAAAGAATGTTTCAACAAAAATTTTCCTAAGCCCTTCTGCCTAGGATTTGCGTAATGCCTAACACCCTTTCTATGGCCGATCCTTTGGGCTTTTAAAAAAGTTTATTTTGACTATCAATGAATTCTGATCCCTGAACCTTAGCAGGTGATAGCAGGTTGGTCACAAAGCCTGCTGGCTTTTAAGTGACTGGTCAACCTGTGATATAAATCCATGAAACAAAAGAAATGGAAAGTTAGGTTAAATAAGAGTACATTCGTCTGTGCCTCTGACAAGCACAGCAGAAAACCAGGATCAGTTTTCTATCTGCTGAAAGAGTCCTTTTGGTTTAGCCAACTTACGCAGAGAGTATACACAAGCCCCATATTCTGAAGCCTTGCTGGTACACTCACAGTTTCTTCTTTGAAAAAGAATACTACTTCTTTCCTGTCCTACTGTTGTAAATAGTTGTAAGATAAACTGCTGGATTAATCAAGCCTGCATCAAACATGCAAGGCCAAAGCTAACGAGCACATCACATACAAGGCCACAGTTAACGAGCACATCGTGAGAGACAGATAAGTACTAGCAGAAACCAGACAAGGACAACCAAAACTGTGGCAAACGGCAGTGATGAGCCAATTTGTGACTATATAAGGAGAAGGGCCCAAAGGTTCAAGAAAAGTTCACCTCCTGCAAAGACCCCAAGAGACCACCAGAGACCATCTAAGACACCTGAAGATGCTCCTAAGGACTCAAACCGCATGCGTGAAAGACTATGCAAATATTATAATTAGTTCTTAGAAATATAATGAATATGTATTATTATTCCAAGAAATTATTATGACTATGTATATCGCAGAACCATATAAGGGATGGTTGATGCAACATACGGTGTGCATGATAGGTGGAGAGATCCCCCATGCACCCGGTGCTGAATAAAGTAATGCCTGCTCTTTAATACACCCAGTGTTAAGGAGTTTCATTCCCAATTTTCGGTGACACTACCCTCCTGTCTTTCTCCAAGACTCCCCTTTCTTCTGCTAACCTCACTTTTTCCCTTTTTATCCCATATTTGGCATGTGCTACCTAGGAAGCTTGAGAGATCAGTGGGCCATGTGTCCCATCTTCCATCATACACCTGCCCTGCAGCCAGATTGATCTCATCTTTCAGCTGTAGGACAGAAGGGAACCCTAATTCATGCAGCACTTTCTCTGTATAATTATTGTGTGCATATTTTTTCTGTGGTGTCATTCCCGGGTGCTTGCACAATAGTGACCTCTAATGGAGGAGCCACTCCCATTACAAATCATAGCCTCACAGAATAATTTAGGTAGGGAGGGACCTCTGGAAGTCATCTTGTCCAACTCTCTGCTCAGAGCAGGGCCAACGTCTGCCAGATTGCTCAGAGCATTCTTCAGTTGGATTTTGACTGCATGCAAGGATTCTGCAGTCCCTCTAGGCTGTCCCAATATTTGATTTCCCTCGCTGTAAAAAAAAAAAAAAATCTAACTAGGATTTCCCTTTTTGCATCTTGTTTCCAATGCCTCTTGTTTCCATTGCCTCTCATTCTATCCCTGTGCATCACTGAGATGAGTCTGGCACCCTCCCATTAGATATCTAAAGACAGCAATAAAGTCTCCGCTTTGCCTTCTTATCCCCAGGCTGAACAGGCCCAGTTCTCTCAGCTTCTTGTCTGTCATGTGTCCTAGTCCCCTGATCACCTATTGTGAGCACAATGAATTGAGTTGTTGCTGTTATGTCTTCTCAGTGCCTGCCTGCTGCCTCGCTTCAGAGGCAGAGAAGTTATGGTTGCTTTCTTAACTTTAATCATGCAAATTTAGTAGCTTACCAAGTCTATTATTTGCAGGCACTTGAATCTGCTGGTTACAGAGCATGTGTGAATGAGAAGGGGAAACCTAATTCAGCAGGGTCTCTTTCAGTTTTGCTGTCTCCTCACAGAGGCTACAGTCCATGACAGATAAGGAGGCAGCACATACCAGCTTTTCTGCTCCAAGGGCTAAAGTGTATGGGGAAAATCATATTTTCTATTTTGCTGTTGTGCAGGATCACACTGCCAAATTTGTTGCTGAGCAGTGGCTAGATGGAAAGGTAAGGCCAGTCAACTGGGCATCCATTAAAGGGTGGGCCATTGTGTAGATCATCAATTGCACAGGATACTTTTATTGTGGAGGACAGGGCAGATACTGACTGTGGTGGGGAGAAGAGTAGCAGGAAGCAGAAAGGCACCAGTTGTAGGCTAAAGGAGGTCCATATATTGACTGTTCTTTCTTGTGAGCTAGTGCATAAATTTGAGCCCTAGCAGCTGCTCTTGGAGGCTGAGGAAAAGAGATTTGATTGAAAATTTGTGTCATGTAAGGAAAACATTCAGATCAATGGAAACCTAGTGGTAGAGTAATGAATTAATTAGAGACTGAGGATAAGGTGGGGCCAGTGGTAGAGACAGGACCATTGAGGGATAAACTGCTGGGCCTGTAAGAGATAAAAGGGATTGTCAAAAAGGATTTGGAAAATAGTTGAAAAAATTACTGAGAGATGGAACAGATCAATGGTTGTGGCCAAATTGTTGTTTTGAGAGGCTTTGTATAGAAGTGAGAACCAGGGGACATGATTTCCAAACATTTTTCTTCTCCAAGGAGAATAAGAAAACCACTCTCCCTATGACTCATCCTCAGAATCAAAATGCAGATGCCCTCAGAGGTTTAGAGAAGGGTCATGGTATTGTAGAGGTTGTGACACTTCTCCAAAACTTTGTTACACAAGTGACTAATGGGAAGAAGAGCTGTTAGAGATGTGTCAGCAGAAGTGAAAGGAACACCCAGCCGTAGCTGCGAATCCAGGTTGCACAAGATCCCCTGATCCCCATTTCATTCTGTGAAAATATAAGCCCCCCAAAATGGTTCAAAAATATTTTGCCAAATTTTATGGATTGAATTTGGCAAATTCCTTAGGTGTCCCATTTTTAAGCATGTGTAATAAATTGTTCTCATGAATTTTCCATGCCTTTCAGCGATGACATTACAAGTTGGGGGCCATTGTTCACAACCTCAGTGCAAGAACATGGGTGAGGCTTTCTTTTTGTACATTTCTGTGTAATTTGTCTATTCTTAATTTTCTACATACTCCAACTTTTGCATTGAGGGATGCTGCTGAAGGCAGCTGCTACTTTTGTTCATTTCAGATTTTTCCTGTTCAGAGTCCTGAACTCTGATGGAGAATTACTTTTATTCTTTTTTTTGTTTGTTAGATTCTATTAATTAGAATACAAATCAGTATGAATGTTCTATTTGTAAGAAAAAATAGCTAAAAAAGATGACTTTTTATTGAAATGAACCCACAAATCCCCTCAGGTTCTTAATCCCACACTGTTTATTCAAATATAGATGACTTACTGATAAATATTAAAACTTTGCACTTACAACTTAAAAAAATAAAAAAGTGCACCTTTAGATATCCTTGTGTATTATCTGTCTTAAACTATCAGGAGACATTCACAATATACTTACATGAGACAGGTGTGGAATAAATGACTACAAAAAGGTCTCATATCAATATAAATATTCAAATGTCTGTTATCAAAAGAAAAAGGATATTAGGGCATATGTTGCTAATTCCCACCTTTGAGTGTGAATGTAGAGAAAGGCAGTAGCTTTAATAAATGGTGACCAAACAAAGTTTTAAGGAAAGGTATCAAGGTGTGCAAGCTTTTTCTTGAAAGCAAAGGGTTTTTTTTCCCCAATTCCTCCAAACACCTTTGGTGCTTTTAAAAAAGCAGATAGCTTGGCAGCACTGGAGAAAGGGAGCTGGGAGCCCTGCATTAACTTGTGTAACTTACTGTTTGTTAGACTAGGAGAAGCTGACACATAAAATCCAACACTTTTCATGTTATAGGTCAGGTGGCAAAGAGAAAGATTAGGGTCATTTTGTATCTTAGAGTGAAATAAATAAACATAGTATGTTCTGTATCAGCTTCACATTTACATTTGTTTATGAATGTGATTTATCTTCCTCTAATCTACATACCTAACACATTTTCCTATCTTAGCCTTTTCTTCCCCCCCCCCTCAGGAAGAGGAAAAACCCTAAGAGACAAAGGTCCTATGAAGGTTCAGCAAAGGTATTGTTGTTCTGAATTTTAGGGGTCTCTACAAGTCTGTGTTTTGTCCAAGTTGCAAAGTACAGGGGTGGGGAAGGTTGGAGTTCATTCCACTCCTCTTAAATAGCCTAAACTGTTGCCTGATTTTAGCGTGGATGGGCTGAGCACAGACATGGCTGGATGTAGCAAGTCCTGGCTTGCCAATAGTTTTCCTTAATAATGTCATGGGGCTCTCATTAATGCATTGCAATAATATCATGGGGCTCTCAAGTTGGCAGCAAGACACTGTAGGATAACTGGGATGCCAGAGCTTGGGATGGTCTGAGTGCAGTTTGGCCCTCTGTGCCAATCTAGAGGCATCACTGGGCATTATGTATGCACAGAGCATAGCTGTCATTGAGTACTCTAGACAATCCACTACTGTTCCACTGCTTGACTAGCTTTACCACTACAATGTTTTCCCTGGTAACCAGAAAAGCATTTTTGGATTTCTTTGGGACAGATGTTCATTTATATTTATAGCATTTTTGAAAGTAGCTTAAAATCAGGAAAAAAATTTTTTTCTCTCTCAGTGTTTCTCTACTGCTTATGCTCCACTTGGGCTTGATAGACAGAAAATTGTGCCTGGCTCACAAAGACAATAGCATCCTGAACATTTTATTATTATTAGCCCTGCAAGTTGTGTTTTGCACAAATCAATTTCAAAATCTGCTGTGTTCCCAGTTATGCAAGACACCTGGACCTGCTGGACTTCTGTGGCTATCTGAAGTCCAGTGACAGTGATCTTTGCAGGAAGGTAGCGGTCCCTTCACACAGGGTTCCTTGCGAGACTGGTCCTGAGTGTGGTTAGACCTTCAGCCTGTCATATAATCAACTATTGTATGTTCCTGTGCAGAATCATTGCACAGGAACATGTGTCTCAATGGTTGAGACACAAAAGTTGGCTGCAAAATATTGCACTGAAAGACAGGGACTTTTTTTTTTTCTTTTTTCTGGTGAAACTAATGATCTTAAAATCTATTGTGATGGCCTTATATCCCTCATATCCCTGTTTTTGCTCATGCTGGAGGAGAATTAAAGACATCCCTGTGCTTGGAAAAACAGAGTCCTTTCTTTTTAAAAATGGTCAGCTGCTCTTTACTTTCATTTACCTGTACTTAGTTTTCAGAAAACACACCCCGAGGTGTGGGAAAACCACAGCTCTCCTGAGAGTGCCCTAAACACCAGAACAAAGGTGATTAATGGTTGGTAGCAGAACTTTCCATCTCTTTTGTTGATGGTGATTTGTTTTGCATGAAAGATGTGAGGATTCTTCAGTTCAGAGAACAGTAAAGTGTCTTTCTAGCCTAGTAATTACAACACTCACTTAGAAGTGGGTAGACCTAGTTTCGATGCACTGCTCCAAACACTGCTTAGGGTTTTTTTATGACATGACCAGAGGTACTTCTTTCCCACATGTCTGCTTTGGTCACTGAACCATTGAACCATTGGTATGAAGGTGATGCAGCAGTCCTTTCCAAATGGGCCTGCTAAATCTGATGAGATAGAGAAGATTACCTCATTTGTGAACCGGATGGAATGAGGCACAAGCACTCTTAAATGGGGATTCCAGGATACTGATGGAATGCTACAATTTTAAAATCTAATTAGGATCATTACAGAACGTGGGCTGCACTAGACATGGCATTCTTAAACACACAAAGCTTTATGCTGCTCCTCATGGAGGTATCCAAACCCTTGGCTGTCTATCTTATAATGGATTTTTTTTCCAGTCTAGGTATTCCCTACAATACAAGGAGAAAGACAAAGAGAGATTCTTATAAACTAGGTATCTCAGCTGGGCCACCTAACTTGGGCAAGTGAGTTATCACTAGGAAAGTTTATAAGAAAAAGCTCAATTGACTGAAGGCTGATGTAGCGCTCTTCCGCACTGTGCTAGATGTAGAAACCTCTCCTCTTTAGAGGAATTTCTCCATTTCTCATGTTTCGTGAAGATGTTGGCCCAAGTCCTGGTCAATGTTATATCTCCATAAAATGGAGATACTGATCTGGTATAACTCCTTGGGTACCTCTGAATAGCTTTGTATTGTGCAGTGTGGACATTCCCTTAAGGCATGCAGAGTTAGGTGGCAGATGAATATCAACTTTGAAAATTCTGCCTAAATGGTGGACCTAGGTGCCTAAATGATGGGCATAGGTGCTGAAGAGGAGGCACCTTTCAGGATTAGATTCACAGAGTTGATTGACAAGGGAAACATTCAAAATGCTCATAGTTAAATTGTACACAAAAATATCACAGTAGACAATCTTAGCAAGCATATCAAGAAACAAACATCCCTAGCTCTGAAATAATCCTTAATATATTTCTTACTCCTCTCGATCACTTTATATGCCTGAATCCTGTCTAAGGATAAGTGCCTTATTCCACTTTCGGCTGTGCATACTTAGGCCCTCTCTTTCAAAAGAATAACCCAAGGGGCGCTTCCTTCATTAAAGAACAGATGGAGAGGGGTGTGAGTCCCTTCCTAGCAGTTAGGAGTATGGGTTTTGATGCCAGCTCCCAGAATTGCTATATAATGTATAGTGTAACCACTTGTGAATAGGAAGAAGCTTTTTCTGACCATCCATTAAAACAGATCACTTCACTAAATGGCCATATTTTTTGTGTGACAGAAATTTGGTCCTAAAGTTAATGTATTTTGACTATCCTGGAAGCAGACAAAACCCTTTCCAAGAACACTACAGAACTACAGCACTGACCCATGAATGAGTTATTTCAGGGCAAGTTATGGTACAGTAGCTGTTCTCCAGGAATTCCCTGTGTGGAGACTTTTTGTCTATGGTTATATAAGGTGAATGACAGAGTTTGCCACCCACTTCGCAAATGCAAAGTTAGTAACATTGATGAGGCAATGTGAATGCCTCCCAAATTGAGGTACCTGGAAAATGTGGATTTAGGGTTGTCTTTGTACTTTGGATCTTGTTCTGAGATACTGAAAAGAATCAGGGGTTTCTGTACAGTGAACTTTTAAAATGACCTTCCTTGCTGTGCCACACCTCACTTTTTAACTGCTGTTTTAGCTCCATCTGGATGTTTTGACTAAATAGAGCCCAGCAGTCCTCTCTGCTTTTCTGGATTATCTTTAACAAGATTTTTTTTTAACAAACAATAGATCCAAATAGATCAACCAAATTCCTCAGTTGGCCATACCTCCATCAGAAGATTTATCTGAATTGTCATGTCTCAAAAGTTCTTTTGCTTCTTATAGTAAATCTGAGAATTACCAGTATCACTGCAGGAAGACAGGCATGTTAAGTGCTATTTCTCTAGGTCAGAAATCAACACAGCTTGTCTTGGCTTGAAGTCAAAGGAAAAAGCAACCTTTTTCCTTTGCATTCATCAGCTTCAATCTTACATGAAGCTACACCTGCCACCAGCTATTAGTGTATTTCTAGTATTTTTCATCTGGTATTATGTCTAAATGTTTTGGTTTAAACGTGGCTCCGTTATGATGGTTGGAAATGAAACAGTGAACTATGTTTTTTGGTCTTCATTTGGATCTCGGGATTTCACAGGACCTAGCTCTGCTCCTTCCATCTCTTCCTGTATGCAGTAAAAGCAGAGCCAGACTCAGCCAGATTATGCCCGATCTCATGTTCAAAAGGTTCATTGGCTTTTTTGTAGGAATAAGTTTGTCTTCCCAACCACTCCGACCTCTGTCTTCTGTAAAACTGCCAGAAAACAAACTTTCCTACATTACTCCTCACTCCACCTTCTTCAGTTACTTGTTTTGCTCTCCTCCTAAATTTTTTCCTGTCTTCTCATATTGCTGTAATATTAATTTCCACCCGTGCAGCATCAAAGAATGTGATTTGCTTCCTTGGTGAGGCTTCTGGCTTGCCTGTGATGCAAAGATGAAAGCACTCCTTTCCCCATAGTGCTATATAACATTGTCAGGGAAATATAGTAAGCATATGAATTAATGGTTTGCATTACTTTGAATTGTCATTCATATTGGTCATGCAGAGAGGAAATGAGAAAGGCAAAAGCCCAGCTAGAACGCAATCTGGCCGCTGTCGTTAGAGACAACAAAAAAAGAGTTTTTACAAATATATTAATGACAAGAAGAGAGCCAAGGAGAATCTCCATCCTTTATTGGATGCGGGGGGGGAACATTGTCACCGAGGATGAGGAAAAGGCTGAGGTACTTAATGCCTTCTTTGCCTCAGTCTTTAACAGGCAGACCAGTTATCCTCAGGGTACTCAGCCCCCTGAGCTGGAAGACAGGGACGGCGAGCAGGATGAACCCCTCGTAATCCAAGAGGAAGCAGTCAATGACCTGCTATGCCACCTGGACGCTCACAAGTCTATGGGGCCGGATGGGATCCACCCGAGAGTGCTGAGGGAGCTGGCAGAGGAGCTCGCCAAGCCACTCTCCATCATTTATCAGCAGTCCTGGTTAACGGGGGAGGTCCTGGACGACTGGAGGCTTGCCAATGTGACGCCCATCTACAGGAAGGGCCGGAAGGAGGATCCGGGGAACTACAGGCCTGTCAGCCTGACCTCGGTGCCGGGGAAGATTATGGAGCGGTTCATCTTGAGGGCGCTCACAAGGCATGAGCGGGACAACCAGGGGATCCGGCCTAGCCAGCACGGGTTCATGAGAGGCAGGTCCTGCTTGACCAACCTGATCTCCTTCTATGACCAGGTGACCCGCCTAGTGGATGAGGGAAAGGCTGTGGATGTGGTCTTCCTGGACTTCAGTAAGGCCTTTGACACTGTCTCCCACAGCATTCTCCTAGAGAAGCTGGCGGCTCACGGCTTAGACAGGTGTACTCTTCGCTGGGTAAAAAACTGGCTGGACGGCCGGGCCCAGAGAGTTGTGGTGAATGGAGTTACATCCAGTTGGCAGCCGGTCACGAGCAGTGTTCCCCAGGGCTCAGTACTGGGGCCGGTCTTATTCAATATCTTTATCGATGATCTGGATGAGGGGATCGAGTGCACCCTCAGGAAGTTTGCAGATGACACCAAGTTGGGCGGGAGTGTTGATCTGCTCGAGGGTAGGAAGGCTCTGCAGAGGGACCTGGACAGGCTGGATCGATGGGCCGAGGCCAACTGTATGAGATTCAACAAGGCCAAGTGCCGGGTCCCGCACTTGGGTCACAACAACCCCATGCAGCGCTACAGGCTTGGGGAAGAGTGGCTGGAAAGCTGCCCAGCAGAGAAGGACCTGGGGGTGTTGGTCGACAGCCGGCTGAACATGAGCCGGCAGTGTGCCCAGGTGGCCAAGAAGGCCAATGGCATCCTGGCCTGTATCAGAAATAGTGTGGCCAGCAGGAGTAGGGAAGTGATCGTGCCCCTGTACTCGGCCCTGGTGAGGCCGCACCTCGAATACTGTGTTCAGTTTTGGGCCCCTCACTACAAGAAGGATGTTGAGGTGCTGGAGTGTGTCCAGAGAAGGGCAACGAGGCTGGTGAGGGGTCTGGAGAACAAGTCTTATGAGGAGCGGCTGAGGGAACTGGGGTTGTTTAGCCTGGAGAAAAGGAGGCTGAGGGGAGACCTCATGGCTCTCTACAACTACCTGAAAGGAGGTTGTAGTGAGGTGGGTGTCGGTCTCTTCTCCCAAGTAACTAGCGATAGGACGAGAGGAAATGGCCTCAAGTTGCGCCAGGGGAGGTTTAGATTGGATGTGAGGAAAAATTTCTTTACTGAAAGAGTGGTTAAACATTGGAACAGGCTGCCTAGGGAAGTGGTTGAGTCCCCATCCCTGGAGGTATTTAAAAGACGTGTAGATGAGGTGCTTAGGGACATGGTTTAGTGGGCATGGTGGTGTTGGGTCGACGGTTGGACTCGATGATCTTAGAGGTCTTTTCCAACCTTAATGATTCTATGATTCTATGATTCTATGATTCTATTTGGATTCAGAGAAAACAACCTGGAGCTTTGAAAAGATTTAAACAAAAAAGTGAAACTGTTAGTTGTTGGTTATTTTCAAACTGCATTTGGCAACAGCAGAAATCCTGTGTTCAACATATTTGCATATTTTCATACTGTTTCTAAACAAACCCTTTTTTGAAAGCATCTAGACATTTGAATCATGCCAGAAGAGTAAGTGTGTGTTCACCTTGCAAATTTTAATGTAGGGTTTTGCAAATACAAAGGCTCCATGTATATTTGGGCTCCTGAATGACTAGCTCAAGTTAAAGAATCTCTGCAGCAACTGGAAATCAGCAGGCAACAGCACAGTGAGATGCTAGTTTGGTAGAACCATTGTGCCTATTCAGCTCCCACTTATCCATGTGTAAATCCAGATTAAGTCAAGTGACTTGAATTGAGTTATTGGTGTAAACAAACATAGTATTTTGCCTTTTAGTACTTGATTCTACACCGTGGGATTCATTACAACAGAAATAAATAGAATAAGAAATATCTGTTTTATATTTTAAATATCCAAAATGTTATTTATGTAAACACTTTGAGGCCATTTCTTCAGATTCAGGAAGAATTCAATCATTGTGTAAAACAGAGACAAACTCATCCAAAATCCTCCAAACTTTGTGAAGCACTGTTAAGTGTAAACTGTATTCTGCATTCAGTCCTATTTCACATTGTCATTTTTCATGTGCTACTTGCAATGGACAAAGTTAGACCTTTTTCCCAATGAAGATACTGAATTCTATAGCTTGGGTTCTTCTCTAAGTTTCATGAGATAGATACTTTTTTTCTCTTGAATCAAGATTGACAGCTTCAAATAAAGAATACCTCTTTAGTAATGCTACCTTCAGGGAAAGATTGCTTTATTTGGGCATATGTACCATAATAAAAGTATGCAAGCTACTCCAGGAGTTCTAAACTATGTCCCAGAGCAAAGGTGGCCTGAAAAGCTATTCAGATTTCACTTTTCAACATTTATCTGTAAAATCACTTGCCTTGAAATTATTGATTTGGTTTATTAATAAAATACTTATAAAAACAGATGCATATATAAAGGTTTGGAATTTTAAAGAAATTGTCTTTTTAAGGAAACAAATTCTAAAGATTAGTAAAAAAACCCCAACTATACTGAAAATTTACACATGAATGCATAAATCTTGTTAGGTTTTTTTCCTTTTTTTTTTAGTTACAATGTACTTCTGAATCAAAATAAGATAGTGCAATGGCTTTCTGGAAATCGAATTAAAGGGCTTGACTCATTCCCATTTCTTGTTTGGTGTCACATTGACACCTGACTGCAGAATTCCTTTAGAGACACAAACTAATTTGTTGTCTTAGCCTTGAAGGAAACTGTTGTCTCTTCCTTAATTTTGAATGCCAGAATCAGTAAGGCACATACAAACCAGTTCACATGATGAAGGAGCTAAAAAAACCTTAAAAAATTTCTTCATGCCCTCAAAAGCAGGAAGTCAGCTGCAAGGAACTGAATTGAAAACTATTAGAAATATGTTTAAAGTTTTACAGCCACATCCACTACAGTTTTAGTACTAAATCTTATGCATCCATGTAATAAAAAGTAAATTAATAGAGCTCTGTACTTACCATAGTTTCGGGCTCTCTGTCTCTACAAGTCTGCTAAAGAGTATGCACTGTACTAGAGAGTCAAAAATGTTCTTTGTACTTCACTGTGCACTTCCTTTTTTGAAATTGTATGTGGTCTATCCAGCCTTCACAGGAAAAGATATCAGCAAAATCCTTGTTCTGCATATTATCAAAGACCTAACAGAATTAACAGCATTTGTTTGGGATACACTGCAGCACTGTGAAGGACAAATGACAGTGAATGAGCGTTCATTCATTTTATGACCTCCAAGATTATAATGAAAAACAGGTCTATGCTGATGAGAAAATTATATAGTTATGTTTTCACTAATCTTTGACTGAATTAAAAAAGCAATTAAAAGGTTTTGAATTAAAAGGTTTTGTCTTTTATACTCGGGATTCCTGAATTTTCATGTATTCAGGCTTTGCTACCAACCTCATGCACCTCTCCTTCTGGCTCAGATTTTCATGGATGTTTAAAATCTGAAGTAATTTTCTTCCTCTAATAAGCTGAACTATATTTCTATCCATTAACCTTTGACTATTCAGCTCTTCATAGCTGATGTTTTCAGAAAAAATAGGGTTGTCCTGGTCCAGCAGGATATTAAAGTTCTGCACTCTGCAGATTTCCTATGCACAAAAAGTGAAGGAAGAAAAGGCATATGGCCATAAACCTCACTGAGCTGGATCTAGCAAAGAAAGCTAAAACAGAGGTTCTTCAGCAAGCTGAATGAAGAGAGATGAAGGAAGGAAGGAGAGGAATGAAGTACATGCTAAATGCAGGGGAAAGAGGGGGCACTGATGTATTTTAGGTGATGTCCAACTACTAAATAAAAAAATCAGTTGAGTTTTCAGTAATCAAGCTTCTCTGTATAAAGTAGTGGGGGACAAATAAAAATGATAGTAAAGTAACAAAAATACCTTATCTGTGTCACAAGCAAGATTTAAACTGCATTCTGTGATGAAATCAGGATTTCCCCATAATCTCAGTAGTAGAGCACTGAAAGGATTGCTTCATTGCTGTAAGTCCCAAACCATTGGTTTTCAGTTAAACTTTCAATGCAATATATCAACATAGTGATAATAGCAAATACCACTACAGATACCTATAGTGGCAATTAGCAAACATATTACCTATTTTCTAAAAATCAGAAAATTACTAGGGCAGCTACAGGCTTATTTGCTTGAGCACAATATTATGCAACTCTAAGAACAGATTTGAAAAAATCAATTTGAAAGAGAAAATATCAGGTATATGTAGCTACATTTAAGGTAGGTTTCATTAAAGATGGATTATGTCTGAATAACTTAATATCTGTTTTACAAAGTTTAACTGGCATTTTAGGCAAAGGTAATACAATTAACTTTATCTATCTAGATTTAAGCAGAGTATTTCATATAATGTCCTTTGATGAATTTTAAGTGATGAGAATAGGGAGAGGATGTGACCTGTCAGAAAGACTGCAAGGTAGAAAAGGAGCTGGCTAAAGCAACATCAGTTTAGAAGTGGAAGGGGTATTCCAGAGTTTAACTGGGATTACTAGCAGTGTTCTGCAGGCATAGGTCATGGGATTGATCCTGCTCATTACTTGGGTCAGGAATCTGGTTCAAGAGCTGATGTTATCTGAAGATGTACTAAACTGAATGGTACTGCTAATACTGGGGAGAATCAGGTCATTACACAGGAAGAATGAGGAGACTTTGTGTATTGGAGTGATAGAAGTAAACCAAAGTTTAATAAGAAAGTCATATACTTAGGGCTAAGAACAAGAATTTTTGCTTTGAGCCAGGGAGACACTGAAGGAGAACTGGTATCTGAATGCATTGACTGACTGTAAAATGTGTATGAGTCACTGACACGACATGGACATGTGAAAAGCTCATGTGATTTGAGGGCACAGTAGGCAAATACTTTTGAGGAGATACAGGAAAAGACTTTGTGAGAGCACTGATGAGGGCTCATTTAGTGTTGTGTGCAGTTCTAGTCAACTATGTTGAGTGACCATGAATTTAAACTGACACAGGTACAGGTGAAGTCTTCTAGGATGAGTAGGGAAAGGACTTCCTGGCTTCTGAAAGGACACTAAAAGAACTTGCCTTGTCTAGCTTAAGAAAGTGGAGATGAAAGGGGATATGATGAGGACTGTAAGTATCAAGGAAGAATGATTATTTATACAAAAACATAAAGGATTGAAATCAAATGGGTGTAAATAGGTTGTGAATACATTTAAAGTGGGAATTAGACAAAATTTTATATTCGTTTATATTCATTCATATTCAGTAATGATCTTCCAAAGAGGATAGAGGAGGAAGGAGATCACTAAGGTTTCCATATGCTACATAAGCAATTTATGAAAGAGATTTTAATGACAGGACAGGGAGGATTCTGATGTTAGGGAAAAAATCTGTTTGTCAGATGGAGAATACTAACTGTACTGGAAAGATGCTTGATCAGCATGTCTGGTCACACCAAGGGTTAAATCTCAGACTATGGTAGGTTTCCCTAGGCCCATCCTGTTTTTATTTTTTAACCAGGAATGTTTGCATGTGCAACTGTGATGGTGTGCTCCCCGCCCCAACCTGACCTTTATCTCCCATAATCCTGCTCAAGCGATAACCACCAGTGGCGGTCATAATGGATGCGTCTGGTTGCGATGGCTGCATCTGGCTCAAAGTGGATTCGGGAGACAGATAACAACACAGTAGTCAAGGGCTAATTTGAGCAATGTGCCCACCTAACCACAGTGCTAGTCAATGTAAACTAAAATCTGTGGTCGGTATGCAAATATGATTATGAGTCAACCATCTTACCCCCATAAATAGTGAGCAGCCCAAGAGCCCTTTGAGCTCTCCTGCATGGCAGCAGGCTGCATGACAGGATCTCCCCTTGAGTAGGGATGCCTCTCAAGGTTACTCCTCGAGGTTGAGAGATTTCTTGCTGCAACAGATCCTCGGTAAGTGACTAATAGCATGCTCAACTTTGAAATCTTAGCTAAGTGATATAAAGGATCGATTGCGCATATATAATCCTTTAGACATAAACCGTTGACCAAGTCTGGGACTAGGATTGGATCCAGCTGCACCTAGACTCCTCTCTGGGAAGGAGTTTAGAAAGCAAGGGGGTCCTTTCTGAACCTCACGACTCAACGGGAGGGTCTCCCTGACAGTTTTGTCTGACCCTGTCCTCTATGCAGTAAATAATCAAGTGTACCTTGCCATCGAATCTTGTTAAACCACTGTCGCATTTACCACTGAACTTTGTTAACTCACTGTTTTCTATCAATAAAGTATATTTTTGCTTCTCTCTCTTACGAGTGAAGTGAATCACTCCATCCGCGACAGCAACTCTTGAGGAATTACTCTGTCTGTTAGGGATTTCCTGATATCTGATAGCTCTGCTCTTGATGAAGATTCCTGATGCTCCCACAATGAGGCAGTAACATCAGATCTTCCACCAAGAGCAGCTTTATTCCAGGTGCACAGTGCAGTAAAGTACATAAGTGTTAGGTTTGGGGCTTTCAAAATGTCCCAGGAAGACTACAGGGATACTAGGTGCATGTGTGCTCCGTCCATTGAGAAAATCCTATCTTTGCACTTGGGAACATTAATTTGTGGAAGCCTATTAATTAGTGGAAGCCTATTTCCACTTCTGTGGTGTGGAGGGAACTGTTCATGGTGGCAGGAACCAGTGAAAGGCATTTTGGTCTGCCTTTGTAGCACAGGGTGTGATTCACTTTCTTTGGTCATCAGTACACTTTTACTTTTCGAATGCTCTCCTACCGTAGGGGCCTGGGGAACAGTTCTCTCTCCTGCTTTCTTTTGTGATGTTTGATCTTTGGTACTAAAAGTCTTCAGGGACATTTGTGGTGGGCAGGAGGCAGGAAAAGAAGGTTCCAGGGAACTCTTCCAGACCTGGACTGCATGTATGCAAGGGACTGATCTCACTGATCTTATGGCTTTTACCATTCCTGTGTTTCCAAACTGCTCAGCCCTGATATACCTTTGTTCTTAACTTTTTAAAATAAATCTGTTTTCCTGTATCTTGCTTCCATGTAGATCTTCTGGTGTCTAGTAGAATAGCCGAGTTAACATTAATACCTTTTCCTCAACAGGGACACTAATTTCCTTTTGTTTACTCAAATTAGCTGCCTTTTTCCATGAAATTTCTTTGAGAAGTATCCTTCCTCCCCACCCCAATCAAATTTTCTAGTAATTGTCCACTAGGTTCAAAAGTTACTGAGGAAGACTGACAGGTAGGTGCAATTACAGAACGATTGCCTTAGCCTTGTTTCCTTTGGAAGTTTTGCCAAAAATATGGATGGTAATATAGCAACTCTTCTATCCCTTTGTAATGTACCTCTGCTTTAATATAAAAACCTTTAACACATTGACATAGACAAGATACAATATCAGGCTATTCAGCAAATGTTTGGAAGAGCAAAAGTAATAAATCTAGTAAAGCTGCATGTCATTAAACATACTGGTGATTCAGGGCATGAATTAGATGTAAGATGTGGGGTTGGAAATAAATCCACAGGGGCATTTTGCTGACGATCAATGACTCTCCCAGGTTCTTTACTAGCAATATACCATCAATCAGCTGAGCTTATATACATTATTCTGATATTCATGCTGGATTTGAATTCTTGAAAATCAGTTTGAAAACATATACCACAAAGAATTATGAAAAAAACATTGACAAAGGGGCACCATTATGCCATTGACTAATAAAGATAAATAATTCATGTTCTAATGACAGCTGCAGATAAATAAAAGATGGACCACACCCACTGCATCAGCTCATCTCTGTTAAGTTGTTTATTGGTATATTACTTTGTTTTGATTAGCAATCATTTAAGCTGCAGGTGCTTTTAAATCATGGTGTTCCATTGCTCTTGGGTAGCTAGCTGGCCAGCAGAAACTGTGATTTGTAGAATTGGTTTGGAATCCATTACTGTTTTCTGAAAAAGAGAAAAAACAGCGAAGAAGTGATAGATAGTAGCTATGACATATATATAGGTCAAAATTTAAGTGAAATAGTACTCTCATGGCTCACCAAGAACATGATTTCACTGTCTCTCAAATATGACTGTAATGTAAAATAATTCTAATGAAGAATGAATCAAAACACACATTGTGATTTTCGGAAGACGTAAGTATCTGACCTGCTGGAAGAGTGAGTACTCAACATGTCTGATATATCAGGAACCAAAGTTAGGTTAATTTTTTTTAAAAGAGCTTTTACTATGCCATACATGAGGAAACATATCTGAATATGTATGTATCATGAATAATCATCATGGTATTTGCCATCATGGCTGAATAGAAGCATGTCAATGATACAGGGGGGTTTCCTGAGCCGGGGAAACCCCAGGTGAGCGCAGGGACCCGCCAGGAGCCGGCAGCTCTCATGAGGGCGGCTGACGAGGCGTGGGCAGGGCCAGGAGTAACGGCGGCCACCCCCCAACTCACACAGAAGGCAGCCCCAGGGAGCGCTAGTGACCAGGATGGGCAAACAGGGCGTGGCGCGTCAGCTAGGGCGGGAGGGTGCCTCCTCGAAGGAGGGGCATTCTACGGGCCGAGTGGGAGACTTGGAGTGCACATAACCCAGCAAACAGGCACCGTTCTGTGACCATCAGCAAAGGTCAAGGGCACTCATCCTACCTGACCCTCAAGGCAGAATGGTGGGCACTCATCTGAGAAAAAGGCCGCAGCTCTGGCTGGGGGGTCTGCACCATCTACCCCAGCAGTGGCTGATGCCTCCACCCAGACGGAGCTGCTGAAGGGAGAGGCTGCAGTGCAGACCTCAGACTACAGGAAGTGCCTAGACCTTTCTCCTGGGGCAGGGATGGGCGGCAGACCTGCCTGCAAAAGGTGTGCCCAGGTTGAGGACCTCCTGCAGCAGCTGGCTGAGCTGCAGGAGGTGGTGAGAAGGCTGCATAACATCAGGGAGGTGGAGAAAGAGTTAGATAGCTGGTTCCAAGCGCAGTCTGCAATGGACCCACAGCCCATGGCCAAACAGCCAAAAACTCCCCCACTGGCACATGCAGAAGGGAGGGGGGCCAATAATGCAGAAGAATGGACGGTTGCAACGGCAAGGACCAGCAGGAGGAAGAGACTTCCCCCGAAGCCTGAGGTGCCCTTGCAGAACAGCTTCACTGCTCTGCAGGCCGAAGAGGAAAGACTCATCACATCAGGAGAGATGCTGGAGCTGAGTAAGGCAGCCTGATCTGCCCCCCGTATAACAACCAGCACAACTAAGGCGACGGTTGATAGTAGTAGGTGACTCTCTTCTGAGAGGTACGGAGGCACCCATTTGCCGACCAGACGCGCTCTCTAGAGAGGTGTGCTGCTTACCGGGGGCTTGCATCAGGGATGTCACCGAGAGGCTACCAAGCCTCGTACAGTCCACTGACTATTATCCACTGCTGCTGTTTCACGTGGGCACCAGTGACACAGCCAGGAGCAGTCTGAGGACTATCAAGAAGGACTACAGAGCCCTGGGAGCGGCAGAAAGGGACTCAGGAGTGCAGGTAGTTTTTTCATCAATCCTGCCGGTCAAAGGGAAGGGCTTTGAAAAGGCCAGTCGAATCTGGCGAGTCAACAAATGGTTACGGGACTGGTGCCACAGCCAGGGGTTTGGCTACTTAGACCATGGGACTCGCTTTGAGAAACCTGGTCTACTGGGGGCTGACGGGGTCCATCTGTCAGAGGAGGGGAAGAGCATCTTCACTCATAGGCTTGCCAAGCTGGTGAAGAGGGCTTTAAAGTAGAGATGCCGGGGGAGGGGAACCTCAATCCATCCCACTCCTACCAGTTTGATGCCAGGGCCAGCAATAGATGCCCAGAGCCTGGAGAAGGATCACAGGTCAGCAGGAGAGCACCTGAAGAGCAGCACAAAGGAATTCCAGCCAGTAAGACAGCTTCATCGGGGGCCCAACTTAAATGCCTCTATGCAAACGCACATAGCATGGGGAATAAACAAGAGGAGTTAGAGACATGTGCACGCCTGCAGGGCTACGACCTTATTGGCATCACGGAGACATGGTGGGATGGCTCCTATGATTGGAGTGCTGGGATGGAGGGATACAGGCTCTTTAGGAAGGACAGGCAGGGGAGACGAGGAGGGGGTGTCGCCCTCTATGTCAATGACCAGCTGGACTGCATGGAGCTCTGCCTGGGGATGGATGAGGAGCCGACCGAGAGCTTATGGGTCAGAACTGAAGGGAAGGCAGGGACAGGTGACATTACGGTGGGGGTCTGCTGCAGGCCACCCGACCAGGAAGACCGAGTGGATGAGGCCCTCTATAGACAGATAGGAGCAGCCTCACGCTCACAAGCCCTGGTCCTCATGGGGACTTTAACCACCCCGACATCTGTTGGAGGGACAACACGGCAGGGCATAAGCAATCCGGGAGGTTCCTGGAATGCGTCGATGATAACTTCCTTCTCCAAGTGGTAGAGGAGCCAATGAGGAGAGGTGCTATGCTGGACCTTGTTCTCGCCAACAAGGAGGGGCTGGTGGGGAATGTGAAGCTCAAGGGCAGCCTGGGCTGCAGTGACCACGAAATGGTGGAGTTCAAGATCCTTAGGGCACCAAGGAGGGCACACAGCAAGCTCACTACCCTGGACTTCAGGAGAGCAGGCTTTGGCCTCTTCAGGGATCTGCTTGACAGAGTGCCATGGGACAAAGCCCTGGAGGGAAGAGGAGCCCATGAAAGCTGGGTAATAGTCAAGGATCACCTCCTTCAAGCTCAGGAGCGATGCATCCCAACAAACAGTAAGTCAGGCAAAAACACCAGGAGGCCTGCATGGATGAACAAGGAGCTCCTGGACAAACTCCAACACAAAAAGGAAGCCTACAGAGGGTGGAAGCAAGGACAGGTAGCCTGGGAGGAATACAGAGAAATTGTCCGAGAAGCCAGGGATCAGGTTAGGAAAGCTAAAGCCCTGATAGAATTAAATCTGGCCAAGGACGTCAAGGGCAACAAGAAAAGCTTCTATAGGTACATCGGGGACAAAAGGAAGACGAGGGAAAATGTGGGCCCTCTCCGGAACGAAATGGGAGACCTGGTTACCCGGGATATGGAGAAGGCGGAGGTACTCAATGACTTTTTTGCCTCTGTCTTAACTGGCAAGTGCTTGAGCCTCACCGCCCAAGCCGCAGAAGGCAAAGGCGGGGACTGGGAGAATGAAGAGCCGCCCGCTGTGGGAGAAGATCAGGTGCGAGACCATCTAGGGCACCTGAAGGTGCACAAGTCCATGGGACCCGATGAGATGCATCCACGGGTCCTGAAGGAACTGGCGGATGAAGTTGCTAAGCCACTATCCATTGTATTTGAGAAGTCGTGGCAGTCCGGAGAAGTTCCCACTGACTGGAAAAGGGGAAACATTGCGCCCATTTTTAAAAAGGGAAAAAAGGAAGACCCGGGGAACTACCGACCTGTCAGCCACACCTCTGTGCCTGGGAAGGTCATGGAGCAGATCCTCCTGGAAGCTATGCTAAGGCACATGGAGGACAGGGAGGTGATTCGAGACAGCCAGCATGGCTTCACCAAGGGCAAGTCCTGCCTGACCAACCTAGTGGTCTTCTAGGATGGAGTGACTACATCAGTGGACACGGGAAGGGCTACAGATGTCGTCTGTCTGGACCTCTGTAAGGCCTTTGACACGGTCCCCCCCCAACATCCTTCTCTCTAAACTGGAGAGGTATGGATTTGATGGGTGGACTGTACGGTGGGTGAGGAATTGGTTAGATGGTCGCATCCAGAGGGTAGTGGTCAACGTCTCAATGTCCAGATGGAGGTTGGTGACGAGTGGCGTCCTGCAGGGGCCCCTATTGGGACCGGTACTGTTTAATATCTTCATCAATGACATATAGACAGTGGGATCGAGTGCACCCTCAGCAAGTTTGCAGATGACACCAAGCTGAGTGGTGCGGTCGACATGCCTGAGGGACAGGATGCCATCCAGAGGGACCTGGACAAGCTGGAGAAGTGGGCCCGTGTGAACCTCATGAGGTTCAACAAGGCCAAGTGCAAGGTCCCGCACCTGGGTCGGGGCAACCCCCAGTATCAATACAGGCTGGGGGATGAAGGGATTGAGAGCAGCCCTGCCGAGAAGGACTTGGGGGTACTGGTGGAGGAAAAGCTGGACATGAGCCAGCAATGTGCGCTCGCAGCCCAGAAAGCCAACCGTATCCTAGGCTGCATCAAAAGAAGCATGGCCAGCAGGTCGAGGGAGGTGATTCTGCCCCTCTACTCTGCTCTGGTGAGACCCCACCTGGAGCACTGTGTCCAGCTCTGGAGCCCTCAGCATAAGAAAGACAGGGACCTGTTGGAGTGGGTCCAGAAGGGGGCCACAAAAATGATCAGGGGGATAGAACACCTCTCCTATGAGTAGTAACTTTTTAGGGACTGTTGTGACTGGACAAGGAGTAATGGTTTTATACTAAAAGAGGGTAGATTCAGACTAGATCTAAGGAAGAATTTTTTTACGATGAGGGTGATGAAGCACTGGAACAGGTTGCCCAGAGAGGTGGTAGATGCCCCATCCCTGGAAACATTCAAGGTCAGGTTGGATGGGGCTCTGAGCAACCTGATCTAGTTGAAGATGTCCCTGGCCACGGCAGGGGGGTTGGACTAGATGACCTTTAGAGGTCCCTTCCAACCCAAACTATTCTATGATTCTATTCTATGATTCTATTCTATGATTCTATATATTGGAGGAATAAAATTAAGCTGCTCATGAGTTTTTTTTTTTTTTTTTCAAATAAGACCAGCTGCACTGGATCAAGCAAAGGCTGGCTTGATACCCTGTTTTTAACAAGAGGACAACAGCACAGACCTGGAGAAAGTCCAGGAGTAGGGAAACACATAGAAATACTTCCTCAGAATACTCTCCCATTCCGCTAAATTGATGCTTCAGACACTTACTGAATGAGCATGATTAGCTATATGTTTGAGGACCTTCCATTAGTTTGTCTTGAGGTTTTCAAAATGCAGATTTACTTTTGGTATGCCCACTGTGTTAAGGACCACTCTTCAGTCTGTTTTGAATCTGCCACTTGCTAGTTTTATTTGATGTCCCCTACTTATACTTGTCTTCCTCATATTACTCTTGATTTTCCAGCTCTGTATCATATTCTTCTCTCAATTTTCTCTCCTCCACCTGAGGAATAACTTATGGAATAAGTAGCTTTGATAGCCTGGAGATGCGGTGCTGTAGGAAGCAGTTTGTAATTATCTGATGTAGGACTAGATGGCCCATGAATCATAGAATCATTGAGGTTGGAAAAGACCTCTAAGATCATCGAGTCCAACCGTCGACCCAACACCACCATGCCCACTAAACCATGTCCCTAAGCGCCTCATCTACACATCTTTTAAATACCTCCAGGGATGGGGACTCAGCCACTTCCCTGGGCAGCCTGTTCCAATGTTTAACCACTCTTTCAGTAAAGAAATTTTTCCTTACATCCAATCTAAACCTCCCCTGGCGCAACTTGAGGCCATTTCCTCTCGTCCTATCACTAGTTACTTGGGAGAAGAGACCGACACCCACCTCGCTACAACCTCCTTTCAGGTAGTTGTAGAGAGCCATGAGGTCTCCCCTCAGCCTCCTTTTCTCCAGGCTAAACAACCCCAGTTCCCTCAGCCGCTCCTCATAAGACTTGTTCTTATGACCCCTCACCAGCCTCGTTGCCCTTCTCTGGACACACTCCAGCACCTCAACGTCCTTCTTGTAGTGAGGGGCCCAAAACTGAACACAGTATTCGAGGTGCGGCCTCACCAGGGCCGAGTACAGGGGCATGATCACTTCCCTACTCCTGCTGGCCACACTATTTCTGATACAGGCCAGGATGCCATTGGCCTTCTTGGCCACCTGGGCACACTGCCGGCTCATGTTCAGCCGGCTGTCAACCAACACCCCCAGGTCCTTTTCCGCCAGGCAGCTTTCCAGCCACTCTTCCCCAAGCCTGTAGCGCTGCATGGGGTTGTTGTGGCCCAAGTGCAGGACCCGACACTTGGCCTTGGTGAACCTCATACAATTGGTCTGGGCCCATCGATCCAGCCTGTCCAGGTCCCTCTGCAGAGCCTTCCTACCCTCGAGCAGATCAACACTCCCACCCAACTTGGTGTCGTCTGCAAATCTACTGAGGGTGCACTCAATCCCCTCATCCAGATCATCGATAAAGATATTGAACAAGACCGGCCCCAAAACTGAGCCCTGGGGAACACCGCTCGTGACCGGCTGCCAACTGGATTGAACTCCATTCACCACAACTCTCTGGGCCCGGCCGTCCAGCCAGTTTTTTACCCAGCGAAGAGTATACTTGTCTAAGCCGTGAGCCGCCAGCTTCTCTAGGAGAATGCTGTGGGAGACAGTGTCAAAGGCCTTACTGAAGTCCAGGTAGACCACATCCACAGCCTTTCCCTCATCCACTAGGCGGGTCACCTGGTCATAGGAGATCAGGTTGGTCAAGCAGGACCTGCCTCTCATGAACCCGTGCTGGCTAGGCCGGATCCCCTGGTTGTCCCGCTCATGCCTTGTGAGCGCCCTCAAGATGAACCGCTCCATAATCTTCCCCGGCACCGAGGTCAGGCTGACAGGCCTGTAGTTCCCCGGATCCTCCTTCCGGCCCTTCTTGTAGATGGGCGTCACATTGGCAAGCCTAATGCCAATGAACAATGAACAATGAACATGAACAATGAAGCCTAATGCCTAACGAATGCTATTATGTCTTGCTGGCCATGCTTTCTTCAGGGTGCTTCACACGTAGAATATTAGACTGAACTCTACTGAAGATGAGAGTGGGCTGGCATAGAAGAAATCTTCTGATACATATCTTTGGCACAGGTAGAGGTCATGTTGCAAGACTTACCATCAGGATGTTTCAGTGGGGAAACATGCAAGATCCTTTTTCTATCTTGCCACCTCTTTTCTTGTTGTGGCCTTGCAGAAGAGAAGGAACTTATGGTAAGATGTTAAGCATAAAACCCAAATGCTACCTCCTGGGCCTTAAAACTCTTACTGTCACATCCAGGTGGCATACAAGTTTCTTGTTTTCAGCAGGTGAAGAAAGTTGAGACCACCTTGCCATTTTATGGACCCAAGCATCCATCCTCAAAATCCTGCTTTTTTTTTTTTTTGCTTTGCTTTGCAGTATTATATTAAAAATAAAAAACTGACAAAATCATGTTGCTAAACATTTTCTTAAACTATTTTTTCCAAGCTAAAAGTTTCAAAACTGCTATAAGAGTAGCTTTGTTGGATTTAAACATACTTATCAAGTAAGAGAATTCAGACTCCCAAACTGTCTTTATATTTCATGTCTGGAAAATGTGTCTCTTTCCCTCTCCCCAAGACATAAATTTTCTGATGGAGTCTGACTGGAGGTGAAATCTGGATTTTAAGAGCTGGATTTTTAGTCTGTTCTTATCCAGAACTCCATTTTACTCTCAAAGTTCTGTGATATAACGTTACTCATCAAGATATTCAGACACAAATCTAACCATTCATAAATTAGACCTACAAGGTGGCTGTTTTTGAAAGCTATATCAAGTCACAGATTTAAATGAAACATGTACGCAGGCTTATCCATCACTTCTTCAACTGTATCACTGAAATGCCCCAAATATTGGCTGACCATTTATTCTAAACTGCAATAACACAGCCTTAAGAAAGGCTGGTTTTGAGCAGCATAACTATTTTGCTTCTCCACAGGGCCATTTTTCAATGCTTTCTCCTTGGCATGGTCTGCCACCAGGTTCTGGTGTAGGATTATTACACTGGCGAGTTCGAGTGCTTTCTCCGTTGATGCAGGTGGACCAGGCACTCCCAACAGCTCCAGCCTCCATCAGTGACAACTGGTATTAAGACACCATACTAGGATTAGTCCAGCATCTCTCTGTCTTCTGTGCAGTGACAGAAAGATTAATTAGAGCTTGTTACTCAGCACTTTTGAGGGTAGACAAGGTGGACCATGATTCAATTCTTACGTTCTCAGTTATGGTGACTCTGCAGATCATTACAGCCTCCAGCATACATCCCATCTGCACAGATTTTGCTTTTGAAAATGCCCTTGTCAGTGGCACTGCTTAAGGGCCCAGATGTTTCAACATTTTTGTCACCCTAGGAAGCTGCCTGAATATCAAGTTCTAAGGCCCATTTTGGGCACCTGTGCTTTAAAAACTTAGCCACAGGGAATGAGTTTACTGCACAATAAATGTTTTACATTATCATTTGCGGAACTGCATTCATCTCCCTCTTCCCCTTTGTGGACCAATCTGATATTAAGCTAGCACAGTAATTATGAAATGTGATCATGTGTTAGCAAACACAGTGCTTTTGCAGGAAATTGAAGACAAAATAGCTTATGACATGGTGAGATTGCTTTTGCCTGAAATCAGTTTACCATTACTGTACCATGCTTCAATAATGCTCCTATTTACTTAAATGAATTTGGGGTGTCATTCCAAGACACAGTGATGTATGTGGGACAATGAACTCTAAATTAGAGTGCCCTCTTTATGGAAAGAACCCAGTAACTTACACTAACTTCCATACCATATACCCATGAGATTTAACAGCAGTAGGTATAAGGGAGTACTATGACATACTTCTGTCCTTATGAAGGCTCCTTTTGTCAGGATATTGTTCATAATAATAAATATGCTCATTTTAGTCTGTCTGGAGTATTTGCTAACCTTTAGTTAATGCAGATTCGGGAATCTGACAAGCAATTCCCTTAAAGTAGCTTGAGCACATGCATGTACAGGCTCCATCTACCAGCACAAGGGTGCCTCCATTTTTGCAGGGTTCACATTTGCACACACTATATTTGGTAATGTAGTCTTCAAATGCTCTTTCCAAATTTTGCTTCTTTAAATATGCATTTCTCATCTTAACTGGAACAAGTGTATGTATTAGAGAAGGCTGTAGAAGAAAAAAGCCCATGCATAACAGACTTTTCCGTAGTTCTGAATTCTTTTGATATACACATCACTAGAGTAAGCATCTGAAGAAACTGTCAAGATGAAGAAAATTCCTGAAAGTTCATGATAAACTTGGAGCCTCACCTCCATCTTAGAACAAAAGCTTTCAAACTGTAAGAGCCGCACCTTTGAAGAGGTTGTACTTACCTGTTGCTGTGTCACTACAGGAGCATCAACCAAAGACTTAGCCCACTGTATGTAATCCTCTATGTCAACCATTTTGGATCCTTGCAGTAACATTTCTTTTCTTTTAACTGAAAAGTCAATCTTCCCTCCATCAACTAAGGAAACGACTTCATAAATGGCAGCATCATCCTTAAGCTCTGCTGCAGAAAGAAAGAAGAAGGGATGAAGAAAAAAGTCTAATGCCCATACATTTTGAAGAACAGTTGTCCTTTTAGCGCAACCAGTCCATCTCTGTAAAATGACAGTAGAGAGAAGAACCCTTCACTCACTGGTTGTGGTGGACTTCAATCTTTCTTTGCTCATACCTCTTATGTGGGAGGAAATCTATTTTGCAATTAAATTATAAAACCCTATATCTGAAAGGAAAAGAAGGGGTAGGGCAAAAGGAGAGACATTATGGAGATCATAGCCATTTGATAACAAGCCAAAGATAATATGAGTAATGCTACTGTATCACCTGAGCTGAACCAGAAAAGGGCGGGAATTGGAACAGTAGGAGCTTGTGCTTCATAACTAAAACACAAGAACAGAGCACTACAAGACTGAAAATAATTGCCTCTTCTGTGCTCGGTAGTAAATCTCCTTGCCTTTTGCAATTTTTAGGCCATGTGATAAAATACTCATCTCCAGACACACAAAGGAGCAGAGAGGAACAGTGACAGGCAGGGGAACACAAGTAGCCTAATCAGAGAAAGGGAGCCCCTGCCTTGACTCCTCCCAGGCCTGTCCCAGCAGAGCCATTACCTCCACAGGATGGGGCTGAGGATGAGTACTCTGGATGCAAAGAAGGGCGGTTTGGGATTGTACAAAACTTAAATACTTAGGGTATATTTAGGGGAGTACCACTGAAGAGGTAAGGGGGGGATCAACGTGGCTTTGGGAGGAACAAGCATGGGAAAACAGAGAGATAAAGGCAAAAAAGGGGCTGATTGCATGTGGAAAGGTGGCTGATCAGTGAGCTTTTCTTCCATGTACTGTCCTTGATCTTTGCAATCTGTCCTGGCTTCCCATTAAATTCCATTTCTAACTATTTTCCTGGGTGAGGGGACTCTATTCTGCATGCATGCATGTGTATGGAGATCTGTGTGCCAGCAACTGGAGTTGGACAATGGGTGATAGGGACCTGGTGTTTGTGGCGCCATTAACTGGAGTGAGTGAGGATACATACGTCAGTGTGATCACTAGTAAATATCAAGCAAGACTAGCAGATGAATAGGGTAAGTGGCTTGGGAGCCAAGTATCAAAGTGGCTGTAAGTCTGGCCTAGATATGTACATGTCTCTAGAGTGAGACAACCAGAGGAGCTGGCTACTAGAGTGACTAGGGGTTCTAGGCCAAATACTGGAGAGACCCTGAGGTCCTGGGGTTGACTAAGACCTGTTTGCACGTGTGTGTGTGTGTGGGGGGGCAACTGGAGACAAGAGGATCCAAGGGCCATTTGCTGGGTAGACTGAGCACCTAAGGCCAGTTACTGGAGGCATCCATAATGGGTGCATGTGTTGGTGTGCATCAGGGGGTCTATACCAGCAATGGGAGTGGAGCTGTGGGCCTTGTGGGGGTTGTATATCCAGGTGCCAGCAACAGGGGAGACTGAGGATCAAGTCTATATATTTATATTGAGGAGGGGCTGAAACACCTGAGGGTTGTGCTGCCTGGGGAGCACATCTGCTCTAGATGACCATGCTTGAGCAGGGGAGTTGGACAAGATGGCCTCCAGAGGACCTTCCAACCTCAACCATTCTGTGATTCTGTGACATTTCACGCTAACAGACTGATCAGAGAGGAGAACAAGATGAAGCCATTGGTGCTGTTTGTGTTTGCCTGAGTGCTGTGTCTGTCTATATTGATTTGTGTGGCCAGCCATGTGTATTATATACATATGTGTTATATAAGTGTGTTTGTGTGTGTGCCTACCGGGAACACATGCTCAGCCTGGTTGACCCGGGAGCATGGAAGTATGTCAGCCTCACCTCTACTGGGCTACTGGATTTGTCCTTTCCCTAACAGCAATAATTATATTGATTATAAAAGGGGAAGAAATTGGTATAATCTTTCCTTAAGGAAAAGATATAATGTAAAATAAGGATATACTTACTGTCCTTCACATTAATCTTTTCACATTTACCATCATTAATATTAACATTGGCATTTAAGTCTCTATATGCAATATTGTTGCATATGCATCTAAGTGATAGCCGAGGCATCTTTTCACATCTTCTACAGTGATACCTGGAAGTAGAAATAGGTGATTAGAGGGACAGAATGACCATAAATATGTGATATTATTATTCTTGGAGGCTAAATTTTAGGGCTATTGGAAAGTTTATGGCTTTCTTCTTCCCATTTCTCCTCTGCTTTCTCCTCTTCCATGAAATGAATATGAGGATGATTGCATTTATAGTGCCTGCACAGAGGCAGGCATGATCTACAGTGATTAGGAAAATACCAGAACACTCCAAAAATTGATTTCTGTTTTCCTTCATCTAGCTGAAAGTAGATGTCCCTCAAGGGACCACCATTTCCATCTATTCTATGAGAATTTTTTCTTTCTCAGCTGCTTATCTTTCTGTATGCTAAATTATTCAATCCTCCCAGTCTCTGTCTCCCAACTTCAAACACATTGTTTCTCCAGTCCTTTTCCCCATAAAGTTAATTAATGCCACTAATCTCTTACAAGTACTCTATTCCCATAAGTTCCAATCCTCCTCTATCCTCTACTAACTCCAACACCTCCTTTCTATATATTAAACTCAAACATATCATCTGGAACTTTACCTTTGTGTTCAGAAAGAATTTTGCTTAAGATTGGTACTTAAAAAACCAGCACCACAATTTCCAGGCGCTGAACAGAATAATACCGGGATACATAAGTGACATCTTTGCCCCATGTCCCTTTGCATATTCTGAACATCTGATAGTAATGTTGTTGGTGCTGCATGCAGCAAGTACTTATTTTCTGACCTCCAAAATCAGCATGAAAATCGCCTTTTCTAACTTTATTCCAGAATTATCACTTTAATCCATTAGAAAACCACATGTATCTGAACTGCACAAGGGAGGATTAAGTTACTACTTTCCAATTTTAACCAGGGCAAGGAAAATTCCATTGTGAATGTTAAAGACTATAAAAACAGTTTCAACACACTTAAGTGCACCATGTGATTTCAGGAAGTTCTTCAATTTATTTATTTTATGCCACCACCATACTCTTAAAGTAATTGTACCACAAGAAGGTACCAACTACCAAATTGAATTTAAGGTTTAGGCAGATTTTCTAAGCATTGGGATATCTTGTGGATCATATCACACTGTGGTGGTGTCGTGGTTTAACCTCAGTAGGCAACTGAGCACCACGCAGCCGCTCGCTCACTCCCCACCCCCCCCCGGTGGGATGGGGGAGAGAATTGGAAGAGCACAAGTGAGAAAAACTCGTGGGTTGAGATAAAAACAGTTTAATAATTGAAATAAAATGATAATAATAATAATACACAAAGCAAGTGATGCACAGTACAATTGCTCACCACCTGCCGACCGATGCCCAGCCAGTCCCCGAGCAGCGGCACCCCGGCCAGCTTTCCCCAGTTTATGTACTGAGCATGACGTCACATGGTATGGAATGTCCCTTTGGCCAGTTTGGCTGTGCCCCCTCCCAGCTTCTTGTGCACCTCCAGCCTTCTCAGTCGGTAGAACATGGGAAACCAAAAAGTCCTTGGCTAGTGTAAGCATTACCTAGCAACAACTAAAACATCGGTGCGTTATCAACTTTGTTCTCATCCTAAATCCAAAACACAGCATTGTACCAGCTACTAGGAAGGAAGTTAACTCTATCCCTGCCGAAACCAGGACAATATCCACCCCTTATTCTATACCATCTGCGTCATGCTCAAGTCTCATATTTTCCAGTACATTTTCATTAATCACCACCTCCCTTTCTTTTTTATATATATATATACACACACACACACAGAGGTATCATTCCCTTAGTCTGTGGGCCATCCCTCTAAAACGTTCGGTGAGTTCATTTAGTCCATGACTTCAGGCTCCATCTGTCATAATAATCTTCCAGGGCAGGAAAAATGGCAGAAAAATCTGCCAGGCCTCCCCATATTTATATTTCAGCCATCGTCCTCCATACCAGAGAGGCTTTAACCACTTGGCTTGCTTGATTGCAGCGCATGTTTCGCATTCATGGATAACCTGCGCAATAGTGTCCATGGTCAAGTCCACCCCTCGATCACGAGCCCATCTGTATGTTGCATCTCTTCCTTGGTGACCTGAGGTGTCATGGGCCCACCGAGCTAGAAATAATTCACCCTTATGTTGCCAGTCCAGATCCACCTGAGCCACTTCAATCTTAGCAGCCTGATCCACCTGCTGGTTGTTTTGATGTTCTTCAGTGGCCCGACTCTTGGGTACGGGAGCATCTACGTGACGGACTTTTACAACCAGGTTCTCCACCCGGGCAGCAATATCTTGCCACAATGCGGCAGCCCAGATGGGTTTGCCTCTGCGCTGCCAGTTGCTCCGCTTCCATTGCTGCAACCACCCCCACAGGGCATTTGCCACCATCCATGAGTCAGTCTAGAGATAGAGCACTGGCCATTTTTCTCGGTCAGTAATGTCTAAAGCCAGCTGGATGGCCTTTACTTCTGCAAATGGGCTCGATTCACCTTCTCCTTCAGCAGTTTCTACAACTTGTCACATAGAACTCCATACAGCAGCTTTCCACCTCCGATGCTTTCCCACAAGACGACAGGACCCATCAGTGAATAAAGCATATTGCTTCTCATTTTCTGGTAGTTCATTATACATTGGGGCCTCCTCAGCACACGTCACCTCCTCCTCTGGCGATATTCCAAAACCTTTGCCTTCTGGCCAGTCCATGATCACTTCCAGGATTCCTGGGCGACTGGGGTTTCCTATTTGAGCCCGTTGTGTGATCAGTGTGACCCACTTACTCCACGTAGCATCAGTTGCATGATGTGTACAGGGGACCCTCCCTCTGAACATCCAGCCCAGCACTGGCAGTCGGGGTGCCAGGAGGAGCTGTGCTTCAGTGCCGATCACTTCTGAAGCAGCTCGAACCCCTTCATATGCTGCTAATATCTCTTTCTCAGTTGGAGTATAGCGGGCCTCGGATCCTCTGTATCCCCGACTCCAAAACCCTAGGGGTCGACCTCGAGTCTCCCCTGGTGCTTTCTGCCAGAGGCTCCAGGTAGGGCCGTTCTCCCCGGCTGCAGTGTAGAGCGCATTTTTTACATCTTGTCCCGCCCGGACTGGCCCCAGGGCTACTGCATGAACTATCTCCTCTTTAATTTGTTCAAAAGCTTGTCGTTGCTCAGGGCCCCATTTGAAATCGTTATTCTTCTGGGTCACTTGATAGAGAGGGTTTACGATCAGACTGTAATTTGGAATATGCATTCTCCAAAAACCCACGACGCCTAAGGAAGCTTGTGTTTCCTTTTTGCTAGTTGGTGGAGACATGGCTGTTATTTTGTTGATCACATCCATTGGGATCTGACGACGTCCATCTTGCCATTTTATTCCTAAAAACTGGATCTCCTGTGCAGGTCCCTTGACCTTACTTGGTTTTATGGCAAAACCGGCCTTCAGCAGGATTTGGACTATTTTCTTCCCTTTCTCAAAAAGTTCTTCTGCTGTGTTGCCCCATACGATGATGTCATCAATGTATTGCAGGTGTTCCTCACCCTGTTCCAGTGCAGTCTGGATCAGTCCATGGCAAATGGTGGGGCTGTGTTTCCACCCCTGGGGCAGTCGGTTCCAGGTGTACTGGACGCCCCTCCAAGTGAAAGCAAGCAGTGGCCTGCACTCTGCTGCCAAAGGGATTGAGAAAAACGCATTAGCAATATCAATTGTGGCATACCACTTGGCTGCCTTTGACTCCAGTTCGTATTGAAGCTCTAGCATGTCTGGCATGGCAGCACTCAGCTGTGGCGTGACTTCATTCAGGCCACGATAGTCTACTGTTAGTCTCCACTCTCCATTAGACTTCCACACTGGCCATATGGGACTGTTAAAGGGTGAGCGAGTCTTGCTGATCACTCCTTGGCTTTTCAGTTGATGAATCAGCTTATGGATGGGAATCAGGGAGTCTCGCTTTGTGCGATATTGCCACCGGTGCACCGTGGTGGTAGCGATTGGCACCCGTTGGTCTTCGACCTTCAGCAACCCCACAACAGAAGGGTCCTCCGAGAGACCGGGCAAGGTGGATAGCTGTTTAATTTCTTCCGTCTCCAAGGCAGCTATACCAAAAGCCCACCGGTACCCTTTTGGGTCCTGAGGTAGTCTATGCCAAGGATGCACGGAGCCTCTGGGCCAGTCACAATGGGGTGCTTCTGCCACTCATTCCCAATTAGGCTCACTTCAGCCTCCAATACAGTTAGCTGTTGGGATCCCCCTGTTACTCCAGAAATACAGATGGGTTCTGCCCCCTTATAGCTTGATGGCATTAGGGTACACTGTGCACCGGTGTCTACTAGAGCCTTATACTCCTGTGGGTCTGATGTGCCAGGCCACCGAATCCACACAGTCCAGTAAACCCGGTTGTCCCTTTCCTCCCCCTGGCTGGAGGCAGGGCCCCTCTAGTCCTGGTCTTAGTATCCGTTACTCATTTCCTGTAAGTACGAGTCAGAAATCTCTTCATTAACATCAGGAGTAAGATCAGCCCTTCTACTCTCTCTGGGGAACTGCCCGCTGGAAACTGGAGCAGCAATTTTCCTGGAAGAACCCCCTTTCTGTGATTGTTTTCCCTTGCAACTCACGTACCTGTGCCTCTAGGGTCAAGGTAGATATTCCATCCCATTTCCTCATGTCCTCTCCGTGGTAATGCAGGTAAAACAATAGGGTGGCCCGTGGTGTATATCCACTATATCCTCTCTCTTGAACAGAGGGACGCTTGTTCCTAATGGCTGAGATAGTGGTCCGTACAGGTGGGGAGTAGGACATATCCTCTTTGAATCGCTAGACCTCCCGGGACAGTTTCTCCACAGCCGAGATGCAGGCCCATAGGGTGGAAGAGACTTTCTTTGTATTGCCAGAGTTGACTAGCCAATTCATCCACCGTTTGTTCCTCTCCATCTGTCCAAGTCATTACTGCCAATGAGTTGGCATATGATAATGGTGCGCTCCGTACAAACTTCCACCACATGGGTCACGCGCACTTGACTTCGTCTGGATCTTTGAATAACTGCTCATTGTTCAGGTCACCATAAATCACCTCCAGCACGGCTAATTCCCTCAGGTACTGGATACCTCTCTCCATGGTGGTCCACTTGCCTGGGCGACATATGACATCTTCCTTGAAGGGATACCTTTCCTTCACTCCTGACGGGAGTCACCTCCAGAGGCTGAGGACTTGTGCCCCTTTTCCAATTGCTTTGTCAATGCCCCCTTCCCTGGAAAGGGATCCCAGCTGCTTGGCTTCCCTACCCTCTAATTTCAGGCTACTGGCCCCTTTATCCCAGCATTGGAGCAGCCAGGTGACAATATGTTCGCCTGGATGATGACTGAAATCTTTTCGCATATCTCGCAGCTCACTCAGGGATAGGGATTGGGTGGTTACCATCTCATTTATGGGCTCTGCCTCTTCCTCCTCCTGTTCTCATGATGGCCCTGGTTCACCTTCATCCCTTACTAAACGAGTTGATTTTCTTCTGTATTTCTTCTTGTGTATAGGGGCAACTGATACCGGCACGGGTTGGTTCTCTGGTTCAGCCGCAGTGCCTGTCACTGGGGTTTGAGTAGCTGCAGTGCCTGTCGTTGGGGTTGGAGTAGCTGCGATGCCTGTCGCGGGGGTTGATCTCTGGATGGTATTCTTAAATAATTGTTTAACCTTAAACAAGACCATGACCTGAACCACATTCAGGAGACATAGCAATAGGACCATGCTGGTTTGAACATCCCAAGGATATTCAGAATTCTCAAGAGCTGTTGTAACTAGCCTGAAGGAGAAAAGGAAGGTGAAGGAGTGGGGGAAAGTGTCTCCCCCATTTCCCCCATAGATTGGTTCCCTGAGGAGAAAAGGTAAAAGGTGTAATTATTAATAGTTTCCAAAAAGTGACTCCCGAGGTACAGAGGTGACGGCAATGCTGAGTACAAATACAGAAGTACAAATACAGAAGTTAGTCTCATGACCAATAATTTTATCACATCATAAACCAGTAGTGTTACATAGTGCAGCAAAATGATATCCTCGATCCAGCTCCCAGAGGTGATAGACAGCACAACAGGGAACATATACAGCAAGTAAGGTGTTACATAACACAACTTTGAGAGCAAGCACGATATCTTTGAGAGTGAATTAATTGACATTGTGACCAGTGACTATTAAACCAATACGATGAATGCTTATAACAAATTTGCCTTAACACGCTCTGGTCAGATCTGTCGTTATCTCAACCCTTTGTGCCCCGCGTTGGGCACCAAAAAAGGACTGTTGTGGTTTAACCCGGCAGGCAGCTAAACACCACACAGCCGTTCACTCACTCCCCCCTCCACACCCAGTGGGATGGGGGAGAGAATCAGAAAACAAACAAACAAACAAAAGTAAAATTCGTGGGTTGAGATAAAGACAGTTTAATAGGACAGAAAAGGAAGGGAAAATAATAATAATAATAATGATGATGATAAAAGAATATACAAAATAAGTGATGCACAATGCAAGTGCTCACCACCCGCCGACCAATGCCCAGCCAATTCCCGAGCAGCGGTCACCCCTCCCCCGGCTAACTCCCCCCAGTTTATATACTGAGCATGACGTCATATGGTATGGAATATCCCTTTGGCCAGTTCGGGTCAGCTGTCCTGGCTGTGCCCCCTCCCAGCTTCTCGCTGGCAGGGCATGAGAAGCTGACAAGTCCTTGACTAGTGTAAGCACTACTTAGCAACAACTAAAACATCAGTGTGTGATCAACATTATTCTCATCCTAAATCCAAACCACAGCACTGTACCAGCTACTAGGAAGAAAATTAACTCTATCCCAGCTGAAACCAGGACAGCATATTGTGGGGTTTGCTGGAATCTGGTGTCGTCCTGGTGTAAGAGAAGACAACTTTTGGGTGAGGCAATACTGAAATGTGCCCTGAGGTGGCCAGTCCCTGGGTGGCAGAGTGTGTGGAAGGATTTGGGCAGGTTCCTAGAGTGGTTATCACCTCCCATAGCCTGGGACTTTACACCTGAACAGGCAAGCGACCCTGGTAAATTGATGTGCCACCTGATAGAAGGGTGCCTTGCCTACCCCAATGAACACCAACAGCTTCTAGCACTGTATTGGGGCTTGGCCTGTGCCTACTGAGCCACAGTTCAGTACTCTCAGAGGACTGTGGCTAAGGCAGGGACCCAAACCACCTCTGAGAATGCCATGACTGAGACCGGGGTGCAAACTACATCTGATGATATGATAGTAGAGATAGGGACCCAAACTGCATCTGAGGACACCATGGTTGAGATAGGGACCCAAACAACAACAACAATTACAGTAATTGCCCCAGTAGTGAAAAAGAAACAGTGGACGAGGAGAACAAGGGGTCCATATCATCGATTAGTAAGGGAGAAGGAAAGGTTTGATCAAGAAGCTGTTCCTTCGACAAAGAAATTGGAGCAAGGAGTGAGAGAATTCAGACAGGAAGTGGAAACCACCCAGTCCCTGACCTCATCAGAACTTCGAGACATGCGGAAAGATTACAGCCATCAGCCAGGTGAGCAGATTGCTGCCTGGCTGCTCCAATGCTGAGATAACAGGGCCGACAGTCAGCAATTGGAAGGTAAGGAAGCCCAACAGCTGGGATCCCTTGCTAGGAACTGGGGAATTGAGAGAAGAATTGGAAAAGAGGCAGCAATTTGCAGTCTCTGGAGATGGCTCCTCTCAAGTGTGAGGGCAAGATATCCATTCAAGGAAGCTCTTGTGAACTCCCCAGGAAAGTGGACTACTGCAGACAAAGGCATCCAGTACCTGAGAGAATTAGCGGTGCTGGAAGTCATCTACAGTGATCTAGACGATGATGAGGTCTCCAAAGATCCAGAGGATGTCCTGTGCACATGGGCCATGTGGAGGAAGGTGATTCAAAGTGCCCCAGCATCATAATCTAACAGCTTGGCAACAATGTATTGGCCCGCATATGGATACCAACTGTGGAGAGAGTGTTGTCTTGGCTCCAAAACTTTGAAGAAAATCTCTGTCTCTCCTCATCCCTACGGGTCAATGCCTGAGCTGTCGGGGTGCCTCAAGAAGTCCGTCCCCTCCTGCCTCGGCCAGAGGGAAAGGAAGCCCCAGGCGCATGCCGCGCAGCACACTCCGGTTCTTCCCGCATGACCAGGAGGAGGACATGAGGGAGCGGAATGGTGAACCCACCTTTAAGCTGTAAGCCCATGTACACAAACTGAGAGGGAAGACAGCTGTTAAGAAGGGGCCACCCAAGAAGGCTGTCAGCGTAGTTGCTGTAGAGACACAAAGCGGCAATCAGCGATCTCCCAGACATAGAAGAACTGAAATCACCTCCCTTGATCCTGGTGAGGGGACTTCTGGTCTGGCATTGCAAGGGGCAGACAGTGAATACTCTGACGAGGAACAGGAATAGAGGGTCCCTGCCTTCGGCCAGGAGGAGGAAAGGGAAGACCGGGTATACTGGACTGTGTGGATTCGATGGCCTGGCACATCAGACCCACAGGAGTATAAGGCTTTGGGAGACACCGGTGCACAGTGTACGCTGGTGCCATCAGGGTATAGGGGCACAGAACCCATATGGATCTCTGGAGTGACAGGGGGATGCCAAGAATTGTCTGTATTGGAGGCTGAGGTAAGCTTAACAGGGGACAAGTGGCAAAAGCACTCCATTGTGACTGGCCCAGAGGCCCCTTGTATCCTTGGCATAGACTACCTCAGGAGAGGGTATTTCAAGGACCCAAAAGGGTACCAGTGGGCTTTTGGTGTAGCCACTGTGAACACAGAGAATATCAAAGTTATCTACCCTGCCTGGCCTCTTGGAAGATCCCTTCATTGTGGGATTGCTGCGAGTTGAAGAACAGCAGGTGCCAGTTGCTACCAGGATGGTGCACTGGTGGCAATATCGCACAAACCGAGACTCCCTGATTCCCATCCATAAGCTGATTTGTTGACTGGAGAGCCAAGGAGTGATCAGCAAGACTCGTTCACCCTTTAACAGTCCCATATGGCCAGTGCGGAAGTCTAATGGAGAGTGGAGACTAACAGTAGACTATCGTGGCCTAAATGAAGTCACGCCGCCACTGAGTGCTGCTGTGCCAGACATGCTAGAACTTCAATACGAACTGGAGTCAAAGGCAGCCAAGTGGTATGCCACAATTGATATTGCTAATGCGTTTTTCTCAATCCCTTTGGCAGCAGAGTGCAGGCCACTGCTTGCTTTCACTTGGAGGGGCGTCCAGTACACCTGGAACCGACTGCCCCAGGGGTGGAAACACAGCCCCACCATTTGCCATGGACTGATCCAGACTGCACTGGAACAGGGTGAGGCTCCAGAACACCTGCAATACATTGATGTCATCATTGTGTGGGGAAACAAGGCAGAAGAAGTGTTTGAGAAGGGAAAAAGAGTAATTCAGATTCTTCTGAAAGTTGGTTTCACCATAAAAAGAAGCGAGGTCAAGGGACCTGCACAGGAGATTCAGTTCTTGGGAATAAACTGGCAGGATGGACACCATCATGTGCCTATGGATGTGGTCAACAAGGTAGCAACTATGTCTCCACCAGCTAACAAGAAGGAAACACAAGCTTTCCTAGGCCTTGTGGGGTTCTGGAGAATGCATATTCCAGGTTATAGTTAGCTTGTGAGCCCTCTTTATCGAGTAACACGAAAGAAGAACTATTTTGAGTGGGGCCTTGAGCAACAACAAGCCTTTGAGCATATCAAACAGGAGATAGCTCGTGCGGTAGCTCTTGGGCCTGTCCGGACAGGACCAGCTGTGCAAAATGTACTCTATACTGCAGCTGGGGAGCATGGTCTCTCCTGGAGCCTCTGGCAGAAAACATCAGGAGAAACCCGAGGTCGACCATTAGGGTTTTGGAGCCAGGGGTATCAAGGATCAGAAGCTCGCTACACCCCGACTGAAAAAGAGATACTAGCAGCATATGAGGGGGTTCGAGCCGCTTCAGAAGTTGTTGGTACAGAAGCATATCTCCTCTTGGCACCGCGATTGCCCGTGCTACACTGGATGTTCAAAGGAAACATCCCCTCTACACATCACACAACCAGCACTATATGGAGTAAGTGGGTAGCATTGATCACTCAACAGGCTCAAATGGGGAAACCGAACCGCCCAGGAATCCTGGAAGAGATCATGGACTGGCCAGAAGGCAGAGATTTTGGAGCATCTCCTGAGGAGGTGGCTCGGGCCCAAGAGGCACCACCATATAATGAGTTATCAGAAGATGAAAGACGTTATGCTCTGTTTACTGATGGATCCTGTTGTGTTGTAGGAAACCATCAGAAGTGGAAAGCTGCTGTGTGGAGTCCCACACAACAAGTTGTTGAAGCCACTGAAAAAGAAGGTGAGTCAAGTCATTTTGCAGAGGTGAAAGCCATCCAGCTGGCTTTAGATATTGCTGAACGAGAAAAGTGGCCAGTACTCTATCTCTAGACTGACTCACGGATGGTGGCTAATACCCTGTGGGGGTGGTTACAGCAATGGAAGCACACTAATTGGCAGTGCAGGAGTAAACCCATCTGGGCTGCTGCATTGTGATAGGACATCACTGCCTGGGTAGAAAACATCACTCTAAAGATACGCCATGTAGATGCTCACATGCCCAAAAGCCACGCCACTGAAGAACATCGAAACAACAAACAAGTAGACAAGGCTGTCAAAATTGAAGTGGCTCAGGTGGACCTGCACTGGGAGCATAAGGGTGAGCTATTTGTAGTTTGATGGGCCCACGAAACATTGGGACATCTAGGGAGAGATGCAACATACAGACGAGCTCGTGATCGAGGGGTGGACCTGACCATGGAGGCCATCACACAGGTCACTCATGAATGTTAAACATGTGCTGCAATCAAGCGAGCCACATGAGTCAAGTCTCCCTGGAACAGAGGATGGTGGCTGGGTTTTCAATATGGCGAGGCCTGGCAAATTGACTATATTGGACCACTGCCACAAACACGCCAAGGCAAGCGCTACATACTCACCATGGTGGAAGCAACTACTGGACTACTGGTTGGCTAGAAACATACCCTGTAAACCATGTGACACTTGAGTGTGTTTACAATCCTCCTCGCCAATCTTCTGTTATTATCCCACACCATGCCACTGCCTGAAACACCATCTTAGGCCTTGAAAGGCAAATTTTGTGGTAACATGGTACCCCAGAAAGAATTGAGTCAGACAGTGGGACTCATTTCTGAAATAACTTCATAAACTCCTGGGCTAAGAAACATGGCAATGAGTGGGTGTATCACATCTCCTATCACCCAGAAGCCTCTGGAAAGATTGAGAGATATAATGGACTGTTAAAGACTATGTTGAGAGCATTGGGCAATGGGGCATAGAAGCATTGGGATATAAATTTAGCAGAAGCCACTTGGCTGGTTAACACCAGAGGATCTGCTAATCGTCCTGGTCCTGCCCAAACAAAACCCCTACATACTGTGGGAGGAGATAAGGTCCCCGTACTGCACGTAGGCAAGTGGCTGGGGAAGGCGGCGTGGATTGCTCCTCCCATGGGAAAAGGCAAACCCATTCGTGGGATTGTTTTTGCTCAAGGACCTGGGTGTACTTGGTGGATAATGTGGAAAGATGGGGAGGCCTGGTGTGTGCCTCAAAGAGATTTAACCTTGGGGGAAAAATAATCTGTGTTATGAGTTGTATGTTGTAGGAAGTAATGTAGTAGGAACGACCTGAACCGACAAAGAGTGAGTTTCGCAGGGAACTAGGCAAGTGCAACGATGACCCAAACCAAGCCGGTGTTGGAGCCCACCAATTGAACATACTGCTTCTCCTGTCCTGAGCACCCATCTTGACAGATGGGGCCCAAGTCATAGCCTGTTCTTATGAACATTTGGAGGAGTGGAGGAAGCCCATGGAATGGGAGAATAATATCTATCTGTTAAAGGACAGGGGAGAGTAGTTAATGAGAATGTATAAATCTGTATGTTGGGTATAAAGATGGTTTAAGTATGTAGTATAAGTCATAAGTGTTGGTAAGAAGGGATTTCAGTAATGAGAATTAAATACAATGGGATGGTTAGAAGATATATATATACATGTATTAAATTATGTGGGATCTGAGCATGACGCAAATGGTATGGAATAAGGGATGGAGATCGTATTGGGTCTGGCTGGGATGGAGTTAATTTTCCCCAAAGCAGCTCTCATAGTGCTGTGCTTTGTATTGGTAGCTAGAAAGGTGTTGATAACATACCAGTGTTTTGGCTACTGCTGAGCAGTGCTCCCACAGCATCAAGGCTGTCTCTCCAACATCCCCTTCACCCCCAAAGGCCAGTAGGCTGGGGGTGGGCAAGATCTTGGGAGGGGACACAGCTGGGACAGCTGACCCAAACTGACCAAAGGGATATTCCATACCATATGATGTCTGCTCAGCAATAAAAGCTAAGAGAAAGGAGGAGGGGGGGGGCAGTCATTATTACGATGTTTGTCTTCCGGAGCAACCACTACGCGTACTGAAGCCCTACTTCCTGGGAAGTGGCTGGACATCGCCTGCTGATGGGAAGTAGAGAATAAATCTTTTGTTTTCCTTTGCTTCCATGCACAGCCTTTGCTTTTGCTTTTATTAAACTGCCTTTATCTTGACCCACGAGTTCTTTTCCATCTTATTTTCTCCCCCCTGTCCTGCTGAGAAGGGGAGTGATAGAGCAGCTTGGTGGGCACCTGGTGTCCAGCCAAGGTCAACCCACCACAGTCCTTTTTGGCGCCCAACATGGGGCATGAGGAATGTGAGATTAGGATAGTAATTGGGAGAGGTAACGGGCAAAACATGGACTGAACACAGCTAGAGAGCAAAGAGCAGAATGATCGTGGGGAATTTTGGTTGTTGTAATTGTGGTGAAGGGACGAGGGGTGGAGTGTGTGTAAATTGTCCACTTTCGTGGACCCCTCGCCTCTGTGAATCACATATTTAAGAATTATCATTAAAATCCACATTCATCACACAATCTTCACAAACTTCACTCATATCAACAAAAAAGAATTCCCCACATCAAAATCAAAACATCATCATCACAACACTGAACAAAAGTATCTGTATCATGCACTACCACTGTCTTGCCTGCTACTCCTAAACAACTCTCTTCCCAGAAGGCTCCTTACCTCAAGCTAGGGCCTGCAGTAAACGGATCCTTGGCTGAGAATGTTGCTTTTAACAGGTGGGATTCTAAAAAAAAGGAAACAGCAAAAAGCACAAATATGCCCGATATCTACAGACAGTAGAAATGAGATAAAGAATTAAGAATTCTCTCCATATAATAGAGACCTCCCAAACTCTTAGCTGGTAGGGAAGTGTGAAGCTTTGCTGTGTGTCTGGTACCAGGAATTGGGGTACCTAGTACAGGATGCAGATGCAACGTTGTGAAAATTCCATTTTACACAGAATTCTCTTTCATCAATTTTGTGCTGGACTCTGAGCATCTAAATCAATAACTCACTGGTTGTTGGCTGCTGAAAGGGCTGGGAATTTGGGAGATGGCACTGAATAGCTGCTTAGTTTTTACACTTCTCCCTGAGCATCCTCTAATGGTCACTATCAGGAACAGGCTAATGGATCAACTGTCTCTTTGCTCTGACCCAAAAAGATTGTGATTAGATTCATCATGGTACTCTTAATCTGAGCCCTTTCTTCTACTTTCATAAACCTACTTAGTGGCCAGCTTTCTTCCTCTAGCGCTGTTGAGGTTTACAGATCCCAAAATAGTTTGCAAGGTGCGTGAATTTCAAATATTGACTAAGCATGCATGCTTACATACATCAGAATGACACTTCAGCCTAGGGAACCGATACAGATTTTAAAAATTATAATTGCACCTGAAATTGTGCTGCAGTCACACTTACCCTGTGTTATATTAAGATTTATAACTCAAAATAAGAAAAGAAAGAAAAAGAAAGAAGTATACCACATCTCTTAGAAACTTCTACAGAAAATGTTAAGTCCTAGAAGATGAAGGCAACATGCGGAAGTTGCTTCAGGGGAACTGCCATCTGAGAAAAAAAAAAAAAAAAATCTTCACCATGAGAACAATTAAATATTGGAATAGGTTACCCGGGAAAACAGTAGTGTCCCTCACTAGAAATATTCAAGACTGCTTGACAGGACCCCTGATTAACCTAATCTAAGGCCCTGATTTCAACAGACCATTGTACCAGATCTCCAGCAGTCCCTTCCAACCTAGACTCTTCCATGATCCTACAGTTCTACAAAATTCTGGAAAGTTGTAATATATTTGATGTTGGATGTAGCCCAGCTGCCCCCTAGCCTCTTCAAAAACAATTATTTCACCTGTAATTAGCTCATCTTACAAATACTTCAGCAATACAGTTTACTGCAACTTCATAATAAGCAGACAACACTTTGAGAAGTTGCTGTACAGTACTCCACTAGATATTTTTCCATAACTCAGCATGACAGTAACATCAATAGAGGCAAATGGATGGGAATCGGCTTCATCCTTCCTGTATCTGCATATACAATGACTGCATATATGACCTTTCTATCTCCTTATTAATATAGGACTGTAAGCCTCTGAGTAACAACATCTCTTCTAGCATCTTGGGTTGAAGATTGACAGGTTATCCTTAAAGATAGTGGGAACCCTCAGGCCCTAGTCCTTAAGGATATATTGAGACACCTAATAGTATTTCTAAAGCCAGCTGATTATCTTATTCCTAGCAATTATCACATATTTAAGTACTGTAGAAGTTTACATTGAAATGCATTTCTGAACTTTTAAATTATTACCTTAAAAAAGCAGCCCAAAACCCCTTGCAGACAGTAACACAGTGCAGGCAGTAACGAAGAGCAGTGTCCATGAGGAGAGCCTAAAGGAGGGATCAGACTCAAGCTAGTACAGATCCTAAAGATTCTCCCAAAGGTTCCTATAAGCCATTATTTTAGTCTAAAATAAAAATCCCATGCAGGAAAGACCGAGTTGAACTTTCCAATACAAATGGAAGTCTCGGCAACAACTGTCTGCAAACCAGAGGTGATGGTGGTCTTTGAGCTGACTTTCAGATGGCACAGGGTGGGTGGGTGGTTTGTTTTTTTTTTAATGTAAAAAAAAAAAAGTTTTTACCTAACTGAGCAACTTCTGCAAGAATATTTGTTCTGAGTGAAGGTGTGGTGGGTTGGTCCTGGCTGGACACCAGGTGCCCACCAAGCCACTTGAACAGGGGAAAGAAAAATATAACAAAAGACTCATCGGTTAAGATAAAGATAGAGAGATCACTCACCAATTACCAACACGGACAAAATAGACGACTCAAAAATTAACTGTATTTATTACCAGAGTGAGATAATGAGAAATAAAACCAAATCTTAAAACACCTTCCCCCCACCTCTCCCCTTCTTCCCAGGCTTAACTTCACTCCTGATTTCTCTCTCTCCTCCCCCCTGAACAGCACAGGGGGAAGGGAAATGAGGATTGCAGGTCAGTTCATGACACATTGTCTCTGCCGCTTCTTTCTCCTCACTCTCTTCCCCTGCTCCAGCATGGGTCCTTTCCACAGGAGACAGTCCTTCAGGACTAGCCCCCTACTACCAAAACCTTGCCACGTAAAGGCCTGGTTCCCCTCCAGGTTGGGGCACAAGGTTCACATGATTTGCTGCAGAACCAGCTTTAAGGATTTGGATTTAGAATCATAGAAGAGTTCGGGTTCAAAGGGATCTTTAAAAGGTCATCTAGTCCAACCCCCCTGCCGTGGGCAGGGACATCTTCAACAAGATCAGGTTGCTCAGAGCCCCGTCCAACCTGATCTCAAATGTTTCCAGGGATGGGGCATCTACCACCTCTCTGGGCAACCTGTTCCAGTGCTTCACCACCCTCAGCGGAAAACATTTCTTCCTTAGATCTAGTCTAAATCTACCCCCCTTTAGTTTAAAGCCATTCCCCCTTGTCCTGTCGCAACAGGCCCTGCTAAAAAGTTTGTCCCCGTCGTTCTTATAAGCCCCCTTTAAGTACTGATAGGCTGCAATAAGGTCTCCCCAAAGCCTTCTCTTCTCTAGGCTGAACAACCCCAACTCCCTCAGCCTTTCTTCATAGGAGAGATGTTCCATCCCCCCGATCATTTTTGTGACCCTTTTCTGGACCCACTCCAACAGGTCCGCGTCTTTCTTATGCTGAGGGCTCCAGAGCTGGACACAGGGCTCCAGGTAGGGTCTCACCAGAGCAGAGTAGAGGGGCAGAATCACCTCCCTGGACCTGCTGGCCACGCTTCTTTTGATGCGGCCCAGGACAGTCCACCCATCAAATCCATACCTCTCCAGTTTAGAGAGAAGGATGTTGGGGGGGGGGGGGGGACACCGTGTCAAAGGCCTTACAGAGGTCCAGACAGACGACATCTGTAGCCCTTCTCGTGTCCACTGATGTAGTCACTCCATCCTAGAAGACCACTAGGTTGGTCAGGCAGGACTTGCCCTTGGTGAAGCCATGCTGGCTGTCTCGAATCACCTCCCTGTCCTCCATGTGCCTTAGCATAGCTTCCAGGAGGATCTGTTCCATGACTTTCCCAGGCACAGAGGTGAGACTGACTGGCCTGTAGTTCCCTGGGTCTTCCTTTTTCCCCTTTTTAAAAATGGGCGCAATGTTTCCCCTTTTCCAGTCAGTGGGAACTTCTCCGGACTGCCACGACTTCTCAAATACAATGGATAGTGGCTTAGCAACTTCATCCGCCAGTTCCTTCAGGACCCGTGGATGCATCTCATTGGGTCCCATGGACTTGTGCACCTTCAGGTGCCCTAGATGGTCTCGCACCTGATCTTCTCCCACAGCGGGCGGCTCTTCATTCTCCCAGTCCCCGCCTTTGCCTTCTGCGGCTTGGGCGGTGAGGCTCAAGCACTTGCCAGTTAAGACAGAGGCAAAAAAGTCATTGAGTACCTCTGCCTTCTCCGTATCCCGGGTAACCAGGTCTCCTGTTTCGTTCTGGAGAGGGCCCACATTTTCCCTCATCTTCCTTTTGTCCCCGACGTACCTACAGAATCTTTTCTTGTTGCCCTTGACGTCCCTGGCCAGATTTAATTCTATCAGGGCTTTAGCTTTCCTAACCTGATCCCTGGCTGCTCGGACAATTTCTCTGTATTCCTCCCAGGCTACCTGTCCTTGCTTCCACCCTCTGTAGGCTTCCTTTTTGTGTTGGAGTTTGCCCAGGAGCTCCTTGTTCATCCATGCAGGCCTCCTGGTGTTTTTGCCTGACTTACTGTTTGTTGGGATGCATCGCTCCTGAGCTTGAAGGAGGTGATCCTTGACTATTACCCAGCTTTCATGGGCCCCTCTTCCCTCCAGGGCTTTGTCCCATGGCACTCTGTCAAGCAGATCCCTGAAGAGGCCAAAGCCTGCTCTCCTGAAGTCCAGGGTAGTGGGCTTGCTGTGTGCCCTCCTCGGTGCCCTAAGGGTCTTGAACTCCACCATTTCGTGGTCACTGCAGCCCAGGCTGCCCTTGAGCTTTACATTCCTCACCATTCTCTACTGCTCACCTGTGTTCCTTCTCCAGGCTCTGGGCATCTATTGCTGGCCCTGGCATCAAACTGGTAGGAGTGGGATGGATTGAGGTTCCCCTCCCCCGGCATCTCTACTTCAAAGCCCCCTTCACCAGCTTGGCAAGCCTATGAGTGAAGACGCTCTTCCCCTCCTCTGACAGATGGACCCCGTCAGCCCCCAGGAGACCAGGTTTCTCAAAGCAAGTCCCATGGTCTAAGTAGCCAAACCCCTGGCTGTGGCACCAGTCCCGTAACCATTTGTTGACTCGCCAGATTCGACTGGCCCTTTCAAAGCCCTTCCCTTTGACCGGCAGGATTGATGAAAAAACTACCTGCACTCCTGAGTCCCTTTCTGCCGCTCCCAGGGCTCTGTAGTCTTTCTTGATAGTCCTCAGACTGCTCCTGGCTGTGTCACTGGTGCCCACAACTCATGTTTTGAACATGAGTTAAGTGTTTTCCCCATTGTAATTTAGTTTTCCCAGCATCAGTTTAGACCTCTTACAGAGTTGGAATAAACAAGTTGAATAAATGAAACTTCTGAATGCAATTTAAGTACCTAGCTTCCATGGTCCTGCAAAAGGGAGCAAGAAAGCATCTTTAGTAGTAGCAAACTCAGGCTGAGCAGCTAATGGAACGAGTCTCTAATGACATTTTATTAAGGCAGATGGAAATTTTATATTTTGTGTGGGGGCAGCTCATATTGTACAGGCCTGATGCAAGATGTTACAGGAAGACTTAAGACTATGCTATCAGACAGCTATGGTAAGAACCTGTGAGACAATTTTTAGCAGGCTCTGAACTCTTAGTGTCAACTAAGCCATAAGATTGAGCTATGGAGGACAGAATCAACAGCCACACTGATGTTAGCTTGCTATAAAGAGTTACTTTAATGTCATTAGGTAACATCACTTGAGATACTAGTTTTATATAACAGCATAACATCCATAAGTTTCTACAGTTCCAGTTTGAGACAAATACTTAAATTCAAATTTTGTATTACAGAAAGTGCAAGATAAGTTTATATACAAGACTAATTGCATGACTGGCTGAATTTGGTACTATGGCTGTTTAAGTTGACTCTTAGCTGTCCAGTTCAGCAACTGCTTAGGCATTTGATTTAACAATACTATTTCAAGTTTATACTTAGCATTAACAGAAAAACCTCTGACACATCAGCCATCACCACTGGCCAAGAATGTAGCTATTACAGTCAGTCAGTTATGACCAACCGATTTAGACATCTGTTAGTAAAGAGGTTCTTTAGAAAATACACTGTTTTCAAGAGACTGAGAACTACCTCACATTAATGGCACAGAGATGGTACATCTATTCACAAGGAGCCTAGGAATGGAGTAAAGCCATGATTGTCTTTCCGCTGCCTAACATACCGGAAACATGCCACATTACACCATGTGACAACTCAAACTGAGCAACATCAGGGACATTCACTGATTACACATGCAAGAAGCCTATCTGCTTGTTCCATTTGTCTGCCAAGCCACCTTAATAAGAAAAGCAACTCTAGTAGATTTCCCTCCCTGAAAAATGCCAGATTAGCACCAAGACAACAGTTAGTGTCCATGACTACCTCAATGTTCTGCAAGAAGTGTTTCAGCTTATCTGATCCTACAGTGTAGGCCTCTAGTACTCAGGACCTCAGTAGTTCTGTTACAGAACCCACAGTTAGTCCCTTTATTACACATTTATGGTAGAGTGCTACTTTTACCATTAGTTAAATGAACAAGTATTGATTTCCCCCCCACACCATACAGTTTACATCTTTGTGGCTCAGAGACCAGGTCATATGCCCAATCACCAATTAGGAGTAGTGTCTACTTAACTTTATAACTGGCTGCTGTTGTGATAACATGCAACTGACCTAGTTATTTAAGGTGTGGAGTTTTAGCTACTAATTCATTTCCCTTATGTGAAGACAGCATTTCTTCCCCAGGTACATACCATCCTAAAATATAGGAACTGAAAGTGCTACAGAAAGAGGAATTGAGGTGACCATATTTAGAAGACACACAACTTTGTTGCTAAGCTCTTCTGTAGAGGATTGCTAAGAATTAAAGTAAAATTAACATCCACCAATTTGAATTTGGGTCTTCAGCGTGAGTCCAGCTTTCCATTTGCTTTGCCCTGAATTATCTTCACAGCATGTTCTTTGAGGGTTCATGTTTCAATCCACCTGGACATATTTTAGATTACAGACATCATGGAACAGCAGCAAGAATAGCAGACAGCAAAATGAAACAAGTAGAAAAGTCATGTTGAGAAGAGGTCCAGTTATTCCATTTGTCCTTTTCTGGTTATGCCTAGCATGATGAAAAGGACTAAGGTTAGGATGACTATAAGTTATAGTTTTATTGCTTAAACTAGCTTAGAACCACTAAGAGAACAAAAACTAAAGCAATAAATGCAACACTTGTCTTCTGTTAGAAACTAGACAGTATTTCAGGGGAAGACTTAGAGGTGTGGCAGAAAACTAGATTTGCTAGTTTGACAGTTCATGTTCTCTAGTCAATGGCAAAAAAGTTTGAGTTACATTAGCTTCTAGTGACAAAAGCTCTAATAGCCCTTATCCTGTTTTTACTATAATTCACCCAGAGTACAAACCCACAATATTTAGGGGATTAAACTTCAGAAAGCTGTATAGGGCACTGTGTGCTAACACTCTCCTAAAGAGATATCTGAAAGATTTTAGTCAGCCCCTCTGAGTTTTTCAGCATGTTTGCTCATTAATTTTCCTCAAGGAAGGAAAATCTAGATCTATTGTGGCCTTGAGATTTAAGTCCATGGAAGAATAGAAGTCTTTCTTCCTAAGAAAGTGAAGCCAGCTAAGGCTTAGCCAGAATGCAGCTATATAACAAGTCTGAATAGAGGTACTCTAACAGAAGTGTTCTTTTAGGGACTGTTTGCCATACTTCAGAGGAGCATTAAAGTTAAGCCAGTGTAGTTTTTTTATCCAGCTCTTTGCCAAAAAGGTTTTCCAAATCAATTCAGAAAATGAAGTAGGTTGTCTTATTAGTGGAAGACTTACCTGATCTATGCAAATAGGTTGCCAAAAGGATCACCAAAAGGACCAGGTGGTTTCTGAGATTCCTTCTAAGAAAGAGAGATCATAGGCTGTTAGTGGATTTCCATGTTTCATCAGGATTATATCAGATAGTTCCTGTTCTAAACACCTTCTGGAAAGGGAATACTGCAGAAAGCACCTGCTAAATATGTTAACTGTACTGCTTTAACAAGAAAAGAAAAAGGGCTCTAAATCCATGTTAGCAGTTATCCTAGTCTGAGGCAAGGTATCTTTCAGAAAAGCCATGTGTGCTTAATGAACACTCATTTGGAGCTGAGTCAGTATGGTCATGATGAGATCTGTTTTAGCCAAATGCTAGATGTCGTAAGTCAGCATTCTGGAATTGATCCAGAGTTTCCACCAAGGGCTTCAAGTGCTGTCCCCCAAATGGAGTGATGTAGTAAAGCTACTTCCTCCCCCAGGGGGTACTGAACATGGGAGCCTCCCATTTGTTCAGCTAGAGAGCTGCACAGTCCACTCAGTCTACTCTGCAGAGAGGTAAGCATAGCCAAAGTAGAAGACTTCTGCAGATACATTATTTTTACAGTCTTTTGTAGAAGCTCCCAATACAGGGCTGAAGAACTTCATGGTAGGGCTTCTTGCAGCTTGGGGAACTGGTTACAGGCTCCCCAAGGCGGGGGGGGGGGGCACAGGTGGTGGTGTTTGTTTTTTAACTACTTACAGATGAGGCACTGAAAAGGTCTGTTTTAGCTTGACTTTCAAACAGGCCATCAGCTGGCAGCACAGTTTGTTGGGGAACAGGCTTTGGTAGTTCTAGGGAAGAGACACACATACTGCTATATCACTAAACAGCTTTAGCAAGTACTCTGCTCTGTCTGTATAGCAACACCAAAGCTCATCATCTAATTAGGTGCACAAAAGCCCACACAGAAGTTGCTTTGAGCGGCCTCAGTTTTATCTCCTGCTTGTCCCTTAGTACACTTAAGATAGATGGGACTTCTAACACTGTACAGACCCAGTTTACCTCAGTCTAGTCAAGTAGTTTAGGCACTAGGTATCAGTGTTTGGCCACTGATATTGGTCAATTCTTTAACATTATTAGGGGAGATAGTCCTTCAACCCTATTTCAGTAACCACTAAGTCAAATTTTTAGTTCTATCAGAAGAGCATAGCGATCAGCCATCCCACTGCCTGAGCAGCTATCCAAGCAGAAAAAAAAAAAAACCAGATTTTTCAGTCATTTTGACAGACAACTTGCTAGCTTCCATGTCATCATGATCTGTACTATCTTGAGAAATGCCTACTTTACCACTAAAATAACTGCTGAAAGATCCAGAAGCACCTGAAAGGCTTTGCTGTTCTCCTCTCCTTACTGGCACTGCAGGTGGCTTTGTCAGCTGGAAGTCTTTGAACATTTTCTTGACATACTTCATCTCTCTATCACCAAGTGGATCCAGAGCAATAAAAGCATCACTCTCTCTCTTGGATAGCTCCTTCTGAGGTGCAGTTCTAGGTGGTAGCTGAGGTGGGCTAGTTGTTGACATGGAGGACAGTACAGATGAAGTCTGAGCAGGTAGTGTTGAAGATGGGAACACACTACTCTGGAAGGGATTTACAGCACTGGATGGCTGTGCCCATGAAGTAGATGGAATTTGTGCTGGCTGTGCCCAGAGACCAGAGGTCTGAGAGGCTGCTAGACCAAAAGATGCAGGCTGGCTCCAGCTTGACACTACTTGAGTACCAAAGGCAAGTGGTTGAATAAATCCTGTAGGCTGAGCAGGCATCATAGACACAGGAAAGACTGATGCAGCCTGAGTGAAGGCAGATGTCTGTGCACTCCATAGTGATGAAGTTACTGGCAAGCCACCTGGGGGGGAGATTGTTGTTACACAGCACTTCAGTGATCTGAAGACCTCAAGTAGGAGTGTATCAATTCCACCAAGGGTACTAGCAAAACATTTTTCGTGTGCTGTTTGCAAAAGTGTTGATTTACACTTAAGATGAAGTCACTGGAGGGGGGGAGAAGGGGGTTAACATTTTTTACTTAGCTCCATTTTGGTCCTGGAAGAACAAACTTGAGGTTGATAGAACAGGAATAGGAACATACATGTATCAGTTCTGTGCTGGGACCAAGTATTTACCATATAGTTACTTCTGTGTGATTACTAAGACTCTGCAGCAATGCTACCCTGGCATCCCAAGTTGTGCTTGGCACACTTGAACCTTGTGCACCTGAAGCAGCAGGCTGCTGGTCAGTTTAAGCAAAAAACCCTGTTCCAATTAAGGATGCAAAGTTTAAGGCTCTATTCAGAATTTAATAGTTTAGGGCAGACAGCACATGGGTTAAAGGGCAGGGCACTGCACATGAAGTAAAAAGACAACTAGAACCCCTGTGTTGGTGTGAACAGGTATCTTAGACTGGAGCAAGCTTCACTTTGTGAACTAACCTAGACCAGCCAATGGAGGTGCTGCAGTAGGACTTGTTTTGAAGAGGTCCAGTGGATTAGTTGGCACAGGTCCTGTCTGTGCCACTGAGGTCAAGCTGAGGCTCTCTGTAGTTGGCACAAACAAGTCTGAGCTAAATAAGTCATTTGATGCAATCTAGAAAGAAAAAAGCTGTTGTGAGATAGCATGGTAGAACACATGCTAGCTTGATCAAGACTCACCAGTTCAGAGCTACAAGCTTTTATTTCAGCTACAGCAGAGAACTTTTTACTTGGTCTAAAGGATGTATCAGAGTTTGACCTCACCATTTTGTTCCCACCTGCTGAGATGCATAGCATTAAGTAGGTATAATATATAGTAGTTACAAGTCAACAGCAAAAAAAAAAAGTCTTAAGTGACTGAATTATTTGCTAGAATTATGAGGCCCCCCCCAACATTCCTGCTGTCTGCAGTGACCCCTGCAGTTGTGGCAAGGTCAGCAACTGAGTTTTGCATCATTTCAGTGCAAGACAAGCGCAGCCAACCCAAAGCCACCCTGTGTCTAATCAGGCAAGTCATTGAGATGGCCCTCAGTAGGCAGGTACTGCAAAACTACATAGATTTCTGTAAGCTAGTACTAGTACCTCATTGTTATGAAACCACAGGCTGATGGGCATACAACTATAACAGGTTCTGACATTATATCAAGTGTCTATATACACAGCAGTATACTTACCAGACCTTTACAGAAGTATGGCAGCGTTAAGGAAGAAAGTATATAATTTAGCAATCATAGCTACTATGAAGCATTCATGTTAGAATGTACCATGGCTGCAGAGAAGTTAGAGTAAGCATGGCAGGTGAAAGAGTAGATGTGCTGTGAAGCTGTTTAGCTAGTTACACAGTATGAAGAAAGAAAAGCTTCCTTCACCCAGCTTCAAGTAACAGCATGCATATCACCATTAATTACTTGAACACTGTTCACCTTGACAGACCTCCTTCCTCTTCCTGGCTTGGTACTTTGTGGTGGTGGGCTAATTGTTGTTATAGACTCACATGACATAAGCTGGATATTGCTTTCAGAATCCAGCTTTACTCCATTTTGCAGAGATACTTCTTTGGAAGGACCTTCCACAAACAGGTTTGATGGGGCTTTAAGAAAGCCATTCTGTTCTCTCTCTGGTACCCCATTTGGAGTTCTCACTGCAGGCAACTTACTCTCAAATGGCCACTGATTTGTTAGTGCTTCTTGTTTGCCAGTTCTATTAGAAATTTGGTCAAACTGTTTACCAAAGTAGTCAATATCACCATTTGAAGCACCATTACCCACCAGTGTCAAGGTACTCAGACTTTCCTTCTTCTGATCAGTAGATTTTAGAGAATCAAAAAGAGGCAGTGCAGGTTGGTCTGGCTGTGCAAAAGGATCATCACTGAAAGGGTCTGGATTAGGTGTGGGAAAGAAGCTGAGATTGGTAGAGAAAGAACTCTCAGGCAAGAAGGGTGGCTGTGGCTTTGGTTGTGGAAGAGAGGTTGCAATGCCATTCAAGAAGAGATCCTCTTTTATAAAAGTCTGTTTGGTCTCAATTTCCAAGTTTAGATCCACTAACAGAATCTCTTTAGTTTCCTATTTGTTCAGAAAGAAAAAAAATAAAGTTAGCTTTATGTATTACTTGCTGCATAGTACACAAGCTCAAGGAAAATAGCTGCAAAAGGAGAGATCCTGGTATCCAACACATCATACTAATAAGTATCCAATGTCACAGTGAAGTTACACTAAAGCTTCATCTTATAAGCCATTAAGGGAAGCACCACAAGCTGTGGTCAGTCACAGCTACTTAGTGTCAGAAGCTCAATGTTAAAAGCACCTGTTTTAAGATCCCTTAGTTAAATACTAGATACTTGTTCTACAGTCTCTAGGCTGTAGAGTCATTAAGCACTAATTGTACCTAGGCTTTCACTTGAGTCAAGAAGCCCTGGTTGAATTCTAATCCTTTATTTTGACAAGTTGTGAAATCACACTGCTTTAGTGTGACTTCAAGTTGCAGTCTCAGCTTTGGAGTAAGATTAGAGAGCTATTTGCAGGTGGAAGAGGTGAACATGCCATCTCTCCACCAAGCTGGCAGTAGAAGGGTAGAACTTGGTCACTAGCTGGACTGACACCTATTGCAGCATCAACTGTATCATGGCTGATGGTGACTTATAGTGCTAAAATAAGCCAGTAGGATTTTTGGGGTCTCACTGAGCTATGACAAGCTAAATACATACTTTTGTGGAGTTAAGCCACATCTTGAACTAGGGCCACCCATCTAAAAAGGCCAGGAGTCCACTCTGAGGGACTTAAGTATTTGCTTGTCCATAAAAAATGAGCTTCAGCTTTAAGGGTCTTAGTTGAGTTTCTGTAATAGCTCTCATAACAGCAGAAGCATGTACTGCTAGTACATATTTCTAAAAGGCACCTGACTAACAATACAGGATTATGTCTGTCACAGTCTCAAGTGAACTCTGCTGGATAAGAATGACATTAGCTACTCTAGTTAGTAAGTAGATACTATTATAGCCCTAAGACACCTGTACACTGATGATAGATAACAGGTGTCTGAAACCAGGACTAACAAAGTAAAAAACAAGAACAGATCTATTACTAGGACAAAGTTTGCTCTCAAAAGCAAGAACCAAGACAGCTAAGCTAGATTCTACTTACTGTGGGAGTGCTCACATCAGGAGGTGTTGACATATCCCCAAACAAGTCCATCTGGTCAGCTCCCTTGAAGCCAGAAATATTGAAAAAAATAATCAGTATCTGTTACAGTTCTTGCAAGAGCAAGAATCAAGCATTATACAGATTTATTACAAACACACCTATAAATACTGTATTTCTGTGGTGGGTTGACCCTGGCTGGATGCCAGGTGCCCACTAAAGCTGCTCTATCACTCCCCCTCCTCAGCTGGACAGGGGAGAGGAAATATAACAAAAGGCTCATGGGTCAAAACAAGGACAGGGAGAGATCATTCACCAATTACTGTCATGGGCAAAACAGACTCAACTCAGGGGAATTAATTTAATTTATTACCAATCAAATCAGAGTAGGATAATGAGAAATAAAACCAAATCTTAAAGCCCTTTCCCCCACCCCCACCCCCTTCTTTCACGGCTCAACTTCACTCCCAGTTTTCTCTACCTCCTACCCCCAATTGACATGGGGGGGGGATGGGGAATGGGGGTTGCAGTCAGTTCACACATTGTCTCTGCTGCTCCTTCCTCCTCACACTCTTCCTCTGCTCCAGCATGGGGTCCCTCCCACAGGAGACAGTCCTCCACAGACTGCTCCAATGCAAGTCCTTCCCACGGGCTGTTGTTCTTCACAAACTGCTCCAGCATGGGTCCCTTCCACAGAGTGCAGTCCTTCAGGAACAGACTGCTCCAGCATGGGTCCCCCACGGGGTCACAAGTCCTGCCAGCAAGCCTGCTCCAGCACAGGCTTCCTATGGGGTCACAGCCTCCTTTGGGTACATCCACCTGCTCTGGCATGGGGTCCTCCATGGGCTGCAGGTGCATATCTGCTCCACCATTAACCTCCATGGGCTGCAGGGGGACAGCCTGCCTCACCATGGTCTTCACCATGGGCTGCAGGGGAATCTCTGCTCTGGTGCCTGGAGCACCTCCTCCCCCTCCTTCTTCACTGACCTTGGTGTCTGCAGAGTTGTCTCTCACATATTCTCACTCCTATCTCCCAGCTGCTGTTGCACATTTTCCCCCCCTTCTTAAATATGTTATCACAGAGGTGCTACCACCATCACTGATTGGCTCAGCTTTAGACAGCAGCAGGTCCATCTTGGAGCTAGCTGGCATTGGCTCCATCAGACATAGGGGAAGCTTCTAGCAGCTTCTCACAGAAGCCACCCCTGCAGCCCCCCTGCTACCAAAACCTTGCCACACAAACCCAATACAATTTCCCACACAATGTGGAGACAGTCAGTTATGAACTCCTTAATGGCATCAGCATAAAGCTCTAAAATTTAACCTACCGGTTTCAGTTTGTCAGCTTGATCAGCAGGTAGTGCTTTGCTACCATTCTGTAATAGATGGACAACAGTGCCAGTGATAATTGGAATATCAAAACTTATCTTAAGCAAGGGACTTGCAGGCTTGAAAAAGCAAGTAATGGAAAGAGGAAGCATGAGGGAGATCACTACTTAATATTAGTTCTGGAGACCCTTTTTACTCCCATTTCCAATGCAATTGGGCATCTGATGTTGCCTCCATAATACTAGCAGAAAGTCAAAGCTAGTTGTATTGCAGCAGCATACCTAATCAAGTGAGGCTGAGTTGGAGTGACTTACCTCAGTCTTACTTGCCTCTTCACTCTAAAGAGAAGGCTTTTAGTACCTAGATATCACACAGAATATCCAAAGCCTCTTGCTTTGGAGAGCTTACCAGATTTCAGAGGTAATCAAACTGCTTGTACAACTACCAACCAATAGCCTCAAATGATCCTGGCTCTAGAGAGAGCTCAGTGTCAAGTCTCACAAGAGCCCAAAACCCAAGCCAAAGCTGAAACAAGCTTATTTCTATGTAGACTAATGCAGTTTCTATAATTTTACTTGCCTTTTTCTTGTCTTCCTCTTCCTTCTTCTTCATATTATATATTAGCTGGAAGAGGTCCTTAAGATCAACAACTAGAGGCTCAGCCTGAAAAAGAATGTAGATTTTGGGCCATGTACTACTTCACAGCTTGCTTCAGTAGAAGTCCAGGGAGCAGCAAGCTAAACTTTCCTAAATGGTGCAACAGAAGGTTGAGATAACAGGAAATGCAAGAGTTTAAATGACTGTCTAGTCTCTGCATAAGAGAGCTTATGTGGAATCCAAGGGTAATGGGGCACAACCAGCTTAGAACTGTTGTTAACTCCCCAGGGAAAGTGACTGTACTTGTGCTAAGCCTGCCTTTTTTTGCTAAAAGCATATAGCAAAAGATTTCATAAGTACATGGCAAGTCCTAATCATATTTCCTCAAAAGTTCAAAGGGCATCCAAACCCTCTGGTAGTCTCATGAGAAGAACAGCAATTTGCATCCCTGTTTTCTACCAACTCCAACACTGAACCTGGAGAAAGCTTTATAGCTAGTACTACATTTATTTTTAAACACTATGCAAATGGTAAATCAGTGATGCAAGCATAAGGTAAGATTATCATCACCTCAAATATGTGGAGCAGACACCAGTTTTAAGTGATATCTGTATCAGGATAGAAATTTAGTGTGAATTAGAAAGGCACTGCATTCCCTACACACACACATTAACAAGAATATTTTAAGTAGTTGTTGAAATGGTGGCAGGTTCAGCTACACTGATTTGGATCTTTTGCTTGAAGCACATAGCAGCTGTGTTGGTATCCAAGAGTAGGACAAGTCCTCCTGTTCAGGCACTACCTTTAGCTCAAGCAGAGAATCTATTGAACAGATATCACTGTTTACATGTGAGCATCATCTTCTCCTAATCAAGGGTTTTAGCATGCAACTGCAGGAAGAGCCATTTCAAGAATTATCACCTTTGACAAACAGTAGAGCTGCAGAAGTCTAGAGCTGCCAAGTCCTTACTTATCAGCTAGACAAGTTTGCATTAAAAACCACTAGCAGCAAATCAAGAGCTTTCTACAGCTTAGCTAAGCTTATAGGCTGGCAAGCAGCACCCCATGGTGAAAAGCTTAGAGAACAGACTCCACTCCAGAGCACACAGAAGGCTTTTGTACTTGCTCTACAATTCCAGTGAAGCCAGTACAACACAGGACTGATAACTAATAAAACACACTTAGGAGAGGGTGTTACAGCTATACTAAAGTAATAACATGCTCCAACAAGAAACCCTTCAGTCTCACCTGCAGCAGGTCTGAAGCTGCCAACTTCTCCAGGAGGGCAGGCAGGGATGTGTACAAGGAAATTACTAGCTTTGAAGCCTTGGCTCTTCAAGTCATTTTAGTGACTATTATGAAGACATTATAATGACAAGCTAATAAATGATAAATATTCAACTTAAGTTCATGTCATTTAGGAAGCTGCATAATACTTAGCAGTAATTCCAAGTATTGTTTCCAGTACTGCTTATGCACAGCTTCTTTTCATAGAGATAGACCCTGCATATAGGTTTCCTCCATGCAGAAATCCTGTAACAGAAAGATCAGAATCCCTCCCAGAAGTAACTCTAGGAGGACCAGACCTGCCATTCATTGGCCTCAGAAACTCTGTTGCACAAGACAAAGCATCATGAGAACTAGACTAGTGCAGTTCTAACATCTTTTCTGCTAATTCTGAGTGAAGCTCTGGATACCCAACTCGTGAATTAGCATTCTCACTGACAGCAACAGGCCCATGATAATGGCTCCATTCATCTCACTAACGACTTCCATGGTACATGGACATGTTAAGCAAGGTTAATCATAGTAAGCAAGGTTAATCATAGTAAGCAAGGTTAATCATAGTAAGCAAGGCTACCTGAGTGTTTTTATTCTGGACTACGGAGAAGCTGAACAAGATAAAAGCCACTTGTGATACAGTCAATTCCTACTGCCCTTCTCTAGGAGAAGAACCAATCCATCTGTGCTGATGTTCCCCTACACCTCATAAGGCTATAGCAAAACACTACACCCTCATCAGATATTAAGTGTTTATACAATAGCATTACTCATAGCAAGTGAAAGAGGGCCTCTGATCCCTACCTGTTGTGCTGTTTTTATTGCAAAAAATTGGTGCTGGCCTTCTCCTCCGCAAATATAGCCAAAGGCACGATTATCTGTTACATCCCGAGCAATAAAGGAGACTCTGTTTACTGGATGCTCATGCTCTATGACCTAAAATGGGGCAGAAATATTAGTTTAAATTGCAGGAAACATAATAGCTGCTCTTCTCTATAGTTAGAATTAAGATTGTTAAAAGGCTCCAGTTCAAGACTCAGATTTATCAGGCTTTGACTAACCACAATAGGACGTAGCTATCTTTCTGGCAGGAGGCTTCAGCTTTACAACCCATTCCATAAGCCAATTCTTATATGCAGAAGGGGGGCATGATGCTATTAACAAATCTAGTTCAGATCAGCCTAACTTCCAAGCACCTCACTTGCTTTAAGAATCACATTAAGAGAATGAGTATTATCTTACCCCAGTTTTCTCATCTATTATCTTGATACCAGAGAGGGAAATGTTCACCCAGATCTTCTGTTTGTGTTGACCTTGGGAGCGGGCTGCCACTGCCATTCCCTGAAGAGAATGAATATCAAAGTATTGATGAGACTTCTGTTAGATTGAGCTTTAACTTGTTTCCTTACATTTCTCATGAGCCCATGGCTGTGACTCTACTAGTGCTAATCTAGTTATTCATATGCAACTGTACAATTAGAGCAGCATTCTTCTTGCAACATATGCCTGACTAGGTTAGAAGTGACACCTCAGAACTAGATTGTGTTTCCTCTGTAAGTGTTTAGAAGCTTTAAAGCTTCCTATCTTAGTTCACAAAACCGCTGCAGTAGCAACATCCTTACCAGCTTTCATGGCCTGATTGAAGCTGTGAGGGTTATGCTCTCCAGAAGTAATCATCTTTGTTTACTGCAGGGTCTCATTTATTCTTTGGCTTATCTATATCTCTTGGTGTCACCATTGCCACAGGATGCCAACTTGTGCTTTGAGTTCTTATGTTAAATTGCACAAAGTTCTCCCCTCCTCACCCAAAACCCAAGCTCACTATTTGTGATCAAGTTCACGCTATTAGCATCCATACTGAATGCCAACAAGAGACCCAAAGGAGTATTCCCAAACCATTGGAGAAACACTATCCTTTGAGCAAGGGGTTACAGCTTTAGAAGTAACATCCATCTAGGATGGTGTTGTTATTACTATGTTACCATTAAGCTGTATTTTAAGTTATGCTAAAGTGACCATTTGATCAGCTTTCTGAAGGCTACCCAGAAAGTGTTCCTTACATGCCAGCTCAAGCTTTTACCTTCAGCTTCATCATTGAATCCTGACTCATGTTGTCACCTCTTGCCTCTGGGACATCATCAATGCCAATGAGTTTAGCTTTGTATCTTACACCATCACCTTTGAATCTGGCCAAGAGAGATTCATCTGTCTTTTCTGGCCCTGGAGACAGAGAAAGGTTTGTGGGTTTTGTGCATAGTTTTAGTTGGGGTTTTTTGTGCATGGTTTTGGTTTTTTTGTTTGTTTAAGAGAGAAATGTCTATGTTGTGGCTTTGAGAGCTTTTTTAATATATAAAAAAATACATCATATTAGTACATATTAAAGCTGTCCCTCAAGTATAACAACTGAATAACAACCTTAGTCCTTCTAGTAGTGCATACACTGCAAGATAGTTACTCCTTTAAGGTTACAGTGTTCTTACAGAATCTGGCCTCAGTTCAAAGAGTGGAGCCCAATGCTTAATATTTGGGGACTTCAAGAACAATCATTTGCCACAAGAGACTAAAATATTTATAGGCAACAGCCAAGTAGATATAATTGCTAAGCAACAACACCAAGCAAAGTGGTACTTCCCATGGCCATACAGGATGTTCAATAAGCCTTTCAGATGTTAGCCTCTAGTTCTGGTATAGTCAGTTCTCTTCTTGGCATGCAAGAATCATCTAGTCCCTGTGCTAGAACTTTCTATCAGCATCATCATTTCTACAAGTCCTGGTACCCCCCATCCCTGTAGTCACTTGGTATTTTAGCTATATTTGTTGTTTCCACTGTTCCCACTACTTCTCAGAACTGCTTGATTTTCTTCTCTGCATGGTCAACATACTCAGAGTGTGCGCCTAGGTATGTACCTCTAAAGTAATTACATTTAGATGACCTAATCTATAAAAAAATCTATTATCTGATCTACAATAGTTTCATGAAATGAGTTTTCTAGCTTCTCTGGACTAGAATCTGTATCTGTGTCCAGCATGTCACTCCCTCTCTAGAGGGAGGGGAGGAAGCGAGTTCAGGTTCAGACTGACAGCTACCAGGATGGTCCTGTGTCTGGTCACCTCCTCAGTAGGCTTTCATTTCTCCAGGCTTTTGGTGACTTGTCAGGCTCAGCAAATGAGTCATTTAACAAGTGGAACCGAGAGCTTCAACACTTAAAGCTAGGAAAAAAACCTTTCAAGCTAAAAGCCTACCTTCTGGTTAGATTTATTTTACTAGCTTATTTATTCACTCTTCCTGTCAGCTTGAAACCTCAGAATTATTTCAGCTATGGTGTGAGTGATCTTAGTTTTAGGCAAGTGCAAAAGATTAAGGAGACTGACTAGAGGAAGTGTTCAAGAGGTAAGTATTCCTTACCTTTCTTTTTTTCCTTCTTTGAAGGCTGTGCTTTCAGTGGAGCCTGTTGCTCAGGCTGGCTGTTGATAGTAGTAGTTTCAGCTTCAGTAGACATGATGAGATGGTGGTCAGCTATACTTACTGTAGTTTTTAGAAATAACAATCAGTAGGCAGGCATAATATTTTACCTTGAAGAATAAATATTCTCATTAGACCTATTAGTCCAGTTTTTTCTGAACACTGAAGCCCACTAATGCCTGAAGACATGCTCTCTAGGAGTTGAGCTTTAGGACATTCTGCCCAGCTCCATGCTGGAAAAAAGAAACAGCAACCTCAAGGCACTGAGTCCTGCCTGTCAGTGATCCTGCTTCCCCAGTTTAGTTGGGGGAGCTACACTCAGCTCTGGTGTTATACAGCCACAGTAAGTATCTGACTGAAGTAAAGTTAAGGGGCAATAACAAGCAAAATAACCTAGGAAGGAGCAAATATACACAAACAAGACCTCACTTTAGCAACTGTAAAGTGGTAAAACTCCAGACGGACAGTTGTCATCTTCACTCTAGTCATCCCTCCATTACTGTCATCTGCCTCCATCCCATGGAGGCCAGACCACTTATTTGCATAGACCCAGACAGCCACAAAACCCCAAGGTGGAGGAAGATGGTGTGGTGGGTTAACCTTGGCTGGACACCAGGTGCTCACCAAAGCCACTCTATCACTCCCCCTCATCAACTGAACAGGGGAGAGAAAAATATAACAAAAGGCTCATGGGTTGAGATAAGGACAGGGAGAGATCACTCACCAATTACCATCACAGGCAAAACAGACTTGACTTGGGGAAATTAATTTAATTTATTGCCAATCAAATCAGAGTAGGGTAATGAGAAATAAAACTAAGTCTTAAAACACCTTCCCCCCAGCCCTCCCTTCTTCCCAGGCTCAACTTTACTCCTGATTTTATCTACCTCCTCATCCCAAGCAGCACAAGGGGACAGGGAATGGGGGTTGTGGTCAGTTCATCACACATTGTCTCTGCCGCTTCTTCCTCCTCACTCTCTTCCCCTGCTCCAGCATGGGGTCCCTCCCATGGGAGACAGTCCTCCACAAACTTCTCCAATGTGGGTCCTTCCCAGGGGCAGGGAGCAACATTACATAGCAGTAATCTAGTCTGCTTGGGGTACAAGAGTCCCAGCCACAACTAAATTTGGATTCTATGCTTTAGACCCAAGTTAAAGCTGTGCTGTAGCGCAAGGTATTTGTCACACTTAAGTTTGGCTTTTCTTAATGGAAAGTGTTGGTGTGGTCTAACTAAAGTGAAGTTAAAAATCTTCTGTTTACAGTTCTTGCTTGGAGGCTTGGAGGCTTCCTTTTGCAGTACTCAGTCCCTTAGTCAGACTGCAGGAGTAAAACTACAAGAGACTAGAACTGTTTATTACACTTGATTTCTGAATTCATCTGAAAAGAGCCAGGCAGCAGCATGACAGGGTTAGAGATGCATGTGCTTTCATGCAGGGACAGTCATGCCTTCAGTTATACTGGCATAGTGAAGAGCAAGATCATTCCCACAGCAACTATGTCAGCAGACTGTTAAATGATATCTTTTGAATCTTCTCCATGTAGGTAAGTCCATTGCTATCACCACAGCTTAATTACTTGCTATGCAATTGTATGGCCCGTTTTAGCTACTATGCTAAATGCACTATTTCAAAAGTCTTAGACTACAGATTTCTGGATGTTGCTACCTTGGGAGAGGTGCCCCAAACTCTTGCCTGTATCAATAGCTACACACTACATTTTGCTCACCCACTTTTCAATTTACTCCAGAAAGGGCTTGTTAAGAGGCCACTAGTAGCATCTCCCTCCTTTCCTATAGGGACTATCCTGTGAAGAACAAGTACTGATCACTCCTTAGGGGAAGACCATTTCAGGCCCTCAACACATAGTAGGTAACAGCTCATACTTCAAGGTCTATCTCAAGTCAGGCAACTCTCTGTTCAAGCATTGTACTTAACTTCCACACATCTACCCTGGGAAAGTCAGTCTTAAGACTTTGGTCATACTGTGCTCTTGGTGTCTTCTCTGAACTCCCTACAAGGAGAGCTGTTGGGAGTGACAAGACATCCTTGAAATACCTGTTTCTTAGCAAGAATTGAAGCACATGCCAAACAATTTCATTGAGCAACATTTAGTTTTCCTTAAGAGATGCTTTCACAATTATCCCTTATTTGAGCAAGGGGTGGCAACACAGTAGCTACCCTTAATGATTAGATTTTTTTGTCCTGTGTACAGGGAATCGAGACTCTTCATTATGGCTGTAGTCTGTCACAGGATTTAAAGACTGGACAATAATCTTCACCCAACAGACAGGCTTTCCCCCCCCTCAGCAGACAAAGATAATTGCCTTAATGTTGATGAAAGGTTGTCTGAGAAGACATTAGGGACACTGAAAAAAGTCAGAGGCAAGACAGATAAACTAAACATCTGCTCAGCACTCTAGTACTTTGTCCTTTTCACAGCCCATGCTCCTCCTTTGTCCCTTGATACTACAAGTACATGATTCAGCTTAAAGAATTATTGCATGTAAATATTAACCTCAAATTAGAATCTGAGAGGCCAGGAGGAAACAAGAGAAGCTTTTACTGCCAAGTAAAATATAGCCTGTTAGGATGAAGTAGTAACCAGAAGCACAGCAATTCACTAGTTAAGTGCTGAACATGCTTCTAAGGCAGGTTGTTCCCTCCCCTCCTTCTTGAAGAGTTAGTCTGGTTCTTCTGGTTAGAAGGTTCTATCAGGACCTGTACAATGTATCCTTAGAAATCTCTAGCCATCAAGTTCTTGACAGAAGAGCTGTTTTCAGAAGGCTGGTAGACAAGCTGTCCACTTGAGTGAAGTCTTGAATTCAGTTTTGCAGGCTGAAGAAATAGACTAAAGGCTAACAGCAATACATACAATGACTAGCAAGAGTCAAAGCTGTAAAGCCAGATACATTTACGGATAATGGACAATCTTGACTAGCAGGATTCTACCCACATTAGAAGTATAATAGTGCATTTGTGTGAGCCCCTGTATGACTGACTGACACTTGCATCTAACAAATCTCTATGTGCGTAACTGGCTATCACATTTTCTGCCTAGTTCCTGCTGCAATGATAGTGCCCCAAGTAGCCTTGAGAAGCACTAGGCATACACTAATGAATCAAACATGAATGTGCTATTCAGACTTTTACCTTTTAAACAGGGTCATTCATGCTGAGGCATCAAATATCATAAGCATTGTTTCATTACTAGAACACCTACTGCTCTAGCATCTGACAGTGTCAGAGTTCAAGTTAAATAAGCCTCCTGTAACATGACACAAGATTACATGATTTAGACAGAAATTCCAGCTGCTTGCTCTGATGCAAACACTACTAATTTGATTTTCATAAATGAGACAAACTAATAGACTAAGAACTAGCATAGTCAGTGACTAATACACATGAAAGATATTAGCCTTACCTACAGGTAGGGTTATACCTGATATATACATATAGTTCACACTAATACTAACAAGTACCTGCTTGAAGACAAGTTGTGAAAGAGTTCATAGACAGCTTGGGAACTGTTCCCCTCCAGTTCATGCCATGTCTGGAATGCAAGAACAGCATCACTTGCCAGAAAGTTGACTAAATACAGGCTCTTATTCTGCCAAGTCTAACACAAGCCCCTGTCTTGTAAGAGAGACAACTGAAAAGGATGTTGACCTACCTTACTTGACAAGTGAAGGAAGCTATCATTCCCTCAATCAGTAAGATCTAGATTAATGATGCCCCCACCACTCACTTTCTCCTGAGATTTCTTGATCGGAGGGAAACCAAGATCAGTATTTTTAACTCAAGTTAAAAAAACCTATTCAGCTGTCCTGTTTAGGCCATAGGTAGTTAGAAACCCAATTTATGGTTAAGAGATCATTTGCTTGGTATCATGGCCTTGGTTAAGGCAGACACTTGGCCTGTTGGCCAGAGTACTTCCAGATTAACAGGATTTTACTTTAGGAAGCTGCCCCTACTTCTTTCATGCAACTTCCTTTAAGCCCTGTTTGATGTCCTCTCACCTAGAAGAATATGGATCAATACTTTGCAGAGGTATTAAGGCAGCCTTACACCAAGGGCTTCCTCTGCCAACAGGAATACCCTTTTGGAATAAGCTACAGCTGTACTTACATATTGGAGAATAGGGCACATAGTCCAGCTGTCTTGATCATATACAGCCAGTAATGAGAAACAGTGAAGTGTGACATTCATCTACTTCACAGAAGTGTGGTAATAGACACCTCAGGGAATACCTCCTTCATGCTGTTCCCTTCCCCCCAGTACCTACTGTGAAGTATATAGAGATTTTATTACTCTAATTAGTCATGTCAGCTACAGTTGTTGGCATGTACCATTGCTGGTACAGAATCATGCCTGTGAACCACTACCCAGGCATCTTACCATCTCAGTCTATTTGCCAACTGCTATTTCATCAGTTGAACAGAACAGTGTTCTCATCAGTGCATAAGTCTCCTCTGAGCTGTTTGGTTTTTAGCAAGAACATAGAAATTTAAACTAAGTTCCCAAAAGTGCTTTCTGCACACTTGAATCACTGGAATTACAGCCAAGTGAACATCACTAAGTTAACAGCTGGAACTTAACAGATCACTCAGTTCAAGTGGTACAATTGGACCAGTACTTTTTACCATTGTACTATGCTTTTGAGCATATCAGTAATGAGATGATTAGTTACTTCTCAACCCAGCTACCACAGTAGCTCTATTTTGAATTTTCCCTACACACACTTGTCATAGAAGTCAATACAGCTGTTGCAGGACTATTAGAACAGGTCTCAGGAGAAGTCATGACTAGTTGTTGTGGTTTAACCCAGCAGGCAGCTAAACACCACACAGCCTTTTGCTCACTCCCCCCTCCACATCCAGTGGGATGGGGGAGAGAATCGGGGGGGGAGTAAAATTCACAGGTTGAGATAAAGACAGTTTAATAGGACAGAAAAGGAAGGGAAAACTACTACTACTACAGAAGAATATACAAATAAGTGATGCACAATGCAATTGCTCACCACCTGCCAACCAATGCCCAGCCAGTCCCTGAGCAGCAGTCACTACCCCCCCAGTTTATATACTGAGCATGACATCATATGGTATGGCATATCCCTTTGGCCAGTTTGGGTCAGCTGTCCTGGCTGTGCCCCCTCCCAGCTTCTTGTGCACCTCCAGCCTTCTCAGTCAGTAGAGCATGGGAAGCTGAAAAGTCCTTGGCTAGTGTGAACACTACTTAACACACCAATGTTTTAGTTGTTGCTATCAGCATTGTTCTCCTCCTAAATCCAAAACACAGCATTGTACCAGCTACTAGGAAGGAAATTAACTCCATCCCAGCCAAAACCAGGATGTTAGTTTAAACAAGTGATACGATATAAATTAGCAACTATTGCCCTCTGCTTACTTTTAAGGAAGAAAGTTAAATGCTCTTCATGTGCTATTGCTATCTGGTTCCCTGAAGACTTCATCTCAAGCTGAAGGGAACTAGCACTGTCATAGTCTGTTTGATAGACAAGAGTTATTCTTCAACCAGGCACTTCAGTGTCCAGACACCTAGCTAGTCTATCTCAACTTATGAGTTGTTCCAGGAATAACACAGCATGTTGCAACAAGTCTTGGTAGCAGTCTTTCCAACCTGTGTTCAGCATTTAGCATACCAACCTATTAGTTAATTTCTCAGATTAAGAAACCCATTCACTCTTAGTACCAGCAATACCAGCATCTTAACTCCAGATTCTTCTTTACAAAGAGATTGATAGATACTCTAGTGTGCTCTCTCATTAGAGAACTATTCAGTTGGTAACACAGGCTTATGCTTAGATTATATAGTTAGATTATCCACTAGAAGTTTCTTCATATCAGTCTTCCAGAAAGACAGCATGCTTTGCAACTTGCTAAGGGGCTGCTCCTCTATATCACTCACTCCAGTCCTGAAGCCCTATAAGTCAGTGGCTCCTGAGCCAGTTCATTTGTCTGTTGTAGCTATTGCTCAGGAAAATATCACCTGCCTACTCACAGGATGAGGAATCTCAGGCCATGTGTCTGCAGTGCCTACCACTCAGTCTTCTGTCAATACTACTTGTTGAGACTCACTGGATATACCAAACAACCTGGAAGCAAAGTAGTTGTTAATCAAGGCAGCTAGTGTTTACTCAGATGCTAACTAGAGTTTGAGCTGTTGTCTAATTCAAACACTTCATTTCCAACTGTACTCTTAACTCCCTCCTGCCTAGAAAAACCATTTCTGATCTTCTTACTAGTTAGTACAGCAAAGGACTCTTGCCAATAGCCATGCTTTTCACCCCCCTTCCCCAGAGCAGGAACTTGACACATATTGAAGCTGTTCTAGGTTATTTCAGCTGCATGCTGTTAACTGTCCAGTGCTGGCAGAGTTATCCCTCTTTGCAGTTTGGGTGTGTGCAAGCTGTACTGAGAGAGATTGCATATGTTCTGCATAGCCTATACTGAGCTGTAAGCATTCTCTACCTGTTCACAAATGTATCTGCATGAGAAACAGGATTTTGCTGTATTATTCTTTGAGTTCACCCAACTTAAAACCATGTAGTCATTACCACAGTATCAAGGTACTGCAGTTTGCTTATCCAGAAGGTGCTTACCCAGCCTGATGATACCATGAGCAGCCAGAAACCTGTCCTTAAACATTTAACAGTATTTGAAGAACCCTCTACCTAGCCCCTGGCTACTTGCTAGCCTCTAGTTACATAAGCTGTTATAGCAGTCATTGGTCACAAGAGTCACTCCTTACTGTCTCTTTTAACAGATGCAAGTTATGTCCCTGATGCGTTATTAGAAGGCTGATGATTCTGTTTGCACCTTATGAAGACAGGTGGTTCTACAGCAGTTTCAATCCTCAGTTAAGTAGTATCAAGCATACTGCTTAACACAAGGGTTACTCTTGCCTCTCCCTTGTATATGCAGCAAGAAAGGCAATGAATAACTAAGAGGCAAATCTAAAAAGGAGGTACGGAAATATCTATACCAGAGGTAAAAGAGATCTAACCATGATTTTCAGAGCTCCACTGCAGCTTCTTCAGTAGCTGTCCTACTGAAGAACTAGTCAAGTTTCACAGATGACTCTTCTGCAGTAGATTTCCCTATAGGTAATTGTAGTTACACATTTGCGATGTACATTAGAGAAAGTTTACATTATTGCTCCTAAATCCAGACTCTGAAGTAATCCTGACCAGGCTCCCTCTAACTTTCTATCTCTATGTTGGTCTTCATATCAGATTATGTGGCTGTCCCCATCCATCAGAAGCATGCAAGGACAAGTGTCAGCCTTCCATCCTGCTCTAGAGTTTACCTTCCATCAGCCAGGCTAGCAGCTGTTTGCAGCTAGATCTGCTATTCAAGCTACTAGCAAGCTACTTCTTACTCATAGTGACCCATATGCCCTCCTTTAAAGCACAAATAACTGTTTTGTGGGAACACAGAAGATAGTCTGTAAGGTAGAAATGCAGATTGCAATATTAACACTACATCCTTTATGTTCCCAACTTGTCCTGTCCCTTCCTAGAAGGAAAGTCTCATCACTTAAGTGTTTTAGCCATAGGGCAGGTGTATTAGAGTTCTCATAGGAGGAAACTTGCAGTTGTGTGACATATCAGCATTAAGAGTTCAGTATACTTTGCTAGAGAAGCCAGTTCCTAGCTGACATGGTCACAAAGCCTCCTGAATGCCAAGGTAAAGGTCTGCTATCCTGTCTCTGACCTACATGTTCTCTTCAAGAGATAATCCTCATCAAGCATTTCACTTATCTTATTGCTTAAGGATGCAACATGAACTGACAGAGCAGCAGGAAATTCAGTTCCAAAGCCAATAGTCTGTCCTTAACTAGCCCTGTAATGTCTGAGCTTGAAAGTGACATGCACCAGCTATGAAGCTTTATTAGAAGCTTTTAAAAACACCACAGATAGTTGGGAATAGAGGTCTGCAGGTCATTTCAGCTGAGACACTTCATCCTCAAGCACTTCATGGCATATGCAAGGCACATCCTTTCAGCAGAGGGGAAACTGGAGTGGTCTATGTCCCCATCAACCAGGGCTGACATGAGTTAGATAGAAGATGCTTTGTTCAGCACTCAGCTTGTATAAACAAGCTAAACCTATTGAAATTGGTACCTCTTGTTTATTGACTAGGCCTGCCACTATACTTCATCCAGCTTCTTTATAACCCTGAGACCCTTGAACCCAGATACAGCCTCAAAACCAGGTTCCTAAAGTCAGTTTGTTTTGTCATTTACAGTACTTAGACACCTTATTCTATTTGATCCTTCTAACATAACCCCAAGTTGTATTTCTGTGGAGTCCATGCTGAGGCAGGGGAGTAGTGGCTTATTCTTGGTTGTGTTTCACAGCAGAAGTTCATTAAGACCTCTTAGCATTCCTACTCCAAAGTTTCCTGGGGATGTGTCCTGGTAATCAATTGCTTGATTGCGCTGCAATCAAGCAAGCCAAGCAGTTAAAGCCTCTCTGGTATGGAGGATGATGGCTGAAATATAAATATGGGGAGGCCTGGCAGATCAATTATATCACACTCCCACAAACCTGCCAAGGCAAGCGCCATGTGCTTACAATGGTGGAAGCAACCACCGGATGGCTGGAAACATATCCCGTGCCCCATGCCACTGCCCGGAACACTATCCTGGGCCTTGAAAAGCAAGTCCTATGGCGACATGGCACCCCAGAAAGAATTGAGTCAGACAACAGGACTCATTTCCGAAACAACCTCATAGACCCCTGGGCCAAAGAGCATGGCATTGAGTGGGTGTATCACATCCCCTATCATGCACCAGCTTCTGGGAAAATCAAACGATACAATGGACTGTTAAAGACTACACTGAGAGCAACGGGTGTGTGTCTCTCAATTCTATAATACCTTGGTCTACATGCAAGAACTAGGGTTTTTTTTTCTCTCCAAAATCCTTGCAGATTACAAGGTACCTCCATGCTATTTCTTCATCATTTCTTTTGACACAGAATCTAGCCAGCAAGCAGGATTTGTACCATCAGTACTGTTTCCAGAGGAAGCTGGCTTTCTCTGGATGTGGAATTTTTGCTTCATTGTCCAAACAACTTCTTGCTTCTGAAGTGCTTACATATTGCTAGCCTTGTTGAATAAAGTCCACAAGCATTCCCAAGAACTGGGTTAACCCAGCAGGCCACACAAACATCCTAGCAGTGTAAAGGTCACCAGGAGAGAAGAACATCAATAGGAGAGAAAAAACCTGTAGGTTTGGCAACAATACTCAGTGACTACAGCATATTATGTGCTTTTATTTACTTCATATCTCAAGCTGTCATTTTTATCCTAACATCTTGTCCAGACACCAGCCCTTGACTCCCCCTTCCTCAATACTAAGTACATTTATTTGCTTTTGCAGAGACAAAAGTCTAAGAGCTCTTTTTGCCACCCTTTGCATATATCATATTCACCTGTTTAGAGTGCTTCTTTCCATATCTGCTCATGAAGTAAAGGCCTTAAGCAAGAAGTATATCCATAGCTGCTACTGGTCTGTAGCATCCAATAATAAGGTCATGCAGGCACTTTGACAAGTAATACTCTTCAATGAGAAAGTGGGTTGTGTACTACAGATGTATAGAGATACTTAGAAACACAGCAGAAGGCACACATTAGAATGGATAACCATCTCTACCCTCACAAGAGGAAGGTGATGCCAGATTTTTGGCATTTGGCCCATGCTTCCAACTGATAGTGCTGAGCACAACTGCTGGTGCTCAGCCAATAGCTTTGAGGTAAGAGCACAACAGATGAGAAGTATAAGTCACAGGACTATCAGATTAGTGCTCATCATTCTCCCAGTCTCCTGTCTGCAGTAACAAGCACAAAAGACCCTGTTAGATTCCCCTCAGCAGAACCATCTCTTTAAGACTTGGAGCACCTGGCATTCATTCCACTTTACCCTGAGCCTTCCTAAACTAGCAAACTTCATGACTTGGAGTAAAGCCTCTGTTTTGATGGTTCACCTGACATTCATTTAGCACTCACATACTCCTTACTATTTCTACCACTTGGTTCTCCTCCTCCAAATGCAAACTAGTGAGTTACTATTAACAGAAATTCCTGCTTTAGACTTGACCACATCTCCTCAGACCATTCAGGGAATTTTGGAAGCCCAATTATGCCTCAAGAGCAGTTGTGTTGGATGTGACTGCAGTGATTCTTTAAACATACATGGTGGATTACTCCCTCAGACAATCCCCTTAGCTAAAAAGGTTTCCTTTGGTATCCGATTCACCCCTCTGATTAGCCACCTACTGCCTCACTCACCTCCTGGAAGCTCCTATAATCACCTAATGGAAACTGATCTGAAGACTTAGTAGCATTATAACTGCCAACAGGTCACTATCAGACACTAGGACATGTTTTCAATTTATCAGGCATTGGTAAGTCTTCACAGCCAGCTACAATACATAACTTCATAATTACTTTTCTCTAATTGAATCTGCATCTCTATTTTGCCTATCTACACCGGAATTCCCATCCCTAAGCATACCTATGCCCGTTCCTTAGCATACAATGAGCAAATCTAAGCCTACATGCTCTCAGATTTGGTCCATTTTGGATAGTCTTGTTTATGGAAGTTACAGAAGACATCTGAGGTGAAAATATAGCCTTTTAGGGCAAACTAGCTTCATTAAGAGAAGATGGAAACAATTCCCCTCCCCCCCCCCAAGTTAATCCTACCTCACCAGTGGATTTACATGCTTCTCTAGTAAGCATTCAAGTAACCAGCCTCAGCTTATCCAAGGGGTAGAAGCTTTGCTACTGAGAAGTCCAGCTGTATTAGCAACACCTGCTTTTATCTTACTGCTCAGAGCACAGGCACTACCCCCAATATGTGTTATCATATGATGATCATTAGACTTGAAGCCTCACCAAATAAGTTAGTTTTTCTGACAAGATAGAAGACTCATTTCTGTTAATCCTAGATATCTTCAACTATACTTACTACAGACACATCCTGAGATTCACCAGCAGACAGAGGGGTGCCCAACAAGGATGCTCTATCCTAAACAAAAACAAAACCCCACACCCCTGCTTCACAGCATCCTAACCCTTTCCTCCTCTCTGCTACTAGAAAGATTCTTTCATCTCAGTTATGTGATATTTTGTACTTATATACCTGTTTTTTCATGTCTTAATCCCCTCCTCTCCACACACACAAGAGTGAAAACGCATGTTTCATTTGCTTTGCGCTCAAGCTTCCTCAGGGCACTGACCCTGCTAGAGCCCAGAGCAGGATGCAAGCAGCTTCCACCCCGTCTCAGCCGGGACACGCTCCCCCGGAGCCCGGCTCAGGCAGCGCTGAGCTCCCCCCACCACTCCCACACGCCGCGGCACGGCCAAGCTCAAGCGCTCCCGGCACCCTCCCCCTCCGCACTGCCAGTGCCGCAGTCTCACCGGCTTTCGGTGGAAGAGTGCAGCCCCACCAGCACCTTTTGCCCGGGGTTGCGGCAAGATGCGAGTAGACGAGACAGGCTGAGGCCTGGCCGCGGTTAGAGCCCCCCCAGTACCCCCTCTTTGTTAGCGCCCACCACCCGCGGCGCGACCCGGCCGCTCCAGGGAGCCAGTGGCCCGGGCAGCCCCACCACAAGCACCGTCTGTCACGTCCTTAAGAGGAAAAAGCTCTCCCTTTTCCCCCGGTGACAGCTCCGCATGCTTTGCGGGAGCCGAGCCCCACTTGTAAAGCTACTTACAAGCTAGATCCGTGCTGCCTCGTGCATGATCCGACAACTGCAGCCGGTAACCTGGCTAGGACTGGGGGCCCGGTTAAATATTCGGTTGTACTCTCGCCTTCAGATTAGTTAGCCACTCACAGCGAGAGATATGGTTTTAATCAGATGCTGGCAGCTGAGGACTACCCAGGAATGCGCTACGATGTTTTTGCTGCTTGGTCTTGGCTACTCCCCCTCAACGTGTCGGTGCTCATAAGCTTAACCCCTTGCGAGCCGCCACTTCGGCCCCTGCTGCGGATGGGAGGGAGCTGGGGCCCGGGACAGCCCCCTCCCAGGAGGGGTTCGGAGCCCCCCGGAGGACACGACGGGAGGGGAGTGGGGTGGGAGACCGGGAGCCCTAAATGCTCTTCTAGAAAATGGGTCCCCTCATGTGTCTGTATAAATGTGGGTGCGGTGATGGTGTTAAGTCCAAGTCTAAACCAACAGCGTTTTTTTGTTTTTTTTTTTTTGGCAAAAACACCAAAACCAAAATACCACCCTCTCCCCTCCAAATCTGTGGCTAGCTGAACCAAAATGTTGGCTCAGTGCAATTCAGTTTCTGGGTCACGTCCAGACCTGACCTTTGTACTTCCCACTCATCTTTATTCAAACATCTATCATGTTTTATTTCCCAGTGCAGTACAGCTGTTTTCTAACTTGTATGAAAAAGCCTCTGATAAAAAATCACATTTTTGTCCTTGTAGCAGAGCTGCTTTTTTTTTTCAAGGCTGTAAACTTAGCCTAGCATATATTTTCTCAAAAGAGTGCAAAATATTTCTGTTCAAAACTGTGATATTGCCCTCTACAGCAATACCCAATTTAAAAAGAGAAAAAAGAGCAATATTTTCCCTGCAGTTTTAATACATTTGTTTGATATTTCTAAGTGTTTTAGAAGAGGGAAATATTTAATACAAAATGATTTTACTACCAGGGAGTTTAGGGCTCAAAACTGGTGGATGCATTTGGTCATCATCCATATCCAAAGCTACCAAATGATACGATACTGTCCTTGATATGGTGTGGTGCTCTTTTTTTATGACCAACCACTCAGGCCTGGAATAGCAAAAGTAGTAGGAGCCCTGTGCCTGAGGTGACTAAAAGCTAGTAGTTGCATCTCACTTGCCTGTATCTGTCTTTCATTTCAGAAGTGCTAATTTTAACCAAAAAGGACTCATGAGGGACATGTTTTTATACGCTAGCCTAGTGTTCACGGAAGGAAATGCATGCTACAGTAAAGAGGCATTTGCTACAATTAACAGGTTGCTGGCTACCCACATGTTGGTATTTGCAGGATTAGATCTGAATTCTTTGGGACACTGTTGTATTCATGTTTAACAATGTTGGTTTTGTACAGCTTACACTGCACTGTACATTGTTTTGAACACCTTGCGCTTAGAGACCTACTAGCAGGACTGGAGCTTCTTGGTGCTGGGGCAGTATATATTTTAAAGAATAATACTTTGCTCAGCATGCTTTGTGGAAGTGAGTTACACAGACTGCCTAACATGAAGGATGAGATTGTGCCTAGTTTAAACATGGTGCAGTAGCAAAGCAACTTCTATAAAGCAGCTCAGCCTGGTGCTGGCATAAGCAGGATTAACATTTGTGCTTTGCCTAACACAAAACCTAGGCACATTTCACTGAAATACCTTGACTAGTCACACTAATGGTTACAAATATGATTTATACTATTTGTTGTTAAATTTGGAAGAGATGAAAACGCTTTTCATTTGCCAGTAGAGAGCAGTTTAAGAGCCCTTTTGAGGAGCAATGAAATTACATCTACAGAAATGCCAAGAGGACCTTCACTATCTACCAGCACTTGGGACATCACTAATAATCTCACGGAAGAACTTTTTTACTGATAAATGGTTAATAACTAACTGGAAAAAATTACAGTTTTCTTAGAGAATAAAATGTCTCAAGCCTTGAAGGACTGCACTATCTATTTTGTAATTCAACTTAGAACAGCTCCCCTGATGTCCCACATTGTTGAGCTAAATGCTAAAGTTCAGAACTGTTACATTAAACATATGTAATAGGATTGCCTTCTGAACATGGGAGGAATCCAGGCAGAAAGCCCCACAGGAATTCAGTTATTTCATCTATACTGCACTGCAGGACTTAAAGGACATGCTTTACACTTTATGAAAATAAAAGGATGTTTATTTTGCTACAGTAAAAACAAAATCAAATGGACAATGGCTGTTATGACTTTAAGCCTATTAAAAGATTATAGCAGAGAGAGTGCTATGTTTTCCAGGATGATGACTTTTTTTTTCTCATATTTGTTGTGTCTGATCTTACTATTGCTGGCATAGGTTCAGTGCCCTACCCAAGGCTTTTTGTTTTAAGTTAACCGCTTATTAAACAGAACAGTATTGGTCTCAGCACTTCCCAAACACAAGCCATTTTTCAGCAGGTCTAAAATTATCTTGAAGTTGCAGCTGGAAACCTTCACCTCAGTGAGTTTTTCTATCGCTTTTCCAGACATTAACTCTGCCCAAACTACAGTATGTCATTAGGATCACTGGGATTCCAGTCTGGGTGGAAACTGGGGTTGCAGCGTGAAATAAAAACACCAAAGTGCAGAGACCTTTGGAAGACATCAACTTTAACTTTAGAAACATGAGTGCCTTGAAAGCGGTATCAATAACAGTTTGTGAAAAATCTTCTTGCAGCAAAGCAATGTGGTAGCTAATCCTGCGATGGCTTGCTCAAGAATGCATGGTTTATTATTAAAGTAATCTTTTAAGATTTTATTGGAATGTGCTTCCACAGCGGTGTCACTGCCTTTGTGGGCTTTACTATGTGTGTGTCATCTGGTCCATAATTAAACTTTTCACTGACAGACCTGGGACTTTTTTTTTGTTAAACCTCCCACTTTGAATGCTGGAATTTCATTTGAACTTTAAATACTGCCTTGGAATTTGCCAAGGTAAACTGTCTGCTCCTGGAAGCTTCCCTGCACTGCTACAGATGTTGTAGACACACAACAAGTGACTGAATGTAAGAGGACTTGCAAACTTGTGTCTTAGTGTTAAAAAAAAGGCCGACAGGAATGAAGTAGTTGTTCAGATGCTCAGGTTGTCCCTAGAGAATTCTCACTTTGGAATATACGGGAATGAAAATTAATGGAAAACTGGCCTAGAAAGTACATTTTCAGTGAAGCTTCACTGCTGTCAACTTAGGGAAGGTGAAATATGTCAAAGGAAACATGAAGGAAGAATTTGTACTTCAGCCTTTGGACTTCTCGGCCAAATTTCTCACGTGACTTGGACTTGCTGACCACTTTTTTATAAATTCAGTTAAAGTCCACTGAATATCTGAAGCAAAAAGCATCCTTGCTATTTTAAAAATCTTAAATTACAATCTATAGTTCATTTTAGTATAGCTCTAGGCATATCTCTGGGAAATGCAGTCCACAGGTAACAGCCTTGGTACCCAAATGCTGGATCATCAACAGACCTCAAACCTATCTTGAAAATAGTTTCTCCTAGAATCAAGAATAGACTTGAATAATTATTTAATCCAAGGCATGTTTGTTGAGGCCCAAGTTTGGGCATCTCAGGCTTAGACTGCCACAGGGATTTAAATTGGTAATATGTTCAGCCATTTAGAAGTGATTGAGTAAGAGAAGTGTAAGAGCTATCGCCCCTCAGCCAAGGTACAACAGCTCTCTCAGTCTGTGCCTTAACCAGCTGCAATGCAAGGTAAAACCAATTATTTTAAATTGCCTTCAGTGGTATTTGCTAACAATTTAAGCTAACCTCTCTCTCAGCTGATGACTGCTAATATTTGGCTGAGAAAGGCTGACTTCCCATAATACTTTACCCTCTGTCATGCTTCAGGCAGGGATATTTCGGGAGGAGATGGTGAATTTTAGGACTGGAAGCTCATGCACTGCCATTATAGCTCTGTGGCTCTCCAGCCCTGAGGTTCTACCCATCCGATGTGGTCACCAGCACAATGCAGGCTTCCAAAACAAGAGAGACATTGTGGGGCTGTTCAGCATTTTTTCATATCTCCTCTCGTCTGCAGCCATAGTTTGCCTCAGGCCTGTCTGTGGATGTGTGCCAGCATGGAGGGTAGGCATGCTCTTATGTCACACAATGTGGTCACGGTGTGCAGCTTTACACAGTGCCTCTGTTCCTAGCATGGCTGTGCTCAGCTCAACAGCCAGCAGATTTTAGTTGAAGCAGCAGTGACATTTCCGTCACTGAAACCCAGTGCTTGGTCACTGGTATGGTCAATCAGGACCATGAATTTGTCTGAGCAAAAAATATGCTGGTAGGCAGTATCATCTCATTTGAAAGAGTACACTGCCCCCACTCACGTTAAATAAATAAACACAATATTTTGTTTGGCAGCCCTCAAGGTGAAGAAAGGCCAATATCCAAGCCATGTTCTCTGACTGTGAGGCTACTCTGTAAAAGGTGGGAGGCAACTACTCTCTGTCTTGAAGGAAGAGTGGCCAGTATCTGTGGCCCAGATGACAGTGCATGTGCATACAGGAAGAGATTTTGGCATGGTGCACTTCTTCCCTGGAGAGGTGCTATGTCCAGAAGAGGGGGAGAATTTCAGATGCATCTCTCTTGCCAGTGTTTCATGTTGGCTGGCTGTAGCTCCCTCTGTGTGCATTTGTATTGGGTCTGGCTGGGATGGAGTTAATTTTCCCCAAAGCAGCTCTCATAGTGCTGTGCTTTGTATTGGTAGCTAGAAAGGTGTTGATAACATACCAGTGTTTTGGCTACTGCTGAGCAGTGCTCCCACAGCATCAAGGCTGTCTCTCCAACATCCCCTTCACCCCCAAAGGCCAGTAGGCTGGGGGTGGGCAAGATCTTGGGAGGGGACACAGCTGGGACAGCTGACCCAAACTGACCAAAGGGATATTCCATACCATATGATGTCTGCTCAGCAATAAAAGCTAAGAGAAAGGAGGAGGGGGGGGGGGGCAGTCATTATTACGATGTTTGTCTTCCGGAGCAACCACTACGCGTACTGAAGCCCTACTTCCTGGGAAGTGGCTGGACATCGCCTGCTGATGGGAAGTAGAGAATAAATCTTTTGTTTTACCTTTGCTTCCACACGTCTTTGCTTTTGCTTTTATTAAACTGCCTTTATCTTGACCCACGAGTTCTTTTCCATCTTATTTTCTCCCCCCTGTCCTGCTGAGAAGGGGAGTGATAGAGTGGCTTGGTGGGCACCTGGTGTCCAGCCAAGGTCAACCCACCACAGCGTTATATGTTCTGGCTCTGTTCTTTGAGTCCACAGCTGGCACCTGACTTTTGGGCTTCATAATATTTAGCATCCAAACATGTGAGCCTCTTCTGGGGTCTGGCCCATCATTCCTAACCTGTACAGATTGTTAACTGGAGTTTGACAGTTGATCTGCTTAGCTGCGTTTGCAAATTCTGCTAAAAATGCCTTGATGTTTAAGGCGTCTAAATAGCTTTATAAACCTAGTCTTACTCCTTTCAGTTAATTGAAACCTGTCTTTGGCATGCTGTACAATTCCCTGCCTATATGTATCAACATGAAATCTTGTCCTTAACCCTTGTGATCTGTAAAGTGAAGCTTGCATAAATTACACATTGTAGATGATTTAGATCTAAGCAAATCCAGAAGAATGTATTAAAACCCACAGAATCTTATTTGATGTAACATAATCAGGTGTAGACATCCTTGCTAATATGGTTTCTATTGCATTTTCAAAGATTGGCTCTGTAGTTATAAAGTAGATTGAGCAGAAGGGAATCTGAGATAATATAACTTTATCTGCAATTCTAAGAATTAAGCCTCACCTTTGAATTTGGCCAAGTAAATGAGTATGCAAATAAAGAGCCCAAAAAGTATAAACTAGTGCCTGAAAGGTGTCAGGTACATCTACTTGAGATTGTGACATTAGCTTTGTGTTTAGCTCAGAAATAGTCAGAGCCAGGAAACAGCACTGTTGGGATCAGTCATCCAGAAGAAGAAACACACACAGTTCTTTCTTCTACCATCTGTAGAGAAGCTGCTTTGGTTACAGCCTTTCTGTGTTCATGTACTTTCAGAAATCTTCCTCAAATGGTGTTTAATATGTAGATTAAGTCATCCTGATTCAGTTAGTGCATCCTAGAGCAGTATATCGCTCTGAAGGGCCAGCCCTGGCATATTTATGTAACAAGACTCAAAAGGAAGTATAAATACTTTCCAAAAACATTTTTGGATGAAAATATGCAATGTAGTCCTGTAGGGAGTTTTGATTTAAACAGTTTGTTTATCTGCTCATCTTCTTTCTCTTATCCCATGTACCTTGTACTTCGAAGTTAGAAACACATGCTATAACATAGTAGAATAAATTTTGTTTTTTTTCTGTGGAGCTCCAATTCCATCTGAACATAGAACATAACATTTGTATTTTTTTATTCACAGAGCTCTTCATAGGTAAATTGCTTTTATTGCCTGAACTTTAGATAGAGTAGGGTTCAGAGGTGTAGTTTATGCTACAGAGTAACTTCACATTCAAAGTGCAGACACATCTCACATCAACGATGAGTGCACATTTGGAGACCATCTGCACTGATCCATCTCTTCCCTTGTATGTGTCATTTCATTTATTCTAAAATGTACAAAATTTTGTTAATAATATTTTGGTCAAGTTGTCCCATCCTTACTGCCACCTAGAAATTTTTATATTTTACCCAGAGTTAATATCTTTGGTTTTAGTTTACAGAAAAGGACATAGAGGATCATTATGCAAACTCCTATTACATGTTCTTGACCTATACCAGAAAACTGAGGCTCAGCTTTGTCATGCTTTGCCTATGAGGGAAAAACAGTGATCCTTGTTGTTCTTTTAACTGATATTAATTTTACAGGAGCCCATCTGGGCCCTGAAGATCCAGGCTCGACAATACTGGGTATAGAAGACAAGAAACAGAAATAGTTCAATACGATCGCTGTCAAATATGCAGACTCCACAGCCTCATTTCACTAGGTCATCTCATTCTCCCCATTTTGTAGGTTGAAAGTCTGAAAAGAACAGGCCTTTTATAACTTGTCTTCAGGGCACTGAGCTTTAACAGCCTAAGATGATTCCTGTTTCATTTGAGATGTTTTCATCTTAGACACCTGAGGTCTTGGAGCTTTGACACTCACTTTGTGGCTTTGACCATGTCAGTTTGCCTTTGCTTTACTTAGACTGGTAGGAAAGTTGGGGCAAAGCCATTTTGTGAGTTCAAACTAAATAAAGTTTGTAGGGTACTTGTAAGATCAGCATCAGGATATGACTCTTACTTCTCGGACTTTGCTCATTCCTCTAGACTTCCTGTTTGCTAAAGGATTTTTTCATAAAAAGCTTCCTCTTGCTGCTTTTCAGAGTTTGATATTTTTACAAGTCAAATTAGATTTTGTGCTTCCCTTTGTCATAACTGATGTAAAACACTGTTAAAAGACATTTGCAATGTCATAAAATGATTATGATTTGACAAATCTGAGAATACTCAAATTTGATCGCCTATCCCCAGCTGTAGCATTCCAGCAGCCTGGAAGATAAGAACACACTGTTGTTATTAGGAGACAAATGGTTTGTAAAATGGATTCAGGATTTTCCTAGTAAATGCAAGTTACTAGACTACTGCTTTATGAAATAAATTTGGATTTCTGATAAACAGTGTAAAATATTAGAGAAACATGGAACAAATTCATCTATATAAATCTGACTATAAAAATGTATATGAGGTTTAACACAATTTGCTTGTGCTTGGGAAAATGATTACCGCATTTACTGTAGCTCACACTGAGGAAGTGACGCTATAGACCATAAACTACTATATCAATGGTCTCTCTACAGTGCATGGCATTAAATACTCAGAAGACAGCTTTTGTATAACAGGTTTTGTATAACTTGGCCTAGAGGTAAATACAAAGATCATGGTAGACTTATTTTCTGTACTAATAGCCACATAATTCCTCACAAAAAAGTTTGCTGGTAAGAAGCCTCACTTTCCTTACCCCCTTCCCATACTTGCTTCAATTTGAGCTGACAGAAGTTAAATTTTTTAAGAGAGGGCATCTATCCAAGTTCTGTCACATCCCATCATGCAGCAGTATATAAAACTGATTTGCTAGTATGAGAGGCCCTCTTTTTCTTTAGGGCGCCTTTGTTTAAAATATAAATTACTGAAATAGCCCAGGAACAATCCCTGTGTTATAAGCATTTGGTAAAAATATGTCTTCTTTTTTCAGTTTTGTGTTAGGAATGTTCCTTTAAGGGTTACTATAGCAATGCAAGCTGCTATTGAGACTGTAAACATTAATGATGACTTGGAAGTTGATACCCTGCAAAAACATTTCAGTCATTCTAAATAAGACTTCCAACAGCACTGCCATAATCTGCAACTCCTACTGAGAACAGCAGGATTCAGAGTTTTTTAAGAAAATAGTCTATATACTAGACAGCAAAACTGCAATGAAGGGAAAATAATATACTCTAATTTTGCAACAAACCAAAATTCCCATTTCAGCATATTCTGATGCCATATTTGTTATATTTTGGGAGGTATGTCAGGCCACTTTTAAAGCAACATTTGCCTGCCAAGTCCAAATTGGCTCTACATCTCTCTGGAATCAACATTTGTTGCTATTGTTGTTGTTGCCTTTCTTTTGCAAATGCAATAAAAATATGTGCTAGGTTACATGTGACCATGGATATAATTTATCATGTAGGAAGCACAGAAACAAACCAACCACCAACCCAACCAGATGCTCATAGGGTATTTTGAGAGGGCAAAATTCAAATTTGGGCTTCACTCCAAATTTGGGAGCTTTAAAGTAGAAAAGGAAAAATCACAGGTTTGTGTCTTAAACACATTTTCTGATAGGTTTTCACAAATACACTTTGTAAGATAGGTTGAAGAATGCTGTCTTCAGTTGCTGCTTACAGGGAAGGACACTTCAGTATAATATCAATACCTATATCTGTATTTAATGTTCGCTAATGCACAGCTCCTTTGGGAAGCAACAAAACTGAGACAAAAGGCTAATAATTTTAGGGATTCATGGCTATTTAATTTTCTCTTCCTAATGAAATATAATATTTGGGCTTATTTTGCAGCTTATTTTAGGTATCTAGCACAAGTTGAAATTTATTAAACTAAAGATTGTCAAATCAAAAAGGCACAACCCAAAACAAATTCACAAAATTTTCATCTCCCAGGAGCATTGCTTTTGCAGAGGCCAAAGATACTGGTGGTGAGCTGGATTTTTTCTCCCCTTTTCCTGTGGCACACTGGAGTCTGTGGCTTTTGGTCTTTTGCACCATAGGTCGTAGGCTTGTTACAGAGTGTTGGGAAGTATTTTGTGGTTTGTGGGGAACCTTCTGGACTAAAGAACTCTTTTACGTTGTTGTCTGTGACTGTAGGAGCCTGGACTTATGGTCCTCTCCAGTACTGTGATTCTGGACACTGTTTTCATTTACAACAGAGTTGATCTCAAGGGTGGATTGTGTTCCCCTGCTAAGGTTGCTATGTGTGGACTCTTGTAATAAATTTTCTGACTTTCTCTGATGTTCCACTGCCCTTTCACAAGACTCCACATAGGGGCTGTGCTGGGGAAGATCTATATCTTGATCTATAAGTCTTGAGAATGATCTAACTCATGGTGTGGCCAATTCAGATTTTGAGAATCCCCAAATCTGGAAGATACAAACTGTTTAGCCTTGGTTATGGGCTAAAAAAATTGGACAATTTCAGATTTTAAATAACTCTATTTTTTAACCCCTTTTCAGGGACAAAAATATAAAATTTAAAAATTCAAATTCCAAAAGTAAAGAAATATAAAAATTTTGAAAACAACAAATAAATGTTTGTCTTCCACTGGTTTCTTACATTGAGCTGTCATCTGACATCAGGCCATCTGTACTGAGCCATGTACAAAAACCCATAGTCCCTGCTCTCAAGATCTCACAAAGCAAATAGACTAGTGGACCAGAGCACGGGAGGTGACCAAGGGCACAAAGAGTGCTGCAACAGTGTCCCATGCAGAACTCACATTGTTTTAGTGACAGGACAGACTAAGCTGCTTCCATCTGCTCATTTTTAAGCATATCCATTGTCGTGGTTTAACCTCAGTCGGCAACTGAGCACCACGCAGCCGCTCGCTCACTCCCCCCACCCCCGGTGGGATGGGGGAGAGAATTGGAAGAGCACAAGTGAGAAAAACTCGTGAGTTGAGATAAAAACAGTTTAATAATTGAAATAAAATTATAATAATAATAATATGATAATAATACTACTACACAAAGCAAGTGATGCACAGTGCAATTGCTCACCACCCGCCGACCGATGCCCAGCCAGTCCCCGAGCAGCGGCGCACCCCCCGGCCAGCTTTCCCCAGTTTATGTACTGAGCATGATGTCACATGGTATGGAATGTTTCTTTGGCCAGTTTGGGTCAGCTGTCCTGGCTCTGCCCCCTCCCACCTTGTTGTGCACCTCCAGACTTCTCAGTCGGTAGAGCATGGGAAACTAAGAAGCCCTTGGCTAGTGTAAGCATTACCTAGCAACAACTAAAACATCGGTGTGTTATCAACTTTGTTCTCATCCTAAATCCAAAACACAGCATTGTACCAGCTACTAGGAAGGAAATTAACTCTATCCCTGCCAAAACCAGGACAATATCCACCCCTTATTCTATACCATCTACGTCATGCTCAAGTCTCATATTTTCCAGTACATTTTAATTAATCACCACCCCCCTTTTTTTTTTTTTTTATATATATACACACACACACACACAGAGATATCATTCCCTTAGTCTGTGGGCCATCCCTCTAAAATGTTCGGTGAGTTCATTTAGTCCATGACTTCAGGCTGCATCTGTCGTAATAATCTTCCAGGGCAGGAAAAATGGAGGTGGTATGTGGTGTTGGATTGTTTCATGTTGAAGTCAGTTCTGGTACCATCATCACTGTGCTTTGCTTGGTTTCACTGAAGTTATTCTTCATTAATCTGGGTGATTCTTATTATAATAACATTAGTATGGCACATAATATTATTAGTATGATTAGTATATCTGTGTATTATTAGTATAACTATTATAACTATAATTAGTACTTAACATTACACAATTCAGATCATTGGCTATTCTCACCCAAAATCAAATCCCCTTGAGGTACACATCGGACTTCCCCATCCTTCCGCATTATCCACCAAGTGCACCCAGGCCCTTGAGCAAAAGCAATCCCACGGATGGGTTTGCCTTTGCCGGAGGCAGGAATAACCCAGACTGTTTTCACCAGCATATTTTTTATGTGCACTACAGGGACTTTATTCCCATCTACAGTACGTAAGAGTTCTGACTGGGCAGGGCCTGCTCGATTGGCAGATCCCCGAGTGTTGACTAACCAGGTGGCCTTTGCTAAATGCGTATCCCAATGTTTGAATGTCCCACCACCCATTGCTCTCAGCGTAGTCTTTAACAGTCCATTGTATCGTTCAATTTTCCCAGAGGCTGGTGCATGATAGGGGATGTGATACACCCACTCAATGCCGTGCTCTTTGGCCCAGGGGTCTATGAGGTTGTTTCGGAAATGAGTCCCATTGTCTGACTCAATTCTTTCTGGGGTGCCATGTCGCCATAGGACTTGCTTTTCAAGGCCCAGGATAGTGTTCTGGGCAGTGGCATGGGGCACGGGATATGTTTCCAGCCATCCGGTGGCTGCCTCCACCATTGTAAGCACGTGGCGCTTGCCTTGGCGGGTTTGTGGGAGTGTGATATAATCGATCTGCCAGGCCTCCCCATATTTATATTTCAGCCATCGTCCTCCATACCAAAGAGGCTTTAACCTGCGCAATAGTGTCCATGGTCAAGTCCACCCCTCGATCACGAGCCCATCTGTATGTTGCATCTCTTCCTTGGTGACCTGAGGTGTCATGGGCCCACCGAGCTATAAATCATTCACACTTATGTTGCCAGTCCAGATCCACCTGAGCCACTTCAATCTTAGCAGCCTGATCCACCTGCTGGTTGTTTTGATGTTCTTCAGTGGCCCGACTCTTGGGTACGTGAGCATCTACGTGACGGACTTTTACAACCAGGTTCTCCACCCGGGCAGCAATATCTTGCCACAATGCGGCAGCCCAGATGGGTTTGCCTCTGCGCTGCCAGTTGCTCCGCTTCCGTTGCTGCAACCACCCCCACAGGGCATTTGCCACCATCCATGAGTCAGTCTAGAGACAGAGCACTGGCCACTTTTCTTGGTCAGCAATGTCTAAAGCCAGCTGGATGGCCTTTACTTCTGCAAATGGGCTCGATTCACCTTCTCCTTCAGCCGTTTCTACAACTTGTCGCATAGGACTCCATACAGCAGATTTCCACCTCCGATGCTTTCCCACAAGACGACAGAACTCATCAGTGAACAGGGCATATTGCTTCTTGTTTTCTGGTAGATCATTATACATTGGGGCCTCCTCAGCACGCGTCACCTCCTCCTCTGGCGATATTCCAAAATCTTTGCCCTCTGGCCAATCCATGATCACTTCCAGGATTCCTGGGCGACTGGGGTTTCCTATTCGAGCCCATTGTGTGATCAGTGCGACCCACTTACTCCATGTTGCATCAGTTGCATGATGTGTACAGGGGACCCTCCCTCTGAACATCCAGCCCAGCACCGGCAGTCGGGGTGCCAGGAGGACCTGTGCTTCAGTCCCGATCACTTCCGAAGCAGATTGAACCCCTTCATATGCTGCTAATATCTCTTTTTCAGTTGGAGTATAGCGGGCCTCGGATCCTCTGTAGCCCCGACTCCAAAACCCTAGGGGTCGACCTCGAGTCTCCCCTGGTGCTTTCTGCCAGAAGCTCCAGGTAGGGCTGTTCTCCACGGCTGCGGTGTAGAGCACATTTTTTACATCTTGTCCTGCCCAGACTGGCCCCAGGGCTACTGCATGAACTGTCTCCTCTTTAATTTGTTCAAAAGCTTGTCGTTGCTCAGGGCCCCATTTGAAATCGTTCTTCTTCCGGGTCACTTGGTAGAGAGGGCTTACAATCAGACTGTAGTTTGGAATATGCATTCTCCAGAAACCCAGGACGCCTAAGAAAGCTTGTGTTTCCTTTTTGCTAGTTGGTGGAGACATGGCTGTTATTTTGTTGATCACATCCATTGGGATCTGACGACGTCCATCTTGCCATTTTATTCCTAAAAACTGCATCTCCTGTACAGGTCCCTTGAGCTTACTTGGTTTTATGGCAAATCCGGCCTTCAGCAGGTTTTGGACTATTTCCTTCCCTTTTTCAAAAACTTCTCCTGCTGTGTTGCCCCAGACGATGATATCATCATTGTATTGAAGGTGTTCTGGAGCCTCACCCTGTTCCAGTGCAGTCTGGATCAGTCCATGGCAAATGGTGGGGCTGTGTTTCCACCCCTGGGGCAGTCGGCTCCAGGTGTACTGGATGCCCCTCCAAGTGAAAGCAAGCAGTGGCCTGCACTCTGCTGCCAAAGGGATTGAGAAAAACGCATTAGCAATATCAATTGTGGCATACCACTTGGCTGCCTTTGACTCCAATTCGTATTGAAGTTCTAGCATGTCTGGCACAGCAGCACTCAGCGGTGGCGTGACTTCATTCAGGCCACGATAGTCTACTGTTAGTCTCCACTCTCCATTAGACTTCCACACTGGCCATATGGGACTGTTAAAGGGTGAGCGAATCTTGCTGATCACTCCTTGGCTCTCCAGTTGACGAATCAGCTCGTGAATGGGAGTCAAGGAGTCTCGGTTGGTGTGATATTGCCGCCGGTGCACTGTGGTGGTAGCGATTGGCACTTGTTGGTCTTCGACCTTCAGCAACCCCACAACAGAGGGGTCCTCCGAGAGACCAGGCAAGGTGGACAGCTGTTTAATTTCTTCCGTCTCCAAGGCAGCTATACCAAAAGCCCACCGGTACCCTTTTGGGTCCTTGAAATACCCTCTCCTGAGGTAGTCTATGCCAAGGATGCACGGAGCCTCTGGGCCAGTCACAATGCGGTGCCCAGGCCGCCAAGAAGGCCAATGGCATCCTGGCCTGTATCAGAAATAGTGTGGCCAGCAGGAGTAGGGAAGTGATCGTGCCCCTGTACTCGGCACTGGTGAGGCCGCACCTCGAATACTGTGTTCAGTTTTGGGCCCCTCACTACAAGAAGGACATCCATGTGTTAGAGCGTGTCCAGAGAAGGGCAATGAGGCTGGTGAGGGGTCTGGAGAACAAGTCTTATGAGGAGCAGCTGAGGGAACTGGGGTTGTTTAGCCTGGAGGAAAGGAAGCTCAGGGGAGACCTCATCGCTCTCTACAGCTACCTGCAAGGAGGTTGTAGCGAGGTGGGTGTCGGTCTCTTCTCCCAAGTAACTAGCGATAGGACGAGAGGAAATGGCCTCAAGTTGCACCAGGGGAGGTTTAGATTGGACGTGAGGAAAAATTTCTTTACTGAAAGAGTGGTTAAACATTGGAACAGGCTGCCCAGGGAAGTGGTTGAGTCCCCATCCCTGGAAGCATTTAAAAGACGTGCAGATGAGGTGCTTAGGGACATGGTTTAGTGGGCATGGTGGTGTTGGGTCGACGGTTGGACTCGATGATCTTAGAGGTCTTTTCCAACCTTAATGGTTCTATGATTCTATGATTTTGCCACCCATTCCCAGTTAGACTTACTTCGGCTTCCAATACAGTTAGCTGTTGAGATCCCCCCGTCACCCCAGAAATACAGATGGGTTCTGCCCCTATATATCTTGATGGCATTAGGGTACACTGTGCACCGGTGTCTACTAGAGCCTTATACTTCTGTGGGTCTGATGTGCCAGGCCACCAAATCCACACAGTCCAGTAAACCCGGTTGTCCCTTTCCTCCCCCTGGCTGGAGGCAGGGCCCCTCTAATCCTCATCACAGTACTCATTTCTCATTTCTTGTACATACGAGTCAGAAGTTTCTTCATTAACATCAGGAGTAAGATCAGCCCTTCTACTCTGTCTGGGGAACTGCCCGCTGGAAACTGGAGCAGCAATTTTCCTGGAAGAACCTCTTTCTGTGATTGTTTTCCCTTGCAACTCACGTACCTGTGCCTCTACGGTCAAGGTAGATATTCCATCCCATTTCCTCATGTCCTCTCCGTGGTCACGCAGGTAAAACCATAGGGTGCCCCGTGGTGTGTACCCTTTATATCCTCTCTCTTGAGCAAAAGAATGCTGAATCCTAATAGCCAAGAAACTGGTCCGTACAGGTGAGGAGTAGGACCTATCCTCTCTGAGTTGCTGGACCTCCCCGGACAGTTTCTCCACAGCCGAGACGAGGGAGGAAGAGAGACTTTCCTCGTATTGCCGGAGTTGACTAGCCAATTCATCCACCGTTTGTTCCTCTCCATCTTTCCAGGTCATCACTGCCAATGAATTGGCGTATGACGATGGTGAGCTCCTTATACACTTCCGCCACATGGGTCGTGTGCACTTGACTTCATCTGGATCTTTGGATAGTTGTTCATTGTTCAGGTCATCATAAATCACCTCCAGCACAGCTAATTCTCTCAGAAACTGGATACCCTTCTCCATGGTGGCCCACTTGCTTGGGCGACATATGACATCTTCCTTGAAGGGATACCTTTCCTTCACGCTTGACAAGAGTCGCCTCCAAAGGCTGAGGACTCGTGTCCCTTTTCCAATTACTTTGTCAATGCCCCCTTCCCTAGAAAGGGATCCCAGCTGCTTGGCTTCCCTACCCTCTAATTCTAGGCTACTGGCTCCATTATCCCAGCATCGGAGCAGCCAGGTGACAATATGCTCGCCTGGATGACGGCTGAAATCTTTTCGTATATCTCGCAGCTCATTCAGGGATAGAGATCGTGTGGTCACTGCCTCGTTTACGAGTTCTTCCTCTTCTTCTTCCCCGAGCAGCAGCCGGCCCTCCTCCTCCCGTTCTCGTGATGGCCCTTCTCCAGGTCAGTCCGTCTCGTACAGTTCTTCCTCTGGCTCCCTTTTAGAAGAAGCTTCTTCCTCCCTTACTAAAGGAGCCGACTTCCGCTTCCAAAATTTCTTCTTGTGTACAGGGACGACTGATACCGGCACAGGCTGGTTATTTGGTTCAGCCGCAGGGCGTGTCGCTGGGGTCTGAGTGGCCGCAGGGCCTGTCGCCAGGGTCTGAGTAGCCGCAGGGTGTGTCGCTGGGGTCTGAGTGGCCGCACGGCATGTCGCTGGGGTCGGAGTGGCCGCAGGGCATGTCGCCGGGGTCTGAGTGGCCGCAGTGTGTGTCGTTTTACCGTCAGATCCAGAGACCTTCTCTTCCCTTTGAGGGTACTGAATGGTGTTGAACAGGGCTCGGTAGGCATGGGCCAGGCCCCAGCACGTTGCAATGATCTGCATCTCTCTGGAGTTGCCAGGGTGACAGCATACTTTGTCCAAATGTTCTACTAACTTTTCAGGATTCTGCACTTGCTCAGGGGTGAAGTTCCAAAACACTGGGGGTGCCCATTGGCCTAGGTACTTGCCCATCTTGTCCCACACACCCTGCCACTCATAATTATCCAGCCTTGGGGCAGATCTCTGGATGATATTCTTAAATTGCTTACCAACTTTAGACAAAACCGAAACAATATTCCCAAGAAGTACCAATAGAAGTATCTTAACTGCCCAAGGATGCTCAAAATACTGAAAAGTTACTGTAATGAAGGAGGAAACATCATAGAAGAAGGTAGTGACACTGCCATTCTGTATTTCCTCTGTAAAAAAACTCTCAGAGAAGTCACTGTAATTGCTAGTTGTCTCCACGAAATGGTATCCGTGGTACAGTAACGGCTTCATTGTGAAGTTTACATACCACACTAACGTCAAGGCCAATGTTCTAAAAACAAACCTCACAAGTGAGACATCACTAATCACTGCAGACCACAGCAAACTGCAAAAGCCAACACCAATCTTTAACATGTACAGGAAAAAAAGGAGCACGATGCAGATTACAGAAATCAATATCGAGAACAGAGACACCAACATTGTGACCCACAACTATTAACAGATATAAATTCCTTAATGCGCTCTGGTTAATCTGTTATTATCTCAAACCCTTCGAGCCCCACGTTGGGCGCCAAAAAGGACTGTCGTGGTTTAACCTCAGTTGGCAACTGAGCACCACGCAGCCGCTCGCTCACTCCCCACCCCCCCCCGGTGGGATGGGGGAGAGAATTGGAAGAGCACAAGTGAGAAAAACTCGTGGGTTGAGATAAAAACAGTTTAATAATTGAAATAAATTGATAATAATAATAATATGATAATAATAATAATAATACACAAAGCAAGTGATGCACAGTGCAATTGCTCACCACCTGCCGACCGATGCCCAGCCAGTCCCCGAGCAGCGGCCCCCCCGGCCAGCTTTCCCCAGTTTATGTACTGAGCATGACGTCACATGGTATGGAATGTCCCTTTGGCCAGTTTGGCTGTGCCCCCTCCCAGCTTCTTGTGCACCTCCAGCCTTCTCAGTCGGTAGAGCATGGGAAACTGAAAAGTCCTTGGCTAGTGTAAGCATTACCTAGCAACAACTAAAACATCGGTGTGTTATCAACTTTGTTCTCATCCTAAATCCAAACTACAGCACTGTACCAGCTACCAGAAAGGAAATTAACTCTATCCCTGCCGAAACCAGGATAACATCTAACATACTAATGCACAACTGTGCTAGAAAGACCTGCTAGCTTTTGGCAGTTGTCTTTCAGAGAGTACTCTGTTCCTAGAAGGAAATAGATGCATGCATTCCCCATAATTTATATTAACAGTTTATTATTATCTGGCCACTTTTTTCCTGTAGAAGTTTAAATTAATTTACCAGTCAACAACAGGAGAAGAGCTATCAACCAACACCAAAAATTAAAAAGCATAGCAATACGAATAAATTTGTGTTTCAAAACATCTTTTTCTACTGGTGCTTTTTATTAAGGATAATACACGAAGCCTGTGACACTTATGAGAGGAGCATGGAAGCTAAGACGTGGAAGATGTTTTCTAACCTCAAAACAGACCGTGTGGTCAGTATAGTCTCTAATGATTTAAGTGGCAAGTAGCTAGATAACTTCTAAGAGCTAGTGCTATCCTGTATCCAGATTGTTTGAATGTATTGTGAAACATTTAAGGACATACTTAGAGAAGGTTGGAAAGAGGAGGAAGAAACATGGGAGAGATGAAGACAGGGCATTATGGTATACAATTGCTGCCTGCGTTGGAGCAGTACACAACAAGGTGTGTATGGGCAATGGGGGAAGATCTCCCTCCAGCACAGGCTATATAGGTTCAAAACGGGGACTAGTAGGATCAGCTGAAGACAGTTCATATCTCAGTCAGGTAACAGAGCCATTCCTACTGTCGCCCATCTAACAACCATTAGGAACACTAATGTGCATCATGACCACTGCGTCAGCCCACATACTTAAACAGCGTACCTTATAGGAGCTATATCAGTAGATTCCAAGTTACCTTCCTGTGTGTTTTTAAATTTTGATTATCAGGTTTCTCCAAATTATGGAGAAATTCCATCCTTGTAAAAAATGGATGTCCTGGTTTCGGCAGGGATAGAGTTAATTTCCTTCCTAGTAGCTGGTACAGTGTTTTGGATTTAGGATGAGAACAATGTTGATAACGCACCGATGTTTTAGTTGTTGCTAGGTAATGCTTACACTAGCCAAGGACTTTTTAGTTTTCCATGCTCTACCGACTGAGAAGGCTGCAGGTGCACAAGAAGCTGGGAGGGGGGCACAGCCAAACTGGCCAAAGGGACATTCCATACCATGTGACGTCATGCTCAGTACATAAACTGGGGAAAGCTGGCCGGGGGGGCCGCTGCTCGGGGACTGTCTGGGCATCGGTCGGCAGGTGGTGAGCAATTGTACTGTGCATCACTTGCTTTGTGTATTATTATTATTATTATCATATTATTATTATTATCATTTTATTTCAATTATTAAACTGTTTTTATCTCAACCCACGAGTTTTTCTCACTTGTGCTCTTCCAATTCTCTCCCCCATCCCACCGGGGGTGGGGGGAGTGAGCGAGCGGCTGCGTGGTGCTCAGTTGCCGACTGAGGTTAAACCACGACAGATGTTTTTCTGTAGATTTTCAGCGTATTGAGGATATAGTTTGGGATTCAGTTGGGACATTGCATGGAAATACCCTCTGTACCTATTCACATTTCTACCTAGCTATTTACCAGTGATAGGTGCTGTGCTGGTGATGTTGCAATTCCAAACTTCTGTGACATCAAACAAATGCAAAACTCTTGCAGCCTGGCTGGACCCTAGAGTCTCGTCCTGTGTTCCTGTTGGTATCACCCTGCATGGCCCAGGTCAGCTGCAGTGTGCGGGGACCAATAATGAAAAAGAGAAAGCCCTCAGCGATAGCTGCCAGAAACCTGCCAGGGTGCTGAGTGCACCAACCAGCACTGTAAATTCTTCCTCCCATCCTAGGAAGCTGTGTTCAAGGTCAGCTTTGATACGTCACAGCCACTTAACCTTGGATCAAGCTGCTATGAAAACAGCTGATTGTCAGAAGTCTTGTCTGGGTGGGGGGGCCTCGGCTCGGGAGCTGTGTTCAGGATCAGGTCCTTGCTCTTGGTCCTCTCCTGAGCTATGCTGCAGGTGTGCTGGGCCTGCCCTTGTGCTCTCCTGATTCTCCCCTTGCCTCGCCAGTCTGACTTTTTGGCTTGACCTCAGACATGCCTTATCCCTACAGACATGTCCAGCAGTCAGTGGGCTGCCACTGGACCTGCTCTGTTCATCTTGTTTGGGCACTGTGGGAATGGGCCCCTGCCGTGAGGCCACACTCCTGCCTGCCTTGCCATCCCCTCGGCTCCCAGCTTGCCCTGCCATGCAGAGCAGCCCCACTATTGTATCTCCCTGACAAAACAGTAGGGATGTTTAAAAGTGTTATATTTGGATTCGCATATGTGGATCATGATTTTTTTTTTTTGGCATTAGTTTCACTAACAATTCAAAATATGGCTCCCATTGCAACTCCCTAGCTACCTACTTACCATTTTATTTTGGTAGGGACTAGACAGTTGAGCAAAGACTGAGAACTCTTGTTGTAGGTAGGATAAAATGCTTAAAAAAAGCCCCGTCATCTACTGCCATCCATCATCAGCAAAGTACCTCAGTATCCTGATAACAGGTCCTTAACAGTACAGCTAAGTGTGAGCAAATCCAAGAGTAGGACTCCAACATCTCAGTATAATACTACTATAATAAGACCAGACCAGACAGAATATGTGGTACAAATTATGGACAACAAAAATGGTATACGAATGTTGTTCAGATAGGAAAGAAAAATTTCAGTTAGTATAAGGCCAACAGCAGAGGGAAAAAAGAATTAGGAGGCACAGAGAAGGCTAAAATCCACAATACTTATGATGAGATTTGAAAAGCCATGGAAATGTGATGACAGAGGACAATACAGGACATGGGTTGTCAGAGCTGTTGTTAAGTGTACAATAACCTAATTGTATCCCTGCAAACTAGAGTGATATAAACTGCATCCATGTCATAGGATAGCTAAATGAGCTCAAAACAGACCTGCAATTGAATTTGCCTGACATTCAAATTCAGCAAAAGTTGCAGCCTGCATGCATATTTCCATCTGGAAGGTTTGTGGTGGCCAAGGATGCTGGGGCAAGCTGAACACTGAACCTGAGCTACACTGCAGGTGTGCTGGGCCAGCACACTGACTCAGCTGGTGAAAGATCCTTAAAGATCCTTCTTGAAAGCTGTAATTGCTGCCTGTCAGCTGTGTAGTCTGTATGTCAAATACTGTGACTGGTCTCAGTCTAATTCCTAGTAGATACTCCCAAAATTTCTATCATCAGAATTATTACTAGTGAGCTGTAGTTCCAGAAGAGACGACACCACAGGAGGACCATGATGACAGCATCGCTCTCCCTGGCAAGGGTTAATGTACACTTGCAGGTTGTGCTAAAGGAGCTGAATGTATCTGCTCTGTAGATAATGCACTCTTTGCTGTTTGCTGCTGTCATCCTGGCACTTGCAGAAGCATGAAGTCCAAGCAAAAAAAAAATTGTGTTTCAAAGAGTATTGGAAGACTTAATTTTATTTGCTCTCTTCTTGCATGAAGTGACAAAACTGCACCAGTTCCCTTCCAACTTTCTGAAAGGAACATCCAAGTTCAGTGCAGTAAAAATATCCTGGAACCCAATCATCAACCTCTGAAAACAGGAGTTTGTAACTGAAATGGGGAACTGGGAACAGAAGTTGACAGGGGCTCCTCTGTTTTATATATACAGCACAAAGTCCAGAAGTATAAACAGAGAGTAAGAGAGGGAAGTGTGTTATCTATCTAGATTGCAATTTTACACAGTGGATCTGCCTCAGGAGCAGCCCATCTCTTGCTCCCCTGTTTACCCTTCACTTGGTTGTCAGGGTGGAAAAGCAGGGTCCTTCACTACATGGGGTAGGTGATCTCGCAGCTGCTGTAGCCCATGTCAGAAGTAAAGGGAAAAGAGGAACGGGGAGTAAAGTGTCCTTCCATTTACTACCTCCACCTATTTCTTTCCAGTCTACTGACTTGAGAGAAGCATTTACACTCCTCCACTGCTGTCCAAGTCTCTAATTATCAATTCAGCCAAGGGTACAAGACAAACTCTGGGGCCCCATGGCTTGTCTGCATGGAGAAGTGAAAGTCAAATAAGACACTGTACTTTGATTTTCTGCTAAATCAGTACATAGTCGTGATGAGTGATATACTTGAATTCTTTTCAAAACCAACACCAAAAAAGTATTGCAATACCACAAAGTATTGTGAAACCATTAAACTAGCTATAATTGGGGTGAGGGGAGGCTGTGGGTAGGGGAAAGGAGGCTTTTTTCCATTATTTCACTTATTCCACATTATTTCCATGTTCTCAAATCATCCGATTTTGTTGTGGGACCAGAATTTGCCCTGTAGGACTCCACTGTTTCTCTGGTTTCTGGGGCCCCCACCCAGACCTACTCAGTATACCTCCCTCCTTTTCCTACCCCTTCTTCTGGGAGCCATGGATGGTACGTGCGTGGCAGAACTTCTCTGTTGGGGAGCTGGAGGACCTCTGCCAGATAAGGTAATGGAGATGCGTTACCTCCTGCTAGACCTTTCCTACCACATTGCTAGAGTGGAGGAGCCACATTCAAGGTCCCCCTTGAATGTCCCCCTGCCCCAGTGAGGACAGACCTCAGAATTCAGTCCAAGCCAGTTAGATCCCACTCTTACATGTGCAACTTTATGAATGTTACTGACCCTGGGAAGTGCAGAGTGACTCACACACCACTTCCAGGACTGAGACTAAATTTGGTTCATGGAGAAGTGAAAATGGAGTAAGATAACTATGACACAGGGATATTTGTTTGTTAACAGTTCAGCATTACAGCTGTGGCAATATGGGGAACTGAGTGTTCTGAATTTCTGAATTATCTTGCTCGTGAATATTTTTCTTTTCTTTCCAGGAGAGTTGACTTAGACAATATTGATTGTAGACTGGCTATTTTCAGTGTGTTGCAACTCCTGTGTACTGCTGCTTTTCTGTATGGCACAAGGTGCATTACTAACAGGAAAAAGGGTCCAAAGAATGTAACTGTATGCTTGGAAACTCATATTACTTGAAGTGACATGATTAAGTGCAAGTATGCATGTGTTCATGTGTATGTAGAGAACTAGAGTGCACCTGCACATAAAATGAAGACAAATTAGTATAGATATACAAGGAAGATGTATTTGACAGTTAGTAGAATTTAAATGAGGACCAGTGATCTCAAATGGAAACTTGCATTCGCATAATAGGAAAGCAATTTTTCTAATGCATATAATTAGTGACTGAAATTCAATAGCTAATGAGATGAAGTAGATTAATTTTTTTTGTAATAAACCGAGATAAATTATAATCAGTGTGTTTCATTTAATTGCATCAGTAGCTGTAGTTATGACTTTTAATTTGTTATTTTATACTAATTTGTTAACTGGGTTATTCATCCTATGCATCGTCTATTAGGGCGATCTTTCATTTGTATGGCAATGAAGATCTAATCTGCATTCAGTTAATAACATACAGAGAAGTAATTGACATTCTGCAAAGAAATCCTGCTATAATCTGATGTAATTGGAAAACAACACAGAAGTTGTATAAATGGAATGCATAAAAATGAATGAGCATATGCTATGGCACCTAAGGAAAAAAACCCTACAGATTAAAAGTGAATGGGGTTTGGACAGATGTGGTTATACATTTGTGACTAACTATGGTAGCTATGGTAGTTATCAGGGCAAAAAAATATCTCCACTTCTTTGCCAGCATGCTGGTGACCCTCGATGTGTGAGCACAAGTTATACTTACAGATGAGTCCTGCACCAAAGCTTCTGTTGTTCAGAGACATGGTTTAACTGTCTCCCTACAAAATCTTTGCAATTAAAGATTAAAGAAAAATTAGCACACATGTTGGTAAGGGAAGGGTTAAAGCCATCTGCAGCCTGGGAAGAAGAGGAGGACTTACTACATTTTGTGGCAGGTCTGACTCAGCCGGAGGGTGTGCCTAAATGAGCTGTATTCCCTAGAGTAAGGGTGGACCGGTTTATCCATCATGAGTGCAGTAAAGCAGCATTAGCACATTACCTACTTACCTGTGGCTAGTTCTGGGCTCTGCATACCTGTGGGAGCTGCTGGAACCTTCTGCACAGCTTGTGGAGCTTTGCAATAGATGTTGCTATGATAGGAAGGCTGCAAATCTTTGGGTTTTCTTGGAAAGTTGGAGATCTTTTGGAGATTTCCTCTTTTCTCTCTGTATAGGATGATAAATCCATCTGCTTAGACTAGATATTGCAGCAAATCCACCTGCTTTTGCAGAGGGAGCTCTGTGGATACAATATAATGGGCCTCTGTCTTGGGCAGCAGAGCTGTAGGGATATTGCTGCCTCATGGGCTTCAGTTTGCAAAATTTAGTCTTAATCTCCCCGTGGCAGGGAACTCTCTGGCTGGTCTGCAGTTATAAGTGTCAGCGCCCACGCAGCACCCCTCTGTGGGCAATGACAGGTAGGAAAATGTCTTATGTAACAGCAGCACAGTGGGTACCTGCAGCTGCACCCTGTCCTACATGTCTCTGTTGATGTCAGGACTATGTTGAAAAAGACAGTAATTAATATTTTTAAGACTGTCATTATCTCTGCTGTATAAGGAGACAGGTATCACATGGCACAGACAGCATTCTCATTGCGGGCATCTCTGAAGTACTAATAATTATCTGCAAGTGCCATGCAGCCAGGGTGGTGCCAGTCATCAGCTGAGTGGCGTTCAAAAGTAGGTGGCAGAAAATCTTTGTGAGATAAGTGTAGAAATAAATCCTGATGAATGCAACTGGGTGGATCAGACAATATTTGGGATTATTCTAAAGCTTTCAGTTATGTGTCTCTACAGCTAGATAAAATGTGTCATCTAGGGTGTAGTGTACAAATTGAACAGATAATTCTGTGCTTGCCATGAATCTGGGTTAATTAGACTACTATATGCAATTACTTAGCTTACTAAAAGACAATATGATAAGACCCAATATTGCAACTCAGTATTTACTTATGCTAAAAAGCTTTTTGCCTGAGGAGGTGTTGGCAAGCGTAGCTGAAGGAGTAGTGTGAAATCCAGTTTGTTCCCTGGAGGCAGAAAGAGTCAAATTCAGCCCTTCTATATTTGGGTGTAACTCTCCTTGACTTCAACCAGAACACCCACCACTTGTACAGGGCACAAATTTTATCCTCAGTCCCATGTTATTTGTGAGGCTGTAATGATGTAATTTTATGGGTATTTGTTTTCTATACTGCATCAAATTAATCTGCCTGTGCATATGAGAAACTGCTCATTGTGAATTCGTGTAGATTGTGAGAGATACTATACTTTGTCATCCTGGAAATTGTTGGTGGTTTTGTTTCCCTTTAATCCTTAAACTCTTCATTGTAAATGAAGTTAATTCACACTGAAAGCACAGAACAGAGCTTCTGTTTGCCTGCTAGAAAACTGTAGGCATATTTATTATTCAGTAAGGCTTTAGAAGCAAACACAGATACTTAGAGACCAACTCTAAGTATGTACATTGAGTCAAGGAAGTTGAATAAAACATGGTGGAGTCAGAGGGCAAAAGTAATGAACTTACACAGGTAGCTGAGGAGCATTTACATTGAGGGATAAACTCAATTTCCAGACATGTAGACTATTCAGTATTTAGAAGCGTGCATATCTTGTCATAAAAATACGGGAATGTCTTATTTTTGGTGTAGAAAAGAGATGGCTGGGAGATACACTAGTGGTCTACAAAATCATGAAAGGTGAGGAAAGGGCTCACTCTTTCTTTCAGTAAAAGAACCAGAGTATTTCAAGTGAGGTTGGTAGGAAGTAGGCTCAGACAAAAGAAGGTGGTTCTTTATACCACAGAGCTCCTTGCCAAAGGACGGTATGGTAGGTAGGAGCTTGCCTAGGCTCAAGTGATGACTGGACAAGTTCAGGGTGGAAAAATCCAGTGAGGGTTACTTAGTATGTGGAAACCACATCCATCTCAGGAAGATCCTGAGGTGAAAAGTATGGGAAGCTAGGAGAGTATTAATGGGAAATACTGTACGCTTGCCTTTCTTTTATACTCTTCCTTAGACATCCACTTATGACTACTGTTGGAGATAGGCTACTGAGAACTTTGAGCTCATTCAGAACTGCCATTCTTCTTGTGATGATGACAATGATGGGGTAAGTGGTTTGTTGTTTTTCATAGTGGAGTGGCCAATATAGTGGTAAAAAGAATCCCGGGAGTCTGATAAGTCATTTAGAGCATTGTACAATAGAAATAAAAATATAATGAATCATCATTTTTCCTCTGCTTGTAAAATGTAGATAAATGTTTGTGATTTTTGAAACCATTGGAAGGAAAGAAGGGTTTTCTGTTTTGGGTTTTTTGGGTTTTTTGTTTCATTTTTTGAGGAGGTAGTTGGAGAGTGCATATTTGCATGATTTATGAAGATGGTCTGAAATTTTAGGGTATTTTGTTTTGAAAGTTATTTAATTGTTGCATAGAAAAATGCAGTGGTGTCTCTAGAAGTGGCTGGTAGCAGATTGCAGAATTGGTACAGCTCTGGTGTCTCCTAAGTCAAACAAGTGAAAGAGGAAGGATTTTTAGTGAGACTGTTCAAAAAACCTTTCCAAGAAGAGAGAGTTGGCAGAAAATTTAGGAGAACCAACTGAAGTCAAGATTTCTCATTTCAAGTATTTAAAAAAAATAAGCAAGAAATAAGGAGAGCAAATTAAGAAATGCAGACATTCCTGGGCCATCACTGTGAACAGTAAAATAGCACAAACTCTGCAAGCCAGGCTTCTTAAATTCATCTCAAATTATCCCAATTTGTCATTTGAAAACTGAATTGACAGGATATAAAAGGTCTGGACTTGAGTAAAGACAGAGTCATCTGTTGATTTCGGGTGCACTTGTGTGTTTCCTAGAAAACATCAAGTGTTAAATTGCTGTCGTTCAAAGAGAAAGACTAAAAGGCAGCCAGGGCTTAACTAAGAAAAATATTCAAAGCCATGTCACAGTGCAAAAATGATAGTCAAGAGTTGAAGGTGAACAGAATGAGATCCCAGCAACTCAGCTCTGGGAGGAAGCGCACTGCTGCAGATGATGCAGCCAAAAGGAAGATATGCAAAACAGAGCAAACCAACAAAAAGCCTTCTGGGTTGCAAGGGAGAAATCAGCTGTTGTGAGATTATCACAGGGAAATGGAGGTGCAACTCTAACTATCTGTACACATGACAAGGATACTTTCAGCATGTGGGATATATGTACCACAAAGAAAAGACACAGGCTACAGCAGAGCTGTTTGCCTTTCTTGCTAAAGAGGAAGAGAGTAGCAAACAAAAGCTTAGTGAGAAATGAAGTAGATAAAGGGAGAAGCAAATACATTTTGCAAAAATTTAAGAAACATTTAAAACCATGTAAGCCTTGAATTACATTTTGCTTCTCCTTTTGTCACAGTTTCCCATCATTCTTCTCTCACTCCTCTGCTTTTATTGTTTACATGGCTTTTCTGTCTCATGTGCTACATCTCTTGAGGTTGTGCAAGCACTTTGTGCACTACTCATTTTCTTTCTTTTAAATTTAAAGACAGTAATTTTTATTTTTATAGTAGTATTTATAGTAAAGGAAATAAAAATATTGCATGGAGAAACACAAAGCTGTGTAGCAAAAGTCATCTCTGTCTATGGGAGACGGAAGCTGGATTGTATGTGCTTCTCTTTTACAAATGCCTGTGCTGATACATTTTTTTATTGGGATATTGCAATAAAAAGTAACAGGGAAATGAGAGCACTGTAGGATAATCTGAAATGGAAGAATTACTACTTGGGCGGGCACAAATGAGCCTGGTAAAGCCTGCAGACTATCACCCGTTCCTACTATTCCAAGTAAGGTCGAATGATGCTGCAATGAGGTGACTCAGAAATATCAAAAGAGACCTTATGTCCCTTGGAACAATATTAAAGGGATCAGGAGCACAGGTGGTGGTCTCCTCTATCCTCCCAGTCGGAGAAGGGGGTTCAAGAAAAAGGAGACGAATTGAACAGGTGAATGACTGGCTGCGTAGCTGGTGCCATGCTCGAGGTCTCAGCTTCTACGATATTGAGCAGACCTTCTTGAAACCAGGCCTGTTGACAGCTGACGGGGCTCAACTGACCAAGTGGGGCAAGAGTGTCCTGGGCAACAAGCTGGCTGGACTTACAAATAGAGTTTTAAACTAGATTTACCGGGGGAAGGGGATGGAGTTCTAAGCACTAGAGAAGAGCCAGGGGCTGCTGAGGCATTAGGAAGCAACAGGGAAAAACCTGTGAATTGCCTCAAGGGAATTAGGGTGAACTCCTCTAAAAAGGGAATGTGGCCAATAGGCCAGCTGAAGTGCCTCTATACCAATGCACACAGCATGGGAAACAAACAGGAGGAGCTGGTAGCCGCTGCCCAGGTGGAAAACTATGACCTGCTTGCTATCACAGAAACTTGGTGGGATGAATCGCACGATTGGAGTGCTGTGATTGACAGCTATAAACTATTCAGAAGGGACAGGCAAGGAAGGAGAGGTGGGGGAGTTGCCCTCTATGCCAAAAACGGGATTGATTGCACGGAGCTATCTTTGAAGAACAGCAATGCGCAGGTCAAGAGCTTATGGGTGAAAACTAGAGACCAAGCCAACAAAGGAAACTTTGTGGTTGGTTTCTACTACAGGCCACCTGATCAAGAAGCAGAGGCTGATGAAGAGTTCTTTCTTCAACTGCAGGAAGCATCACGCTCACAGGCCCTGATCCTGATAGGGGACTTCAACCACCCGGACATCCGCTGGAAAAGCAGCACAGCAAACTGCAAGCAGTCCAGGAAACTACTGGAGTGCATTGAGGACAACTTCCTAGTACAGGTGATGGAGAGCCCAACCAGAGGAGAGGCACTACTGGACCTGTTGCTCACTAATGCGGAAGAACTTATCGGAGAGGTCAAGATTGGAGGTAGCCTGGGCTGCAGCGATCATGCCCTGGTGGAATTCTCAGTCTTGAGGGGTACAGGATGGGTAAAAAGTAGAGTCAGGACCCTAAACCTCAGAAAGGCAAACTTTTGGCTGTTTAGGGCGCTAGTGCATGGGATCCCTTGGGAAACTGCCCTCAGAGGCAAAGGAGCGAATGAGAGCTGGGAGATATTTAAAGACATTTTTCTTAGGGAGCAAGAGCTCTCAGTCCCGATGTGCAAGAAGTTGGGCAGGGGAGGCAGGAGGCCAGCTTGGCTAAATCAAGACCTCTTAGCCAAACTAAAACACAAAACCAAAATGCATAGGCAGTGGAGGCAGGGACACACATCCTGGGGAGATTATTAGGGATATGGCCTGGGAGTGCAGGGAGGGGATTGGGAAAGCCAAGACACAGCTGGAGCTGAACTTGGCTAGGGACGTAAAAAAAAACCAAGAAGGGTTTCTTCAGGTACATAGGGCAACAAAGGAAGATGAAAGAAACTGTGTCCCCCTGATGAGCAAAACAGGAGACCTGGCTACAACCAACATGGAGGAGGCTGAGGTACTCAACAACTTTTTTGCCTCGGTCTTCACTGGCAAGCGCTCTAGCTATGTCGCCCAATTCACAGAATCCAAAGGCAGGGACTGGGAGAATCAAGTACTGCCCACCGTAGGAGAAGATCAGGTTCGAGACCATCTAAGGAACCTGAATGTGCACAAGTCCATGGGACCTGATGAGACGCATCCGAGGGTCCTGAGGGAACTGGCAGATGAAGTTGCTAAGCCACTGTCCATCATATTTGAGAAGTCGTGGCAGACTGGTGAAGTTCCCACTGACTGGAAAAGGGGAAACATAACCCCCATTTTTAAAAAGGGAAAAAAGGAAGACCTGGGGAACTACAGGCCAGTCAGTCTCACCTCTGTGCCTGGGAAGATCATGGAACAGATCCTCCTGGAAACTATGCTAAGGCACATGGACAACAGCATTTGATACTGTCCCACACAACATCCTTGTCTCTAAAATGGAGAGACATGGATTTGACGGGTGGACCACTCGGTGGATAAGGAATTGGCTGGATGGTCGCACTCAAAGAGTTGCCGTCAACGACTCGATGTCTGGGTGGAGACCAGTGACGAGTGGTGTACCTCAGGAGTCCGTATTGGGACCGGTACTGTTTAACATCTTTGTCGGGGACATGGACAGTGGGATTGAGTGCACCCTCAGCAACTTTGCGGATGACACCAAGCTGAGTGGTGTGGTTGATACTCTAGAGGAGAAGGGATGCCCTCCAGAGGGACCTTGACAGGCTAGAGAGGTAGGCCCATGTGAACCTCATGAGGTTCAACAAGGCCAAGTGCAAGGTCCTGCACCTGGGTCGGGGCAATCCCAAACATGGATACAGGCTGGGTGATGAGTGGATTGAGAGCAGCCCTGCCGAGAAGGACTTGGGGGTATTAGTGGATGAAAAACTGAATATGAGCCAGCAACGTGCACTCGCAGCCCAGAAAGCCAATCGCATCCTGGGCTGCATCAAAAGAAGCGAGGCCAGCAGGTCGAGGGAGGTGATTCTGCCCCTCTACTCTGCTCTCACGAGACCCCACCTGGAGTACTGTGTCCAGCTCTGGAGCCCTCAGCATAAGAAAGACGCGGACCTGTTGGAGTGGGTCCAGAAGAGGGTCACAAAAATGATCAGGGGGATGGAACACCTCTCCTATGAAGAAAGGCTGAGGGAGTTGGGGTTGTTCAGCCTAGAGAAGAGAAGGCTTTGGGGAGACCTTATTGCAGCCTATCAGTACTTAAAGGGGGCTTATATAAAAGATGGGGACAAACTCTTTAGCAGGGCCTGTTGCGACAGGACAAGGGGGAATGGCTTTAAACTAAAGGGGGGTAGATTTAGACTAGATCTAAGGAAGAAATTTTTTACGCTGAGGGTGGTGAAGCACTGGAACAGGTTGCCCAGAGAGGTGGTGGATGCCCCATCCCTGGAAACATTCAAGGTCAGGTTGGATGGGGCTCTGAGCAACCTGATCTAGTTGAAGGTATCCCTGCCCATGGCAGGGGGATTGGAACTAGATGATCTTTAAGGTCCCTTCCAACCCAAACCATTCTATGATTCTATGAACTGGTATTGGAGCAGTTACCAAACAAGATGTATTGCACAGATTCTGTGGGACACAATGATAAATTCTTCCTGTGAAAAATGTATTTAACTGAATCTCTACTGTCGACCTTTTGTGTCATCCCCATCACTGCATCAGGGAAATCTCAAAGTGCGTTGACTAGCTCAACAAACCACACAGTAGTTTTGAAAAAACTCCAGCTCTTTCCCTTCCTTTGCTGAAGATATCTTTGCTTAAGTTATATCTGTTTACTCTTTTCCTCCTTACTGTGCATCATCTGCAGCAGTTCTGTCAGACAGAAACATTTGGCAAAGTGGATTGAATTTAAGCAGAATTAAAATTACCTTTAATTGCATTCTGAGCCCTCTCTGTATCTCACACTCTCGTCCAGTGACGTTATAGTGCTGAAAAATAGTCTTTTCTATAATAAGTGTAAATAAATACTAACATGCTGCCACTTGTTGAGTCCTCTAGAGAGTAGCTCTCCCTAGAAAGGGAAAGGAATGGGTACAAAGTGAGAAATCTGTCATTGCCTTAACACAGGTGTTTATTGCACATGTGCAGAAATGGAGAGGGTGGGAATGGAAGGGAAAGAAATTGCTCAACTAATCCGAGAATAGCTTGCCCAATATCAGAGGAAGATGATAACATGAGACAGATTTCTCACATTTCCTTATTTGCTATTGTGCAAAAATAACCAAGTGTGATATTGCCTTTGTACTGACCTCACAGAGAAATTCCTTGAAAAAAATTTCCATTCACTCTCCATTTCACATAGTGCTTGGAAAATAGATATTGTTTGGATCCGACATCTCTGGGCTCTGTTCAAAATGCCTTACACTTTTACTTAATTAATGTTGTTTTCCAAGGAAGTGAGGTCCTGTGCGGGTAATTAGGCCATGGAATAGTTATGTGAAAGGTAAAAGCATTCTATTGAAAATCAAATTTAGCTCCACAATGTAAATTTTACAAAGCAAACGAGTTTAGCTGAGGGCAACATTTCTTTATATACCCATGGGCCAAATTCTTTGCTGAGTCATAGTGCAACATACCATACATTTAAAATCAAAGCAAATTACAAGCTGGAATGAAAATCTCTGTGGATACTAAATCTCAGATTTGACTTGGACTGTGGTATTATATGACAAGGAGTCTACCCAAGCTTATTTCTATCTTTGTAAAGTAGGCATGACCTGATGCAGATACAGATTCGGTATTTAATGGACTGTCGAATACTCAGCACTTCCAGTAGTGCTTCTCTTTTGTTTTGTAAGGATTTTAATCCATTTTCTGGAAATTCCTTTAATTCTTCATTATTTTATTTTTGTTTTGGAACATTAAGTGCCTGTGTGTGTTGTCTGTATTTGGAATAAAACAGAAACAAACCAAAAATGGTTTGGGGACCACAGTAGAGGGGTTTATATCCAACACTATGATCCATAAAAATTGGCATAAAGACTCTTTCTGCCTTCAGTGCCATGGGGTTTAAAGGAAATAGCTTTAATGGGCAGCTGCAAACAATTACTAAACTTTTTAATGGAACTCTACAATGTTATGAATCTGCTCTGCTTCTTCAAAAGTGCTGATTTTTTATTCTTTGGAAATAATACCTTCACTCTTCTTATAAGTAAATCCTGTGTACCCAATACAGCTCAGAGACCAAACTCACATTGTTTCTTTCTGCAAGGCTAGGGTTTTCAGAAGCTACCGTTACATTCAGATTTTGTCTTAGAGGCAAAGAAAGAAGGAAAGCAAGAAACTGTTTCCCAATATGTTTTCATTTCTGCTCTCCAAAACACATTTCCTATTTTTCCCCGTTTGCTTCAGTGTTCGGAATTTCAAAGCAGTGGAAACTGACTGCTGGAGTGGGAAAGAGGGAGAGTTGTGTACTTTCAGTAGGAAAATTTCTATTCGTACAAACAACATGGTACTTTCTACCTTAAAGGAACTGATTGAGAAACACTGTCTCTATGAGGTCTTCTGATCCATGATTAGGACTGAGTTCACAGAATGATTTGCTGAAAACATTTAACCCCTTAAAAAAGTTTGTAAAACCCAGGATTTGGGAAATGGATCAGGTAACAACAAATCAAAACAAAATAGAAAGGTCAGCATAAAATGTCAAGAGATAAAAGTGTTTTGGGGGAACATGAACAGCAGTACTCTGATTCCTCACAGAGCAATTAATGACTTTGTGAAAGAGAAGAGAGGAACTCGCTGCATTCCAGACATGTCTGTAAATATTACACTAGTCTATTACCCAGTGGCCTAAAGTCACATTATATAGACTATTGAAGGTCAGCACTTATAAAGACTCCCAGTCACTTGTTAACTATTTACTTTTCTTTCATTGCTACAGTAAAAGACTAACTTAGACTACTGATTAAGCCATGTTAGGCACAAGGGTCTGATAGACCAGAAATGACCATGCCACTAGGGACAGCAGATTGCAAAATGCAGACAGAGGAAGGAACGGGAAATAGAAGAAATAAGGCAACCTCTTAGTGATTCCTTTCTCCTCCCAAACCTCCTCCTACAGCTGAGCTAGAAAACTTCCCAACTTCTTCTAAGTGCAGAGCTCTCGTAGACTTTTTCTTTCCTAGCTCTCCCATAGACATTTTTCAAAACTTCTAGGTTTTATTTCAGTGCAGAAACAAAAGCCTTCAAACATATATCAAAACCTCACCTTTTTCATGAAGCATAGACCTTTGCATTATGGCTAGTCACACAACACAAAACTATTGGCCAATATATCACATGAATACTGAAGTATGGAACTAAAAGCCACCGAACACGCGATCACATAAGGCACCAGCAGTCCTTAGATAGTGAGGATTTTGTGCTTCAGCTGATGTGGGTTCACCATTAAATGGTGATCGACAATGAAGGCCTCTGTATCCTCTTACAAAAATTAATGTAATGATAAGCAAAAATACCTGAGGAAGGTAAGACAGTAAAGGGGCGGGTTTCATCACATGCTCATTTGTGACAAAACAGGTCATACACACAACATATATGACTGTTTTCATAGAAAATCAACTTCCTACATCTGCCTTATGTCATAGTCCCTTAGTTTTCAGCTGGTGGAAAATAATGACCATCGACCAGAGTTGCTTGAAACACCGAAAAGCTCCTCTCTAGTGAAGATCAAGGAAGATATAGGTATCTCTCCAGCAAATTGTGCCATCACGTCATTAGTTAATTGGCCATTTGCACAGGTAAATGACCAGCTTGTGGTAACTATATATGCAGTGTTAACTGTTGTCCTGAGTTCCTATTCTGGAAAATGTATGCCACTGCTTTTAGTTCCAGTATCCAATTAGAGTTCAAGAGTGTGCTCATAGAAGAGAATATAACTTAATTACAAAAGCTAAAAAGCTCACTTAAGTTCCTGAGTATCAGCCGTCCTCAACCAGGGGCAGAATAGCAGTCCCAGGGTGGCATTCAGACAAGGCAAATTGGTCTAAAAGCCCTGGTACTTCTGGGCTACTTCAGGAATCTTGCTGAATTTGTCTCCCCAGTGCTCGTCTATGTAAACTTGCTTTTTCCCCTGGAGGTAGCTTGAATATCTCTAACAGTAGAAACATGTGATGTCCCTTTACAGTAAGTGACTTGGGGCTAAAATCCTCTAGGAGAACTGAATGCCACTTTTCTTCAGGGCATAGTTAACTTGTGCTTGGTTGCAGGAAAGAGCCTCCCTTCATTTGGAATTGCCTTGGGATTCCCATCGCCCAAATTAGATGCCTACAGTCTTTCTTCAGAAAAGGAACACAGCTCTTTTTTTTTCTTTCTTATAAAAACACCACCAGAAGAGGAGATAACATCAGCCGTTCCCCTTTAACTAGACAGGGCTTTCACCCAGGTCCTAGACACCCAGGTACTAGCTCCTCTGATTGACAGGCATCAGACTCACCTCTCTTATTGTTCCAGGAATGTGTTTTGAGTAGAGGACAAGGGACTGTTTAGTGGAGAGAAAGGGAGAGATCAGGTTTCATAGAATCATAGACTAGTTTGGGTTGGAAGGGACCTTTAAAGGTCATCTAGTCCAACCCCCCTGCCGTGGGCAGGGACATCTTCAACTAGATCAGGTTGCTCAGAGCCCCGTCCAACCTGACCTTGAATGTTTCCAGGGATGGGGCATCCACCACCTCTCTGGGCAACCTGTTCCAGTGCTTCACCACCCTCAGCGTAAAAAATTTCTTCCTTAGATCTAGTCTAAATCTACCCCCCTTTAGTTTAAAGCCATTCCCCCTTGTCCTGTCGCAACAGGCCCTGCTAAAAAGTTTGTCCCCGTCGTTCTTATAAGCCCCCTTTAAGTACTGATAGGCTGCAATAAGGTCTCCCCAAAGCCTTCTCTTCTCTAGGCTGAACAACCCCAACTCCCTCAGCCTTTCTTCATAGGAGAGGTGTTCCAGCCCCCTGATCATTTTTGTGACCCTCTTCTGGACCCACTCCAACAGGTCCGCGTCTTTCTTATGCTGAGGGCTCCAGAGCTGGACACAGTGCTCCAGGTGGGGTCTCGTGAGAGCAGAGTAGAGGGGCAGAATCACCTCCCTCGACCTGCTGGCCACGCTTCTTTTGATGCAGCCCAGGATACGATTGGCTTTCTGGGCTGCAAGCGCACATTGCTGGCTCATGTCCAGCTTTTCCTCCACCAGTACCCCCAAGTCCTTCTCGGCAGGGCTGCTCTCAATCCCTTCATCCCCCAGCCTGTATTGATACTGGGGGTTGCCCCGACCCAGGTGCAGGACCTTGCACTTGGCCTTGTTGAACCTCATGAGGTTCACACAGGCCCACTTCTCGAGCTTGTCCAGGTCCCTCTGGATGGCATCCTGTCCCTCTGGCATGTCGACCGCACCACTCAGCTTGGTGTCATCTGCAAACTTGCTGAGGGTGCACTCGATCCCACTATGTTGTTGATGAAGATATTAAACGGTACTGGTCCCAATACGGACTCATCACTGATCTCCATCTGGACATTGAGACGTTGACCATCCACCCAATTCCTCACCCACCGGACAGTCCACCCATCAAATCCATACCTCTCCAGTTTAGAGAGAAGGATGTTGGGGGGGACCGTGTCAAAGGCCTTACAGAGGTCCAGACAGACGACATCTGTAGCCCTTCCCGTGTCCACTGATGTAGTCACTCCATCCTAGAAGGCCACTAGGTTGGTCAGGCAGGACTTGCCCTTGGTGAAGCCATGCTGGCTGTCTCGAATCACTTCCCTGTCCTCCATGTGCCTTAGCATAGCTTCCAGGAGGATCTGCTCCATGACCTTCCCAGGCACAGAGGTGAGACTGACTGGCCTGTAGTTCCCCGGGTCTTCCTTTTTTCCCTTTTTAAAAATGGGTGCAATGTTTCCCCTTTTCCAGTCAGTGGGAACTTCACCGGACTGCCACGACTTTTCAAATATCATGGAGAGTGGCTTGGCAACTACGTCAGCCAATTCCCTCAGGACTCTGGGATGGATCTCATCGGGTCCCATAGACTTATGTATGTTCAGGTTCCTCAGGTGGTCTCGAACCTGTTCTTCTCTTACAGTGGGAGGGACTCTGCTCCCCCAGGCCCTGCCTTGCAGTCCATCCACTCGAGAGGTGCGGGAAGAGAGATTTCCAGTGAAGACTGAGGCAAACAAGTTGTTGAGTACCTCAGCCTTCTCCTCGTCTGTTGTTACCAGTTTGCCAGTCGTGTTCATCAGGGGGATACACTTTCTTTGACTTTCCTTTTCTGGCTGACATGCCTATAGAAGCCCTTCTTATTATTCTTTGCGTCCCTTGCCAAGTTCAGCTCCAGCCGTGCCTTGGCCTTCCTGACCCCATCCCTACACAAACAGGCAGCGTCCCTATACTCTTCCCAGGATACCTGTCCCTGCTTCCACTGCCTGTGTGTTTCCTTCTTTCCCTTTAGTTTGACCAGCAGGTCTTGACTCAGCCATGCCAGTCTCTTGCCTTCCTTGCCTAATTTCTTACACCTGGGGATCCAAGGAAACTCTTCCACTTGCCACAGAAAAATGAAATTCCAGGGAGCAGTGGGGGCACTTGAGTCTCTGGGTTGGCAGAAAGGGTATCTATCTGCTGTGGAAAATGTGGGTTTGACATTTATATTTCCAAGGTTCAGAGAAGAAATCTGGAGCCAGGTTCCTGCCTGAGTGCCTTAACCGCTGAGCCTTTGGCTGAAAGTGAATCTCAGTCCCACCTCTTTCTGTCTATGTTTTATGCAGACTCTGATTTTCTGCTGTGTTCACATCATGCCTAGGTCAGGGTAGGTGCATGGAAGACTACCGAGTTTCTAGGCTCAAAGGGAAGCTAAGTGCTGAATGAGTCAGACTGGTCGAGAAATGTTTCTAGGCTTGCTGAAGAGCAGAACTTTAATTGCCTGGAGTGCATCAGTGTGAAAAACTAGATCAATTACAGATTTTAGGTGGTTCTTCATTTGGCAGCAGCTAAGTATGGATTTTGAGGAAACCGGTTTTGGTACTGGAACTTCTGTCTGCGGAGAAGATAGTGCAAAGCAGATTTCTTGCACACTAGCTAATGGCTCTACTCTGACTTCCCAGATAGATACAGCTGGCACATAGTAAGCTCTCTCAAACTTATACAGAGCAGCCACAGTCTCTCTGGGGTTTCCCAAATAGGTCATGGTTCATGGGCATAGCAGAATGTGCACAGCGAGTCCCACCTTTTGTGAAGACACTTGCAAAGCCACAGAAAAGGGAAGGGCAAGTGGGGCTTTTTAGAGTTGTTGGCAAGTATGACTGATTCCTGCCAAACTTCTCTTATTGCTGCCCTTGTCTTGGGAGATCAGGCTCTTGTCAGTGGTCTAGTGAGTACACAGAAGGTCTGTGTTCCTCCTGGAAGACAGGCTTGTATGCAGGGCAACTGCTTGGGTGTGAGAGGTAATTCAGATGTCAGATGTGCTGCTTGTTTGCAGCCTAGTTGATCTGCACAAGCCATGTGCATGTGTCCAGATCTTACATGTCAGACAGCTGAGGCAAATATAAATAATCTTCAGATTCTGCCAGTCAATCCACCAGCTGCAGAGATAATTAAGACAGCTGAAGTTCACTTTGGAACAAAGGTGCTACAAAGCTACAAATGTTTGCACTTGTCATGAACTAACAATCTTGTCTTTGGCGAGGCTTGAGTTCTCTTCAGTGCACAGTTCCATGTCATTTCCCATTCAAGTTATTCCATGGAGAAATACACTACTGAGATATTTTAAGACTGGCTGCTAGACTTTAACTACTAAAACCCCCCAAGAATTAGAACATAGTATAATGTAGCTCATTCTTTCCAATTAGGATTGTCATTAGAAGGATATAATTTATGACTTTGGGATCAGTTCTGTGGTTTTGGACTGAGCAATTTCCCCCTGAAAGTAAAAGGATGAATTCTGAACTCAACTTGCAATATTTCAGCTCTATTGTCTGTTAGGATAAATAATCATTAATTTAAGGTTACATGGATGCATGTGCCAAACTGCCTGAATCTCTATGTACAATACAAACTACTTCAACTTTCACGATTTAAAAAACAACAATCTTTCACTATTGCTTGCAACTTTAAATGTGCCCTTGTCAGACACAATTATTCCTGATTCAGCAAAAATAAATTATTTCTAACAAGTGATCAGACTAGCAAACAATCCATTTACATCAGATGGTTTATATTTACAGAAAATGCCTTAAAAGAACTCTTCCAAAAGCAAATGTATTCTGCAGAAAGGAAACAGCAGAAGCATCCTGTATTTCTCTGCAGTTCAGTGGTGCTCATTGCCAACACCAACATCATATACTTTCAAAGCTATGTTTTTCTTATTCTTACGCTGTGCCTTTTGAGGTTACATCGGGCAAATCAGCTTGGTGTCAAAGTCCTCCATACAAGTTGGTGATATGAATTTGGATGTTTTTTATTCCTTGTTTGTCCTTGGAAAAGCGATTGCAAAACCTTTATCAAACTATCAGTCTTACATGTAAAGAAAAGGACATAATAAACCCTCTTTTTTGTCTTTTCAGGAACTGAGAACACCATAACATTCAGGTGGTAGAATAACAGTGTAAGAAATCATTTACACACAGAAGTAGCTAATGGCTGAGAAGTGACAATAAAATGTTTCTCCCGTGTGTGCTGCTTGTTTTGGTTAGAACATATTTTGAAATATGCTTTAAAGATCCCTCAAGGATGGATTTGTTTCTGATGTTGCAAGAATCCTCCGTGGCTGCCCTTTGCACAAGAACCTGATGTATTATTGATGATGGGAAATACTTGCTTCTGAGAAAGTCTTGAAAGGACATTTAAAGTGTTTGGGTTGGGGTTTTTTTGGGTGAAATTAGAGTTTAGGTCATATGACCTGTGGAACATCTCTGGCAGAAAAGGCATGAGATTGCCTCATTTGCAATGGCATTTTTCCATTGTTTTGCTGGTTTAATTCTGTTGAAATCATCCATATAACATTGAAGTAACAAAATAGCTAATCAGCTTGGGTAATCGTAAGAGATCAAGTTTTATATTATATGCAAGTAAAATTATCACTAGTGATGAGATGGAAAAGGCCAGATGGGGAACTCTTTAAAATTAGAATTTAACAGTATTTTATGTGAGTTTGGTGGGATTATTCTTGAGACAGATTCAGGGGTTCAAAATTCAATGCAAATTTTCTTGTTTTTAATCTCTTCAGAAGCTAGCTATTGATTTCTAAAACTGTGACCATTACAACTAATGCCTATTCAAATTATTTCACTGTTTATTTCATTTGGGTTATGAATTAACTTATTTCATTTTGGCTGCCATCTCAGAAATTAAAAACAATTTTCCTTGCATTGATTCTTCAGTTATGTCACACTGTAATAGATCTACTTCCATGTACTATTTAACAGTAACTACTAAAGGACTAAGGTTTTAAAAAGATTCTTTCAAAATTATGCCTGTAATATCAGGCTATTGTTTTGAGGAAAAAGAGAAAATACATTAAGCCTAACTCCAGTCATCTTTTCAAACTGCTACAACTCCATTTACTTCAGTAGACTTGTTCTGGATTAACACCACTCTAACCTGGAGGGTGTTAGGGTCCTTGGCTAACTTGAAGTTTTGTTGATCACCAAAATTCATTGTCCCTTGAGGCAAATATTAACCTTGCCTTCATCCTGCACCAATATTTACTCTGTAAATCAATAAACCTTGATGTTTAATCACTCCAGTTAAAGTCAATGTCTGTTTAATATCTCATACTACATACCATTACTGCTAAGAGTAAATTTAAAATCTCCTTTTTATTGAAATGCTGTGTGAGGTGTCTTTCTGTGATGTTAACAAATATTTGGAGAGCTTATTTACAATTGCTCTCCAAGTGTGTGCTACAGCTTTACAAATAGGCTTCATTAGTAATATTATTATTACTCTGCAGCTTTATTTTTCTAGAATTGATGGAACATGATGTAAAGATACATACAGAGGACTCTTGCTGTGGTATAGAGATGGCCAGGTTTGACAGCTCCAGGTGGCTGCCTGAGGGGCATTTGTTAAGGCTAACCTCAACTTAGCGTCTGTAGCCTCCGTAGGCTTTCACTGAGCATCTCAGATGTAACTATGTCAGCTTTGCTCTTGTTCCATACAGAGGGCACTGTGGTATCTTGGCGTATCAGGCTATCCTTAGCCTTTGCAAATGCTCCCTCCTTGCAGACACCCCACTCCATCATGGAAATCAATTCTGGCACCACTACCAACTAAATTAGGGCCCAAGCCTGCAAAACATTCACATACTTCCATCACTTGTGTAAGCAGCAGTATTCAGCCATCATCCAGGTTGCCCTTTACTATGTGCAGAAAAAAAAAAAAAAGAACTAAGAAGGCAGCTCCTACCCAGGGCAGTCACAATTTAGGTTAATAGCAGGGCATAACAGATACATGCAACAGGAAATGGGGCTTTTATAGGAATGTAAATATGAAAGAAAACTGGCTGGAGAGTTGCATAGAAATGTAAACATACACTAGCATTAAAGTCCGTTCTGCTTTAACTCTTTATCTCCTTCAGGATATGTTTATCATTCTCTTAAGAACAGAACAAAAAAGCTAACTCAATGCTGTATCATTTCACATTTTATATAGGTGACAACCATTTGGTATTGTATGGATGGGAACAAAAAGCTGTCAACATAAAATGTATTTTAATGCAATGTATTGTACCCATAGATATAATGAATATTTGTTCAAAGACAGATAAGGCTGGAATTGGTTTACTTCCTGACAGTAGAAATGGAAACTTTTGGGGCCACACTTGTAGTGTGAATCAGCTCCATTTCATTCAGCCACTGATTTCAATCATATTTGTTGCAAGTTCTGCCCTTCTGAAAATGGTATTTTTATTCAGGCTGAATAGAAGTCATAGTCCCCTTGGAATCAGGCACAAAGTCTTCATCTTTCAAATCCCAAATGCGATTTAAAAGGAGACAAGTATAATTATTTCCATTTTACAGATGGGAAAACAGAGGGAGATAAATTAGATTACCTAAAGTCTCACAGCACATCACTGAGAGCATTTTCTGCCTTCCAGATATAGACCCAAAACCTGGCATAGTCACAGAACATTACTGTAATCATCTTGCTGTTTGAGACACCAGCCTTGTTTTTCTCAGGTCTTCAACCAGTTTCTCTCCTATTTTTAAATCATTTCTACTCAGATGTGAATGACTTGTGTCATAAAGGTGACCCAATGTGTCTGTTTCACCATCAAGTCAGTGAGCAGCACTGTAAAACATGAAACAAATACCATGATTTTGGGTAAATGAAAAACAACCTTGATATTCTTTTTACTTTTGTCTCTTTTTTATTCTCTCTTTTTTAATTCTCTCTTCTTTCTTTCTTTCCTGCTTGCTTTTTGGCTCTCTGTCCCCCCTTCATTCTCTTTTTTCTCTCTCACTCTCTCCTCTTTTTCCTCTCTCTCTCTTTTTCTCTCTTGAGGCTAGCATAAGTACAGCTATTAAAAAAATACAAATTTTGTTTTTCTAAATATTTAAACAGGGATTCTTTCCAGTAGACAGGAGGAAGAACACTGCCTACAGGGCATGTTGTGCCAGCTCTCCTAAGACATTCCTTGTGATTTTTCAGCAGCCAGCATAATGATGTGGTTAAATAACATTACATGAAATAAGATAAATATCACTGTCATAGAATCATAGAATCATTGAGGTTGGAAAAGACCTCTAAGATCATCGAGTCCAACCGTCAACCCAACACCACCATGTCCACTAAACCATGTCCCTAAGCGCCACATCTACTCGTCTTTTAAATACTTCCAGGGATGGGGACTCCACCACTTCCCTGGGCAGCCTGTTCCAATGTTTAACCACTCTTTCAGTAAAGAAATTTTTCCTCACGTCCAATCTAAACCTCCCCTGGTGCAACTTGAGGCCATTTCCTCTTGTCCTATCGCTAGTTACTTGGGAGAAGAGACCGACACCCACCTCGCTACAACCTCCTTTCAGGTAGTTGTAGAGAGCGATGAGGTCTCCCCTCAGCCTCCTTTTCTCCAGGCTAAACAACCCCAGTTCCCTCAGCCGCTCCTCATAAGATTTGTTCTCCAGACCCTTCACCAGCCTCGTTGCCCTTCTCTGGACACACTCCAGCACCTCAACATCCTTCTTGTAGTGAGGGGCCCAAAACTGAACACAGTATTCGAGGTGCGGCCTCACCAGGGCCGAGTACAGGGGTACAATCACTTCCCTACTCCTGCTGGCCACACTATTTCTGACACAGGCCAGGATGCCATTGGCCTTCTTGGCCGCCTGGGCACACTGCCGGCTCATGTTCAGCCGGCTGTCGACCAACACCCCCAGGTCCTTTTCCGCCAGGCAGCTTTCCAGCCACTCTTCCCCAAGCCTGTAGCGCTGCATGGGGTTGTTGTGACCCAAGTGCAGGACCCGGCACTTGGCCTTGTTGAACCTCATACAGTTGGCCTCGGCCCATCGATCCAGCCTGTCCAGGTCCCTCTGCAGAGCCTTCCTACCCTCGAGCAGATCAACACTCCTGCCCAACTTGGTGTCATCTGCAAACTTCCTGAGGGTGCACTCAATCCCCTCATCCAGATCATCGATAAAGATATTGAACAAGACCGGCCCCAGTACTGAGCCCTGGGGAACACCGCTCGTGACCGGCCGCCAACTGGATTGAACTCCATTCACCACAACTCTCTGGGCCCGGCCGTCCAGCCAGTTTTTGACCCAGCGAAGAGTACACCTGTCTAAGCCGTGAGCCGCCAACTTCTCTAGGAGAATGCTGTGGGAGACAGTGTCAAAGGCCTTGCTGAAGTCCAGGTAGACCACATCCACAGCCTTTCCCTCATCCACTAGGCGGGTCACCTGGTCATAGAAGGAGATCAGGTTGGTCAAGCAGGACCTGCCTCTCATGAACCCATGCTGGCTAGGCCAGATCCCCTGGTTGTCCCGTACATGCCTTGTGAGCGCCCTCAAGATGAACCGCTCCATAATCTTCCCCGGCACCGAGGTCAGGCTGACAGGCCTGTAGTTCCCCGGATCCTCCTTCCGGCCCTTCCTGTAGATGGGCATCACATTGGCAAGCCTCCAGTCATCCGGGACCTCCCCCATTAACCAGGACTGCTGATAAATGATGGAGAGTGGCTTGGCGAGCACCTCCGCCAGCTCCCTCAGCACTCTCGGGTGGATCCCATCCGGCCCCATAGACTTGTGAGTGTCCAGGTGGCATAGCAGGTCATTGACTGCTTCCTCTTGGATTATGGGGGGTTCATCCTGCTCGCCGTCCCTGTCTTCCAGCTCGGGGGGCCGAGTACCCTGAGGATAATTGGTCTGCCTGTTAACGACTGAGGCAAAGAAGGCATTGAGTACCTCAGCCTTTTCCTCATCCTCAGTGACAATGATCCCCCCCGCATCCAATAAGGGATGGAGATTCTCCTTGGCTCTCTTCTTGTCATTAATATATTTGTAAAAACTCTTTTTTTGTTGTCTTTAACGACAGCGGCCAGATTGCGTTCTAGCTGGGCTTTTGCCTTTCTCATTTCTTCTCTGCACGACCTAACGAGATCCCTGTACTCTTCTTGAGTTGCTTGCCCCTTCTTCCACAAGCGGTAAACTCTCCTTTTTTTCCTGAGTCCCAGCAAGAGCTCCCCGTTCAGCCAGGCCGGTCGTCTTCCCCACCCGTTCTTCTTACGGCGTACAGGGACAGCCTGCTCCTGCGCCTTTAAGACTTCCTTCTTGAAGATCGTCCAGCCTTCCTGGACCCCTTTGCCCTTCAGGACTGTCTCCCAAGGGACTCTCTCAACCAACGTCCTGAACAGGCCAAAGTCCGCCCTCCGGAAGTCCATGGTTGCGGTTTTAGTGCCCCCCTTCCTTACTTCACCAAGAATGGAGAATTCTACCATTTCATGGTCGCTAAGCCCAAGACGGCCTCCGACCACCACATCTCCCACCAGTCCTTCCCTGTTTGTAAACAGCAGGTCGAGCGAGGCACCTCCCCTGGTAGGCTCACTTACCAGCTTGTGGGAATGGGAGTCTCACTAACGGACATTCCTGAGTTTGATTTTAATGAGCAAACACTGCACCACCCGGCATAACAAGGCACTTAAGCAGAAAACAACGGAGAAAGGAATGTGCAGCTGGAAGGAGAAAAACAAGATAAAGACCATGAAGGCATTTCGCATGATCAGAAAGAACGGGCCAATCTGCTAGAGCATAGATGCGCGTGAACACAAGGCTGTAACCTATCTGCAAGCTGCAGGTAGCGCGTGTCCATAGCAGTTAACTATATAAGCCCTGTTATAAGTGTAAATAAAGGAGAATGACCATACTCATATTGAGATCTGTCATTACTCCGGAATCGCAACTCCCGCTCTGTCGTCGACACTGAACAAAGGGAAACTCCGACATCTGGTAGCAGAGGATGGTTCGGCGCGCATCTTCGAGACTGCGGTAAGAGCAGCGAGAGAAGGGGAGCGGGAGAAAAGCGGCTGGGAGTTGTTCCCCCCCCCCCCATCCCGATGATCGGAGGGGGATAAGATAACGGAGCAGTCTGGCCAACTGCCTCCCAGTGAGCGACCGCTATCATGGAAATAGAGGCGGCAGCTGTGTTGCTCGTAAGCATCCTCTCCAAGAGAGGGATTGAGACAACGGTAAAACAATTATGTACGTTGATTAAATTAGGACAACGTTGGGGACATTTTAAGGACAGTCAAACTATTTTTTCTGACCTTGAGTGGCGAGAGCTTGGCAATACTATGTGGGAGCAGACTATCACAGGGGATGAAAAGTCAAAGAAGGAGATTAAAACAGTGCGGGAACTATGGAGGTCTGTGTCAGAGACTTTAAAAGCCATGAAAGCTGAAAGAAAGGTGGCTTGTGCAGCCACTCAAATGCTAGCCCCAGAACCCTTGCCTGATAGACCGAAGAATACAACATCTGGACTGTTTCGGTTCTTTGGGCCGTCTGCAGTCCGAGGTATGTCGGGTACCCCCAAACGAACTGCCTTGGAAGCCAAGTATAGTGTTCTGGGGGGTGACGGCGCTTCTGAACTGCTTGAAACGTACCCTCCGCTTACGGACTGCAAAGATGCAGAAACTAGCGGTAACGGGGCCCCTCTTTCACCTGAGGCGGTCGCGGAAGAGCGACGACCCGGGGAGGAGGAGCGGCTAGCTCCGTTAACCCCTCCGTGGCCAACAGCCCCGCCTCTAGGAGTCTCTTCAGGTGCGTCTACTCCGCCACAGGGTGACAGCAAAGAACAGAGTATGGCTGAGACTAATGAGCTCCTGAAGAAGGTGGTGCAACAGTTACAGGACTTAACAATTACAGCCCAGAGGGGAGGGATGGAGCACCTGTCCGGGGCATCAGGGGAATCCCTACCCCCTTGCCTCTCTGGACCACCAGTGACGGTTCAGCCCAGACGCTGGAGCGAAGTGGCTAGAGACGCTATGCTGGACGGGCAGTGGCAAGCGGTATCCAGCTTGGGGGCGAGTGCTTTTCCTGTGCTGCAAGAGAATAACGGCAATAAGTGGGCACCTCACGATTGGAAAATCCTACAGCAAGCAAAAAACACTGTGTCCCAGTATGGGATAAAATCAGAAGCTTCACGTCAAATTGTAATCTGGATTTTTTCGGCTGACCTGATGTGCCCTGCTGACTGCCAAAACCTTATGAGGCTTTTATTGTCACCTACGCAGTATTTGTTGTGGGGGTCGGAATGGTCACGGCGGGCGGCAAGTGCTGCGGCACAGCATCAAACGCAGGGGGATCCCCTCTATGGGATTACCGCGGAAATGATAACGGGGACGGGAAGGTTTAACGATATTAATGCTCAGTTGGTTTTTCCTATTGCTTTGTTGCAGTTGTCTGCCAAACTGGCGCTAGATGCCTTTTTAGCCTTACCCGGTTCGTCCACTCCATCCTTTAGTTCTGTACAGCAAGGTGCCACTGAAGCGTATAGTCATTTTGTCGATCGCTTGTGGGGGGCGATACGTGGGGGGGGAAAAAAAAAAAAAAAAAAAAAAAAAACTCGGAAAAAAAAAGAGAAAAAAAAAAGAAAAAAAAAACCCAACAAACAAAAAAAACAAAAACAAAGAGTGCCTACGGTGTGTACCGTGAGTATTGTATCAGTGTTACCATTGTGATAAGAAGTGGTGGGCCCGGTGCACGCGCGCACAAAGGTGATCTGAAACTTGCTATCTGAAAGAAATAGTGCTGTATAGAATATTAATAACCACTGGACACGAAATACAGTCCACGAAACTGCCAAATTGATTATTGTTTGTAAAAAAAAAAACAAAAAAACAAAAAAAGAAAGGCAATTCACCTAGAAGAGAAAATGTTGAGCCAGGCAGATGTGATCGTAATTGGGCTAATCTTAATAATCCCAGGGTCGGCAACTATACATCGCATTAACCCAAGGGAAAATATGTGGGTAACCTGGGCAAATAAAACAGGGCAGCCCGCGTTTTGCCTTTCCCTCGCCTCAGCAACTGAGCCGTTTAGGACTTGTTTGTTAGGTATGCCTGGATATAAGGAAGGTGACTTTGCCAGGTTCAGTACTGGCAGTTGTACTAATGTGACTACAACTAGCAACTGTAGTGCTAACTTGATAAAAGGATTAAATCACTCGCTACCCTGGAATCCCCAGGAGTTGGAACTGTTAGGGTCGATGCGAGTTGGAAATACATCTAAAAATTGGACTCAGACATGTTTTATATTTGGGGGACCCCTACAGACGGGTATCCAGTTCTACCAGGCAAGAAATTGGACAGGGTGGACTAATGTCACCTCTCACGCATCTTACTACAAGTATCAGGATGCGGGCGATTTTTGTGGTACCAACGACAGTGGTAATAGCTATGCTTTAGGAGCAGCTGGAGCAGAAACAAAGGGAGGAATAGGGATCTGGAACAATGGTACCCCAAAGGCGTTGCCCCCACAGGTATTTTTAATATGTGGGGACAGGGCCTGGCAGGGTATCCCAGCAAATGCTGTAGGAGGGCCATGCTACTTAGGAAAATTGACCCTGCTGGCCCCGGGAGAAAATTGGTGGAAAACCATAACAAGAAAAGGGCAACAACAAAGACGAAAAAGAGCCGCCACGGGTCTTTCCCCAGACTGTCGTGATGACGTAATTCTGCCTAGAGACACCGAAAAGGTCTTCCTTTCACTATTTGTACCAGGCGCTGCAGCTGCGAGGGCCCTAAATGAGGTAGGGAAATTAGCTTGTTGGGCTAAAAAGCAGGCTGATGTGACAACACAGCTTATTGAAAAATTACTTGCAGATCAGGATAGCTTCCATCATGCAATTTTACAGAATAGAGCTGCTATTGACTTTCTGTTATTAGCACAAGGACATGGGTGTGAGGATTTTGAAGGGATGTGTTGTATGAATCTGTCTGACCATGGGGAGTCAATCCACAAACAGCTACAATGGTTAAAAGACCACACCAAGAATATTCAACAAGATCACGGGTTATTCGATACCTGGCTTAAGAATATATTTGGGGAACTGCCATCTTGGATAATAAGTTTAATAAAAGAAAGCTTACGCATTTTAATTGTTATATTAGTAATAAGTATATGCTCTTGTATAATTTTTAGCTGTGTGAAGAAAGCAATTATGAAAATTGTTAATCAAGTCTGGGTTGCTCAAAAACAAGAAGGGGGAATTGTGGAGGAGTGGCTGGTACAGCAGGGGCACGATCTAGTATCCATGAGCAACCCATGTTTTTAACAGTAGCAGGGATATGCTGACAAAGACGGCTGGTGACCTTGACCATCCTTCCCTGAGCAGAAGAAGGAGCCTCGCCACGTGATGAACAACAACAGCGGAACAACACCCAGGATAAGGAGGAGGCAGAGATCGGCGGGACCAGCCGGCAGCTACCGATGAGAAGGGTGTTGTGAACGCGTGGACAGCTGTGATTAACCAATTACAGGTTGTTATGAAGCGCGTGTCCGAAGGTGTTGTGAGTGCGTGGACAGCTGTGATTAACCAATTATAGGTTGTTATGAAGAGCGTGCCCAGCCACCCCATCCGTTCCGGTGAATGATGGGGGAGTGACCGGGGAGAAAGACCCCCTGGCTGCTGCGTTTGCAGACTTGCGGGTATCAGACAGCTCCTCCTCGTGGCTGGTTAAAAGGACTAGCCAAGCTAAGAAGGATATGTGTAATAGTATTTATATGCATTTTTGTTTTGTGTACCCTGTTTGTTGCAATGTATACGAAAAATGATTGAAAGATCGGTTTCAGCAGTGTTTCTAGTAAAACAAAAAGGGGGAGATGTGGGAATGGGAGTCTCACTAACGGACATTCCTGAGTTTGATTTTAATGAGCAAACACTGCACCACCCGGCATAACAAGGCACTTAAGCAGAAAACAACGGAGAAAGGAATGTGCAGCTGGAAGGAGAAAAACAAGATAAAGACCATGAAGGCATTTCGCATGATCAGAAAGAACGGGCCAATCTGCTAGAGCATAGATGCGCGTGAACACAAGGCTGTAACCTATCTCCAAGCTGCAGGTAGCGCGTGTCCATAGCAGTTAACTATATAAGCCCTGTTATAAGTGTAAATAAAGGAGAATGACCATACTCATATTGAGATCTGTCATTACTCCGGAATCGCAACTCCCGCTCTGTCGTCGACACTGAACAAAGGGAAACTCCGACACCAGCTGTGTCAGGAAGTTGTCTTCCACACACTCCAGGAACCTCCTAGACTGCTTCCTCTCTGCCGTGTTGTATTTCCAGCAGACGTCCGGGAAGTTGAAGTCCCCCACGAGAACAAGGGCTAGCGATTGAGAGACTTCTGCCAGCCGCTTGTAGAACGCTTCATCCGCCCCTTCATCCTGGTTGGGTGGTCTATAACAGACTCCCAGCAGGATATCTGCCTCGTTGGCCTTCCCCCTCATCCTTACCCATAAACACTCAACCGTATCATCATCACAATTGTTGAGCTCTATACAATCGAAACACTCCCTAACATACAGGGCCACCCCACCACCTCTCCTTCCTCGCCTGTCCCTTCTGAAGAGTCTATAGCCATCCATTGTCCTGGATGTCCTTCCTCGCCTGTCCCTTCTGAAGAGTCTATAGCCATCCATATGTCCTGCATGCCTGGCTGAGTCACAGAATCCTTTTCATGACAGCAAAAGCATTTGATAAAATTCTTTTTACTCTTTTAAAATAACACGTGAGACAAGTGACTATTTCTTCTTCTGGTAGTTATTTCTTATGGTAGCAATTTATTAATTCTTAAGGATTCTATGTAAAAAGTTCCAGAACTTTTTTGCAGAATTTCCAAACAGATATAAAAGCAGCAAAATAACAAGGTGCCAACTGCCATTTTGGAAGGGAATGACTACAGATATCTATGCAAAATGTTTTTATGTGAGAACAAAGTACTAATGGCATCTTCCTTACTGGAATATCTAAGTCTTTCAGTAGCTGTTCTTCTCTACTGTTAAGTTATACCACTACAGGTATAAAAGAAAATCCTGGGAAATTCTGAGGCCTGGGTCATAAAATCATAGAATCATAGAATCATAGAATCATAGAATCATGGAATACGTTCGGTTGGAAGGGACCTTAAAGATCATCTAGTTCCAACCCCCCTGCCATGGGCAGGGACATCTTCAACTAGATCAGGTTGCTCAGAGCCCCGTCCAACCTGACCTTGAATGTTTCCAGGGAGGGGGCATCCACCACCTCTCTGGGCAACCTGTTCCAGTGCTTCACCACCCTCAGCGTAAAAAATTTCTTCCTTAGATCTAGTCTAAATCTACCCCCCTTTAGTTTAAAGCCATTCCCCCTTGTCCTGTCGCAACAGGCCCTGCTAAAAAGTTTGTCCCCGTCGTTCTTATAAGCCCCCTTTAAGTACTGATAGGCTGCAATAAGGTCTCCCCAAAGCCTTCTCTTCTCTAGGCTGAACAACCCCAACTCCCTCAGCCTTTCTTCATAGGAGAGATGTTCCATCCCCCTGATCATTTTTGTGACCCTCTTCTGGACCCACTCCAACAGGTCCGCGTCTTTCTTATGCTGAGGGCTCCAGAGCTGGACACAGTGCTCCAGGTGGGGTCTCGTGAGAGCAGAGTAGAGGGGCAGAATCACCTCCCTCGACCTGCTGGCCACGCTTCTTTTGATGCAGCCCAGGATGCGATTGGCTTTCTGGGCTGCGAGTGCACATTGCTGGCTCATGTCCAGCTTTTCCTCCACCAGTACCCCCAAGTCCTTCTCGGCAGGGCTGCTCTCAATCCCTTCATCCCCCAGCCTGTATTGATACTGGGGGTTGCCCCGACCCAGGTGCAGGACCTTGCACTTGGCCTTGTTGAACCTCATGAGGTTCACACAGGCCCACTTCTCGAGCTTGTCCAGGTCCCTCTGGATGGCATCCTGTCCCTCAGGCATGTCAACCGCACCACTCAGCTTGGTGTCATCTGCAAACTTGCTGAGGGTGCACTCGATCTCACTGTCTATATGTCATTGATGAAGATATTAAACGGTACCGGTCCCAATACGGACCCCTGTGGGACGCCACTCGTCACCAACCTCCATCTGGACATTGAGACGTTGACCACTACCCTCTGGATGCGACCATCCTCACCCTTTACCGGACAGTCCACCCATCAAATCCATACCTCTCCAGTTTAGAGAGAAGGATGTTGGGGGGGACCGTGTCAAAGGCCTTACAGAGGTCCAGACAGACGACATCTGTAGCCCTTCCCGTGTCCACTGATGTAGTCACTCCATCCTAGAAGGCCACTAGGTTAGTCAGGCAGGACTTGCCCTTGGTGAAGCCATGCTGGCTGTCTCGAATCACCTCCCTGTCCTCCATGTGCCTTAGCATAGCTTCCAGGAGGATCTGCTCCATGACCTTCCCAGGCACAGAGGTGTGGCTGACTGGCCTGTAGTTCCCCGGGTCTTCCTTTTTTCCCTTTTTAAAAATGGGCGCAATGTTTCCCCTTTTCCAGTCAGTGGGAACTTCCCCTGACTGCCACGACTTCTCAAGTACGATGGATAGTGGCTTAGCAACTTCATCCGCCAGTTCCTTCAGGACCCGCAGATGGATCTCATCGGGTCCCATGGACTTGTGCACCTTCAGGTGCCTTAGATGGTCTCGCACCTGATGTTCTCCCACAGCGGGCGGCTCTTCATTCTCCCAGTCCCCGCCTTTGCCTTCTGCGGCTTGGGCGGTGAGGCTCAAGCACTTGCCGGTGAAGACCGAGGCAAAAAAGTCATTGAGTACTTCCGCCTTCTCTGTGTCCCAGGTAACCAGGTCTCCTGTTTCGTTCCAGAGAGGGCCCACATTTTCCCTCGTCTTCCTTTTATCCCCGACGTACCTACAGAATCTTTTCTTGTTGCCCTTGACGTCCTTGGCCGGATTTAATTCTATCAGGGCTTTAGCTTTCCTAACCTGATCCCTGGCTGCTCGGACAATTTCTCTGTATTCCTCCCAGGCTACCTGTCCTTGCTTCCACCCTCTGTAGGCTTCCTTTTTGTGTTGGAGTTTGTCCAGGAGCTCCTTGTTCATCCATGCAGGCCTCCTGGTGTTTTTGCCTGACTTACTGTTTGTTGGGATGCATCGCTCCTGAGCTTGAAGGAGGTGATCCTTGACTATTACCCAGCTTTCATGGGCCCCTCTTCCCTCCAGGGCTTTGTCCCATGGCACTCTGTCAAGCAGATCCCTGAAGAGGCCAAAGCCTGCTCTCCTGAAGTCCAGGGCAGTGAGCTTGCCGTGCGCCCTTGTCCTGGTTTCGGCAGGGATAAAGTTAATTTCCTTCCTAGTAGCTGGTACAGTGCTGTGTTTTGGATTTAGGATGAGAACAAAGTTGATAATGCACCGATGTTTTAGCTGTTGCTAGGTAATGCTTACACTAGCCAAGGGCTTCTTAGTTTCCCATGCCCTACCGACTGAGAAGGCTGCAGGTGCACAAATAGCTGGGAGGGGGCACAGCCAAACTGACCAAAGGGACATTCCATACCATGTGACGTCATGCTCCGTACATAAACTGGGGAAAGCTGGCCGGGGGGGCCGCTGCTCGGGGGCTGGCTGGGCATCGGTCGGCGGGTGGTGAGCAATTGTACTGTGCATCACTTGCTTTGTGTAGTAGTATTATTATCATCATATTATTATTATTATTATCATTTTATTTCAATTATTACACTGTTTTTATCTCAACCCACGAGTTTTTCTCACTTGTGCTCTTCCAATTCTCTCCCCCATCCCACCGGGGGTGGGGGGAGTGAGCGAGCGGCTGCGTGGTGCTCAGTTGCCAACTAGGGTTAAACCACGACAGTCCTTTTTGGCGCCCAACGTGGGACATGAAGGGTTGAGATAATAACAGATTAACCGGAGTGTATTAAAGAACTTATATCTGTTAACAGTTGTGGGTCACAATGTTGGTTGCTCTGTTTTCGATATTGATTTGTCTAATCTGCATCGTGCTCCTTTTTCTGCTGTACATGTTAAAGATTGGTGTTGGGTTTTGCAGTTTGCTGTGGTCTGCAGTGAATAGTGATGTCTCGCTTGTGAGGTTTGTTTTTAGAACATTGACCTTGACGTTAGTGTGGTATGTAGGTTTCGCAATGAAGCCATTACTGTACCACGGATACCATTTCATGTAGACAACTAGCAATTACAGTGACTTTTCTGAGAGTGTTTTACGGAGGAAATACAGAATGGCAGTGTCACTACCTTCTTCTATGATGTTTCCTCCTTCATTACAGTAATTTTTCAGTATCTTGAACATCCTTAGGCAGTTAAGATACTTCTATTGGTACTTCTTGGGAATATTGTTTCGGTTTTGTCTAAAGTTGGTAAGCAATTTAAGAATATCATCCAGAGATCTGCCCCAAGGCTGAATAATTATGAGTGGCAGGGTGTGTGGGACAAGATGGGCAAGTACCTAGGCCAATGGGCACCCCCAGTGTTTTGGAACTTCACCCCTGAGCAAGTGCGGAATCCTGAAGAGTTAGTAGAATATTTGGACAAAGTATGCTGTCACCCTGGCAACTCCAGAGAGATGCAGATCATTGCAACGTGCTGGGGCCTGGCCCATGCCTACCGAGCCCTGTTTAACACCATTCAGTACCCTCAAAGGGAAGAGAAGGTCTCTAGATCTGATGGTAAAACGACACGCCCTGCAGCCACTCAGACCCTGGCAGCACGCCCTGTGGCTGAACCAAAGAGGCAGCCTGTGCCGGTATCAGTCGTCCCTGTACACAAGAAGAAATCTTGGAAGCGGAAGTTGGCTCCTTTAGTAAGGAAGGAAGAAGCTTCTTCTAAAAGGGAACTGGAGGAAGAAGTGTACGAGACAGATGACCCTAGAGAAGGGCCATCAGGAGAACGGGAGGAGGAGAGCCGGCCGCTGATCAGGGAGGAAGAAGAGGAAGAACTCATAAACGAGGCAGTGACCACCCGATCTCTATCCCTGAGTGAGCTGCGAGATATACGAAAAGATTTCAGCTGTCATCCAGGAGAGGTATCCCTTTAAGGAAGATGTCATATGTCGCCCAAGCAAGTGGGCCACCATGGAGAAGGGTATCCAGTTTGTGAGAGAATTAGCTGTGCTGGAGGTGATTTATGATGACCTGAACAATGAACAACTATCCAAAGATCCAGACGAAGTCAAGTACACACGACCCATGTGGCGGAAGTTTATAAGGATCTCACCATTGTCATACGCCAATTCATTGGCAGTGATGACCTGGAAAGATGGAGAGGAACAAACAGTGGATGAATTGGCTAGTCAACTCCGGCAATATGAGGAAAGTCTCTCTTCCTCCCTCGTCTCGGCTGTGGAGAAACTGTCCTGGGACATCCAGCAACTCAGAGAGGATAGGTCCTACTCCTCACCTGTACGGACCAGTATCTCGGCTATTAGGAGTCAGCGTTCTTTTGCTCAAGAGAGAGAATATAAAGGGTACACACCACGGGGTACCCTATGGTTTTACCTGCATGACCACGGAGAGGACATGAGGAAGTGGGATGGAAAACCTACCTCAGCCCTAGGGGCACGGGTACGTGAATTGCAAGGGAAAACAATCACAGAAAGAGGTTCTTCCAGGAAAATTGCTGCTCCAGTTTCCAGCGGGCAGTTCCCCAGACAGAGTAGAAGGGCTGATCTTACTCCTGATCTTAATGAAGAAACTTCTGACTCGTATGTACAAGAAATGAGAAATGAGTACTGTGATGAGGATTAGAGGGGCCCTGCCTCCAGCCAGGGGGAGGAAAGGGACAACCGGGTTTACTGGACTGTGTGGATTCGGTGGCCTGGCACATCAGATCCACAGAAGTATAAGGCTCTAGTAGACATCAGTGCACAGTGTACCCTAATGACATCGAGCTATACAGGGGCAGAACCCATCTGTATTTCTGGGGTGACAGGGGGATCCCAACAGCTAACTGTATTGGAAGCCGAAGTGAGTCTAACTGGGACTGGGTGGCAGAAGCACCCCATTGTGACTGGCCCAGAGGCTCCGTGCATCCTTGGCATAGACTACCTCAGGAGAGGGTATTTCAAGGACCCAAAAGGGTACAGGTGGGCTTTTGGTATAGCTGCCTTGGAGACGGAGGAAATTAAACAGCTGTCCACCTTGCCTGGTCTCTCGGAGGACCCTTCTGTTGTGGGGTTGCTGAAGGTCGATGAGCAACAGGTGCCAATCGCTACCACCACGGTGCACCGGCGGCAATATCGCACCAACCGAGACTCCTTGACTCCCATTCACGAGCTGATTCGTCGACTGGAGAGCCAAGGAGTAATCAGCAAGACTCGTTCACCCTTTAACAGTCCCATATGGCCAGTGCGGAAGTCTAATGGAGAGTGGAGACTAACAGTAGACTATCGTGGCCTGAATGAAGTCACACCACCGCTGAGTGCTGCTGTGCCAGACATGCTAGAACTTCAATACGAACTGGAGTCAAAGGCAGCCAAGTGGTATGCCACAATTGATATTGCTAATGCGTTTTTCTCAATCTCTTTGGCAGCAGAGTGCAGGCCACAATTTGCTTTCATTTGGAGGGGCGTCCAGTACACCTGGAACCGACTGCCCCAGGGGTGGAAACACAGCCCCACCATTTGCCATGGACTGATCCAGGCTGCACTGGAACAGGGTGGAGCTCCAGAACACCTGCAATACATTGATGACATCATCGTGTGGGGCAACACAGCAGGAGAAGTTTTTGAAAAAGGGAAGGAGATAGTCCAAATCCTGCTGAAGGCCGGTTTTGCCATAAAACAAAGTAAGGTCAAGGGACCTGCACAGGAGATCCAGTTTTTAGGAATAAAATGGCAAGATGGACGTCGTCAGATCCCAATGGATGTGATCAACAAAATAACAGCCATGTCTCCACCAACTAGCAAAAAGGAAACGCAAGCTTTCTTAGGCGTCGTGGGTTTTTGGAGAATGCATATTCCAAATTACAGTCTGATCGTAAGCCCTCTCTATCAAGTGACCCAGAAGAAGAATGATTTCAAATGGGGCCCTGAGCAACGACAAGCTTTTGAACAAATTAAAGAGGAGACAGTTCATGCAGCAGCCCTGGGGCCAGTCCGGGCAGGGCAAGATGTAAAAAATGCGTTCTACACCGCAGCCGGGGAGAACGACCGTACCTGGAACCTCTGGCAGAAAGCACCAGGGGAGACTCGAGGTCGACCCCTAGGGTTTTGGAGTCGGGGCTACAGAGGATCCGAGGCCCGCTATACTCCAACTGAAAAAGAGATATTAGCAGCATATGAAGGGGTTCGAGCTGCTTCAGAAGTGATCGGCACTGAAGCACAGCTCCTCCTGGCACCCCGACTGCTGGTGCTGGGCTGGATGTTCAGAGGGAGGGTCCCCTGTACACATCATGCAACTGATGCTACATGGAGTAAGTGGGTCACACTGATCACACAACGGGCTCAAATAGGAAACCCCAGTCGCCCAGGAATCCTGGAAGTGATCATGAATTGGCCAGAAGGCAAAGATTTTGGAATATCGCCAGAGGAGGAGGTGACGTGTGCTGAGGAGGCCCCAATGTATAATGAACTACCAGAAAACAAGAAGCAATATGCTTTATTCACTGATGGGTCCTGTCGTCTTGTGGGAAAGCATCGGAGGTGGAAAGCTGCTGTGTGGAGTCCCATGCGACAAGTTGTAGAAACTGCTGAGGGAGAAGGTGAATCGAGCCCATTTGCAGAAGTAAAGGCCATCCAGCTGGTTTTAGACGTTGCTGACCAAGAAAAGTAGCCAGTGCTCTATCTCTAGACTGACTCATGGATGGTGGCAAATGCCCTGTGGGGGTGGTTGCAGCAATGGAAGCAGAGCAACTGGCAGCGCAGAGGCAAACCCATCTGGGCTGCCGCATTGTGGCAAGATATTGCTGCCCGGGTGGAGAACCTGGTTGTAAAAGTCCGTCACGTAGACGCTCACATACCTAAGAGTCGGGCCACTGAAGAACATCAAAACAACCAGCAGGTGGATCAGGCTGCTAAGATTGAAGTGGCTCAGATGGATCTGGACTGGCAACATAAGTGTGAATGATTTATAGCTCGGTGGGCCCATGACACCTCAGGTCACCAAGGAAGAGATGCAACATACAGATGGGCTCGTGATCGAGGGGTGGACTTGACCATGGACACTATTGCACAGGTTATCCATGAATGTGAAACATGCGATGCGATCAAGCAAGCCAAGCGGTTAAAGCCTCTTTGGTATGGAGGACGATGGCTGAAATATAAATATGGGGAGGCCTGGCAGATCGATTATATCGCACTCCCACAAACCCGCCAAGGCAAGCGCCATGTGCTTACAATGGTGGAGGCAGCCACCGGATGGCTGGAAAGATATCCCGTGCCCCATGCCACCGCCCGGAACACTATCCTGGGCCTTGAAAAGCAAGTCCTATGGCGACATGGCACCCCAGAAAGAATTGAGTCAGACAACGGGACTCATTTCCGAAACAACCTCATAGACCCCTGGGCCAAAGAGCATGGCATTGAGTGGGTGTATCACATCCCCTATCATGCACCAGCCTCTGGGAAAATCAAACGATACAATGGACTGTTAAAGACTACTCTGAGAGCAATGGGTGGCGGGATGTTCAAACATTGGGATACGCATTTAGCAAAGGCCACCTGGTTAGTCAACACGAGGGGATCTGCCAATCGAGCAGGCCCTGCCCAGTCAGAACTTTTACGTACTGTAGATGGGAATAAAGTCCCTGTAGTGCACATAAAAAATATGTTGGGGAAAACAGTTTGCGTTATTCCTTCCTCGGGTAAAGGCAAACCCATCCGTGGGATTGCTTTTGCTCAAGGGCCTGGGTGCACTTGGTGGGTGATGCGGAAGGATGGGGAAGTCCGATGTGTACCTCAAGGGGATTTCATTTTGGGTGAGAATAGCCAATGATATGAATTATGTGATGTTAAGTACTAATTATAGTTATAATAGTTATACTAATAATACACAGATATACTAATCATACTAATAGTATTATATGCCATACCAATGATATTACAATAAGAATCACCCAGATTAATGAAGAATAACTTCAGTGAAACCAAGGAAAGCACAGTGATGATGGTACCAGAACTGACTTCAACATGAAACAATCCAACACCACATACCACCTCCATTTTTCCTGCCCTGGAAGATTATTATGAGAGATGGAGCCTGAAGTCATGGACTAAATGAACTCACCGAACGTTTTAGAGGGATGGCCCACAGACTAATGGAATGATATCTCTGTGTGTGTGTGTGTGTGTATATACAGAGAGAGAAAAAAAGGGGGTGGTGATTAATGAAAATGTACTGGAAAATGTGAGACCTGAGCGTGACACAAATGGTATAGAATAAGGGGTGGATATTGTCCTGGTTTCGGCAGGGATAGAGTTTATTTCCTTTCTGGTAGCTGGTACAATGCTGTGTTTTGGATTTAGGATGAGAACAAAGTTGATAACGCACCGATGTTTTAGTTGTTGCTAGGTAATGCTTACACTAGCCAAGGACTTTTTGGTTTCCCATGCTCTACTGACTGAGAAGGCTGGAGGTGCACAAGAAGCTGGGAGGGGGCACAGCGAAACTGGCCAAAGGGACATTCCATACCATGTGACGTCATGCTCAGTACATAAACTGGGGAAGCTGGCCGGGGGGCGGGGGGCCGCTGCTCGGGGACTGGCTGGGCATCGGTCGGCAGGTGGTGAGCAATTGTACTGTGCATCACTTGCTTTGTGTATTATTATTATTATCATATTATTATTGTTATTATTATCATTTTATTTCAATTATTAAACTGTTTTTATCTCAACCCACGAGTTTTTCTCACTTGTGCTCTTCCAGTTCTCTCCCCCATCCCACCAGGGGTCGGGGGAGTGAGCGAGCGGCTGCGTGGTGCTCAGTTGCCGACTGAGGTTAAACCACGACAGCCCTCCTCGGTGCCCTAAGGATCTTGAACTCCACCATTTCGTGGTCACTGCAGCCCAGGCTGCCCTTGAGCTTCACATTCCCCACCAGCCCCTCCTTGTTGGCGAGAACAAGGTCCAGCATAGCACCTCTCCTCATTGGCTCCTCTACCACTTGGAGAAGGAAGTTATCATCGACGCATTCCAGGAACCTCCCGGATTGCTTATGCCCTGCCGTGTTGTCCCTCCATCAGATGTCGGGGTGGTTGAAGTCCCCCATGAGGACCAGGGCTTGTGAGCGTGAGGCTGCTCCTATCTGTCTATAGAGGGCCTCATCCGCTTGGTCTTCCTGGTCAGGTGGCCTGTAGCAGACCCCCACCGTAATGTCACCTGTCCCTGCCTTCCCTTCAGTTCTGACCCATAAGCTCTCGGTCGGCTCCTCATCCATCCCCAGGCAGAGCTCCATGCTGTCCAGCTGGTCATTGACATAGAGGGCGACACCCCCTCCTCGTCTCCCCTGCCTGTCCTTCCTAAAGAGCCTGTATCCTTCCATCCCAGCACTCCAATCATAGGAGCCATCCCACCATGTCTCCATGATGCCAATAAGGTCGTAGCCCTGCAGGCGTGCACATGTCTCTAACTCCTCTTGTTTATTCCCCATGCTATGTGCGTTTGCATAGAGGCATTTAAGTTGGGCCCCCGATGAAGCTGTCTTACTGGCTGGAATTCCTTTGTGCTGCTCTTCAGGCGCTCTCCTGCTGACACGTGTTCCTTCTCCAGGCTCTGGGCATCTATTGCTGGCCCTGGCATCAAACTGGTAGGAGTGGGATGGATTGAGGTTCCCCTCCCCCGGCATCTCTACTTTAAAGCCCTCTTCACCAGCTTGGCAAGCCTATGACTGAAGATGCTCTTCCCCTCCTCTGACAGATGGACCCCGTCAGCCCCCAGGAGACCAGGTTTCTCAAAGCGAGTCCCATGGTCTAAGTAGCCGAACCCCTGGCTGTGGCACCAGTCCCATAACCATTTGTTGACTCGCCAGATTCGACTGGCCTTTTCAAAGCCCTTCCCTTTGACCGGCAGGATTGATGAAAAAACTACCTGCACTCCTGAGTCCCTTACCGCTGCTCCCAGGGCTCTGTAGTCCTTTAGGGTCTTCTTATACCAATGCATAATTAAATAATGATGTTCCCTTGTGGACATATATGGACTTATTCCTGATTTTAGAGCATCCAGCCAGCATTCCTGCTTTAAACTCTTGGTTACCTCTATTGCCTTAGTACCATGCTAAACTGGGACCTCACACTGCTGTGAGAGACATCTCTTGGGGTAGTGCTTGTGTCCTGTCCTTGCCAGGAAGGAAGAGGAGCAGAGCACTTGCTCTCCTTGTGTGTTTTGCGGGGCGATGGGAGAGCGTGGTGTACTGGCCAAGGGGGTGGCCAGGTGCTGCTAGGCTTAACAGCTCTCCCTCACCCCGTCTCTGCCATGGCGGGGAGCTCTGCTAGCTCCCGGCCTGCTCTCACTCTGTTCTGCAGGCACAAAATGGAAATGCCTTATCCTTTCTGTTTTCACTGTGCTATGATTCAGGATTTTTTCTGGCTCATCAGTAATCGTGAAGCCTCCTTCTTCGTTTTATGATATCTATGGATTTTTTTAGACATTTGAGACCTGTTGTAATAACATTCCTCTTGCTGAAACTGATGGTAACCTTTCTGTCAACTTAACTAAGAGGAGGCTTGAGCCAGTGGCTTCCTTCCTGCACTTCTGTTTCATTATCTTGGCCGGTTACTTTTGCTCCTACTGTTCCAGGTCACTGTAATAACATCAAAACCTTTTTCAGCACTGGGTAGTACCAATATCTGCTGTCATTTTAAATGACATCATAATATTCAATAGTGCCAAAAGTGAAACTTGGTTGCCTCTTCTTTCCTCTCATCTTCTGCTGATTGAATGACTAAAGTGCCAAGATCTGGAAGTGTTGCAGCATCCTGGTGTTGCTGCCCTGCTGCCTGCCTAAATCCGGCCTGTTTGCCAGTGGTGAAGATGGCTAAAGGTGATTTTGGTGACTCAGTCAGAGGTGGATTGGATGGTGGAAGTGATGAGGAGTGAGAATGATGGCTGTGGCTCAAGCACCAAGCCTGGGATGGAGCTGATTTTTTATTTTGCTGTAATTAGCACCAGGGGAGTGGAATTGGACAATGTTGCCCATCTTAGCACCATTACGAGTTCTTTCCAGCTCCTCCAGAACCCTGTGGAATTTCGGTATTGATTTCTGTGGTGTGTTTGCATATGTCAATGAGTGTCTCCAAAATTAACTAAAGAGGAGTCAGGCCAGGGAAGTGGAGGATGAAAAGTCAAGCAAGAGAACCAGCTGAATATTCCTGCCAAGGTTTGCTAAAGCTGTGTGGCTGGCTCTGTTATTTGAGTCCCATGGCATTTGCTGGTGGGATGTAATAGACTACAGGGGCTTAATTATTAGCACCAGGGCATATGGTTGCTGGATGACCAGCTGGGAAATGTAAATGAAGAACTACAAATATATGAATTAGTATATTTTTCTCACCATGGGAGACTCTGGCAGATATGGCATGTATTGCGGGCTGGAATCAGAATAGGCTGTGGTGTCCTCAGTAAGAGAAAGACAAAGAAAGAGAAAAGAATCGGAAAGTGGTGGCCCTAACATTTGGTGTTCAGTGTTTGGGTTCAGCAAAAATAGCTGCGCTGTAAGGAAGGGAGGTACTGAATATCAGAAAATATATCCGACCTCTGCCTGTTTCCGCTGCCACCATCCAAAGTGAAGGGTTGGCAGGCCCACAGTGGTGGTGGCTGGAAGAAGTGCCAGGCAACTGGCAGGAGTCTGGCAACAGGAGAGCATACAGGGGCTGGAAGGAGCCAGGGGACAGAGGGGCCTGGCAGGATTGTGGACTGCACTTGGGAAAGGAGCTGTGAGGGAGCTTGAGCTCTGAAAGCAGCATCACAGTCCCATCCTCTCTCACCACATTCCCTGCATAAGCAGGCAGCAGCCTGCTCCTTTCTCCTCTGTCCCGGTCTCCTGTGCACAAAGCTTTTCTTGGCTGGATACGCTCCTGTGTGGTTAGTGCTCTCAGGCCACCTGGGCTCTGGGGATGGGTTTCTGGTGCATAGGCTTTTCTTGGCCCCTGTCACAAGGTAATTATATTACTTGACCCTGGTGCCTTGACACACTTCTTGCCTTGGTCTGCAAAGTCCTGACAGAGATGTATTTAGCAGCTGAAACACAACACATTCAGATTTGTTTAGGTAGATCTGAGCAGGTCTTTTTGGATAGGTGTGGTACTTCTCCTATGGCTGGGAAAATATAGTTTCCTTTTATTATCTTAGTATACTTTATCATTTAAAAGCACAAGCGTGCAGGCAGAAGGATATCGTGGGCAGGTGCTGGGGAAGGGGCTTCAGGTTTTGAAAGCCTCTGTAATAATATTGATCCCTTCCAGACCCTTTTTCTCATCTGAACTCCTCACATACCTCCTGTACCTCCATGCCCACTCTCCCTTGCCACCTGGATGTGTCTTGCTGCTGCAGCGAAATTAAAAACTGTCACCACTGGGATAAAGACAAATTGTGAGTAGTTCAGGCTCACCCAAATTTGGGTACTGTGATTGACTGTGACCCTTAAGTGGGACAAGGAAGTATGACACTGCACTTGAAACTGGATTGAGAGCAATGGCTGCATCCTATGGAAATCAAAGACTCCAGGGTGGGGTTTGCATGACTGCATGAGGATGAACCTTTCTAACCTGCCTCCTATGCAGGTGCGATTCCAGCCTGGTGCCTGGAGGGACACAGCTCTCCTTGCTGTCGCCCTATGAAGTAGGTTTTTCTTGCAGGCTCTCTGCTTTGTTGTGAAGGACATTTACAAATGTACTGTTCTTTCTACACGTAAATGACTTTCTAAACACCACAGACAAATTCAAATGAATGTCTGCAATTCTCTTAAGAGGAAATATTTAGTACCAGATGGAGGAGATGGTGGAGATTTAAATGCTACTTCTTAGTAGCCCATTGGTTATTAATAACTGCTATGGCTTATTCCAAATAACTACAAGTAGCAGCAGCAAAGGTGATACAGGCTTCCCAGAATGGCAACAGCATTTGCTGAAGGAATAACTGGCATTGTTGTGATAAAATTAAGCCTTGTAGATTTTGCAGTTAAATGCCTTGTCAAGCTCTTCTCTCTACACAGATAATTGCTCCATACGTGTCCTGTGCTAATACTCAAATATATCTTAATTACCTTTTTGCAACATACGCATATTTAGTTTTAAAAAAAAGAATATTTCGTCTTTCACTCCTTCAAGGATTGTTACTAAATTAGCAGCACAGACCCACATTTTCATCTCTGTTGAGCAAAACTGAGAGCATGGACCAGTGCCAACCACATAACCCTGGAGCTGCTTGAAGTCCCAGATGCAGTAGCAACCTAGAGCAGAGCTGAGCTAGCTGTAGGTCTCAGCTGGCCATTTACTAACAGACCCCTGATGGACAGGAAGTACAGAATAATGTATTTAGCATACATACCCTCTCTCCCACCTCTTAGGAGGGGCTATTGGAGAGGGTTAACTTTATGACCAGGCTAAAAAAATCAGAACTGGGCTTAAGGAAAATATCTTCCATGTTGAAGGTTTTGTCACAGGATGCAGGACCCCATGGTGGGTTGTGACAAACTGCTTCATAAATTATGTGATGCAACATTCACACTGGAGTAGTAACAGGGAACTCTCTTCTTTTTTCCTGCCTTGTCTTGGTACTGGGAAAGACTTTGGCTTTGGCCATGGCTTTAGATGAGGCCACAGGGAAAATCCCAAACCCCAGTAAGAGCTGGGACAGCATGATATCCTGGGGGTTTTCATCTTGAGGCAGTCCTTGAATCCCAGGGCTGTCACAGGCCATAATCTGTGACTCTTCATGATTTCCCAGTGGTTAGGGGGATCTCTGGTTACTGGCTTTCTTATCAGCCAAAATACAATGAAAAAACCTAACCCATTCCTTCAAAGAATGGCATGCAGGACTTTAAATAAACAAGTATTTTAAAGTGAGAGGCCAGCTAAAAATACATCCAGAAATCTGAAATACAGAGCTTTGTGTATGCAGCCTGTGTGCATGAAAAAAATGTTCTAAGTCTTTTCTGTAATTACATGAGAATAACTTTATTTTGATCTTCTCTCCACAGAAAACTGCCTGTTAAAGGATGATCTGAAATATGCTTATTGCTGTACATGGGTGAGTAGACAGCTGAGCTAAAGAAACTATGTGATTAAGCTTCTCTCCTTTATGCCTATCACTAGAACATCATAAATCCAAACAATATGGGACTGCATCACCATTTGGATAAGTGAAACGTTTTTTGTGGCAATGCTTGCTAGTGGAATGTGGATTGTTCAAATATACTATTGAGGTTTTCTTTTTCTTCTGAAAACAAGTATTCTGACAAAATACAGAACACATAAAACAATAATTTCAAAGTTATTCCTTAAACTTTTCTAAGCAAAGTAGTTCTGAAGTGGTAATGGCAGCAGGAGCAGCAAAACCAGCTGCAAATCAGTGTTATGCTCACTCATTGGGATTAATGAGGTCAGAGCAGTCAGATACCATTGTTTTGTCCCCGAATTTAATTCCTGAATACTCCCTGCATTTGTTTTTCTTGATTTTGCAAAACTTTTTCTACATTGCAGCCCTTGAGGATCAGTGATACAGAAGAGGTATGCTTTCTAAACCCTATATTTCTGCTGCAACAGGAGTTGTAATTGTGACTTCGCAGGTCTTTTTAGAAAGCACCACATGACAGTAAAACCTGAGGGTTGTTGTATATATGTAGAACCTCTATATGTTGGTTTAGTAATTCCCAGACAGTTCTCAAAGGAGAAATACTAATCAGTTTCTTAGGAGAACAAACATCTAATACACATAGAAAGCAGGCTGTGATTTCAGAAGATGAAGTCTTTGGCAATTATACTAGTTTAATCATACCAGTTAATGCATCAACCCTTCAGATGTTCCAACACAACGGTTTGTGCAGCTGCTGCTGAATCAGACTGAGGAGATCATCAGCTTCAGAAAACACATTTTTTGGGAGTGTTTCTAAAAATGGGATCTGTTTATAAGCTGGTTCACAGTGTCTTATGACATTGCTGCACTAACAGCTGTGCCAGCACAACTGAGGAGAGTGGCACAGGATGGGAACGAGTAATGGGTGGGAAGGATAAGAGTATCTTACATTGGCATTGCTGCCAAAGACTTTGTCTTTTAACAGATAAAACTTTGACTTTGTCCTTTACAGCCACATAGTAAATTGTATAAGGCACTGCAAGGTAGTATGCAGGATGTAAAGATCTAACAAACAAAAGCTATTGGACAGTAAATTTACTGGTTTTCCTTATTCTGCCTCCTCCAGTTTGTTGCTGTTGTGTGTATTCAAATACATGGTTTCAACACTACCTTTATACCTTTGTACTTTAGCACAAATACTTACATCCCCCCACTGATCTTTCTCCAGAGCTGGTGTCTTATTCTTGACAGCATGTCCCAGACATGTTGTATTTGCCATTATAGACTGCTAAGAGCTTGCAAAGGTCTCATTTTTTCCCAGTCCTCCAGCATCTTGGCAACAGGCACAGCCAGCAGCATTCCAGCCTCTGGGGTAACAGGTCAGCATAGTCACTGGTGACAACAGAAATCTGTAGCCTGCGTTCGAAGTGGAGCAGGTATTAGGATCAGCCCATAAAATATCCCCAGATTTTGTGTAAGCCATTTAGTCTACAAGGTATTATTTCCTCCCTAAAACACAACTTGGTGGACCAAGCATTACTTCAATGAAAACTGTCTCAAGTAAGTAAGCCTAGAGGTGTGACACTAACATAGTGGTGCAATAGTGGCACAGATTTGGAAATCCAGTTTGCTATTGCAGATACATGTAGTCCTGCATTAATCAGCTGCTTTTACACACACACATGCAAACACACACACATACACACACACTTCACTCTTTCTGTATTTGCAGTCTAATTGGCTTGAGTGAAAGAAATTATGCCATAATATGGCTTATGGTAACTACATCAGCTACTGAACATGTCTAATATCTGCCACTCCCAAATGTAGATCTTGTTGAACCCTCCTGGGTCGTTAACCCTGCCTTGCCTTTCATCATGTGTACAGAGACACAGAATATCCTAGCACCCACATATCCTCCTCACTGCTTTTCTCTCTTTTCTCTTTGGCCTAATGTTAGATATTTAATTTTATGTGGGTTATATACACAGAATGAGTATGCTAGGTCAGGAAGTTTCCCCTTCTAAATAAACAAATGCATTGTAATTCCTTTTTTATTTCTTTCCGTCAGTAGAAAAAGTAAGCATCATTTGGTTTCAGCATGGGGGATCAGAGGCTGCAGTATTAAAATGATAATTTGTTTCTCAGTTTGCTCAAGTCTTTTGTCTTCAACATGTAAAGAAATTAGCAGAACTGCACCTGCTTTCCAGAATGTTTTGACCCAAGAGTAGTATACGAAGAGAGAAATAACAAATTGCCACTAGAAAAAGGAGATGGAAAAATCAAAGCTGGGGTTGCAGTCTTTAAAAAAATATTAGAACATTTCCTTAACCAAAATAAATGTGAGCATTTTCTTTCCAGTGCCGGATGCACTCATAATATATAGTTAAATTACAGGCATGGTGTTTACTGCATTCTCTTAGATATTTCCACTATGCTCTGAAAGAAATGTCAAGCTCTATAATGAATTGGTTTGTTCTTTAGATAGTGTTGGACGCGCTCATGTTCCCCTAAACTCAATGTGTGTGGGAGGCTCAACTTCTTAGGTGGTGTTTAACTTCTTGCAAGGTGGGGGCCACAGTTTCTGCTTTAGATGAAGTGTGTGAGCGACTTTTAAAATATATTTTTAGTTTTATGCAAAACATTCGTTCTGTGAGTCCGGTTATGTGTCAGCCTAATTCCCACACACCTCAAACACAAATTACCAGGGCAGCAAATACATGTTCAAATTCCAAATATGCTTTAGTGCAGCACAATGGTTAAGAACTTTTTTTTTTTAAGCTAGTTAGTATAGTATTAGGTAGGTCACACTGGCTACATTCCCAGAATTTAACAGTGAGGGCCTTGTGGAATGTTAAACGATGTGTATAACAGCATTCAGGCTCTCCATGAGCCAATCCATCAAAACATTTGCTGCTTTGAAAATGTGTTCTTCAAAAAAATGGGCATATGGAACTTATTAGACTATTTGGTGGAGTTCAGGCAGCAGAGCCCAAAAGAAGTGTAAAAACATTTGAGGACACAATTCTACCTTAAGGTAATAGGATCTCTAAACTGTTCTTTTGCAATCAATCAAATACATACAAAATACAGGCGAGAAACATCCTGAATGGAGATATTTGACATTCCAAACAGTCACAAGACACTAAGTAAAGAACTTTTAATAGTAGTAAAAAAGTAGTGGTTTGATTGCAGCAATGGCTGGTATGTTTGGTTCTGTTTCCTCGGCGGAGTGTATTGATTCTTGGCTCTTTAACAGTTTAAGTTGTATCGAGGAGTTCTGACTCATGGTTTCACTGCAGTAGATTTCTGTGTCTCTGGTGCATTGGCAGTGAGGATCAATCAATCAGTCTCCTTGGAGATGAAAGAAGACAGTGCTGCAGAAGAGAGAAACAAATGAGCTGCCATTTTCCAGCACCTGCTTGTACCTTCTTCAAGGTGACTCCTCATCCCTGTCGCACAGTGAGCACAGAACAACCCCAGAGTGAGCAGATCTTCCCCTCACAGTGTTTAACAATAAGGCAAACTGCACAAATGACTCATTAAATGTTGGCTTTGGCAGCCATGGCAAGAGATAGCACTGGGTTTTGCTGCTCCAGGGGTAGACCTAGAGCAGACTATTACACGGAGTCATTCTTTGGGGAGACAATTAGAGGAGGGTGGAGTAATCTGTGCCAACCCTATACTCTGTTCCTTCCTCCCATCTACTCTGTCACCCCTCTGAGCATGCAACTGTGGCCTGTGCAGGATCTTCTTTACGCCACACTGCTGGCCTTAATTACTACTGCAAAGAATTAAAAGGATACCCTGTTCTTGTGTAGCCTCTTTCATACAGTTGTGTGTTACAGGCCAACATAGTATTTATAGACTTCTGACCAACTTTTTCTGTCCTGTAAAAAGACTGAAATCTAAGGTTTGGGACTTTATTTTGTTGATGTATCTGTAATCAAGGATAGTTCTCTTTTTGTGTGGCTGTAGTGCAAGGAGACAAAATGTGATACTGAGCTATTTTTCTGGACAAATAAGCTTTAAAATAGATTGTTAATTTAAAGTAAGGTTGGTGCCATTTGCTGCTATAGTGTAGAGTGGTCTTTGATATCCTAGTGTTTGAACCAAGAACAGAATTGCATAGCAGGCTTTGACAGTTGTGGCGCTGTTATACAGAATCTCACATTTACTATTCTTAACAGGCAAGCAAGTTTGTAATCATTGCAGGAGGGATGGACAATAACCCCATGGCATAGAAGTACTGTGCTATCAAGTGATGCCGAAGTTATTTGCCACCAATATTGTTGAGATATCTGCAATACGAGTCATATGCCCCATCTCGCACTTCTTGCCTTGGCTTGATCCAGTTATGACTTGCACTGCTTGTCCCTGCTGTGCCCCTGTTTTCACTCTCCTGCATTGCTTCCTCCAGGGCAGGATGCTGCTGTGTGCACGGCCTTTCTTCTTCGGGAGTGTGGAGAGGGAAGGGGCTGGAGATGGGCTGCTCTCTCACTTGCTATGCTCCAGCAGGCAACTTGCCTTTCATTCCCTTGCAACCAGGCCAAGCTGCTGCCCATGTGGTGCCCCCAAGGATCCGTGGGGAAGGATCCTGGCATTCTCAATACTGCTTTTTTTCAACCTCTACAACTGAGTAAAGCATCTCAGAAAATGGGTCTCAGCCCTGAGACATTGTAATGGCTGGGAAACAGAGAGTAAGGAGGGAGAGTGAAACATCTCTGCCTTCAACCACAACCCCCTGGAAACCTCACTGACCCTTGTCCAACAAGCTTAATATGATACTTGGCAATATTATGATACTTTATTTGTTATCTTTACTACCAGGAATTCAAATGGCAGTGCCCCATCTACTCTGAAGAAATGCTGTATTGTTTTGTTATGCAAAGGTCCTTGAAATAAGCTGTGGCATCCAGCAGAAAGTCTCCATTTTACTTTATTCCCTGTATTTGGAAGAGACTCCTGGGACAGAAAAGCTTCCTGGGAACTGGACACTGCTGTACAAGTGGAAACATTTGAAAAAGGAAATTGCCTGTAATGGGTTTGTGGTTGCCTCCATTACCAGGCTGCAGTGAATGAGTAAATCAAGTTAAACTGCAGATATATTCCCAGACCCCTTTGTCACTGATTTTTCCCACCAGAGGGAAACCAATCTGCCACATTCAAGAGCTGAATTTTCACATGGCAGAGCCACAGTTCTGGAACCAGGGCAATATTTCTGCCTGTAGTGCAGGCAAGGAAGAAATTAGCCTCAAAACTGCCTGGATAGAAACTTCAGAAGTGCTGTGATTTGGCCTTCTGTCACTCCTTTTGAAGTCAGGGACTTCTCCCATTGTGTTAGATTTTAACAGAGTCAGAACAATGTTGAACTCCTTTATAAAATCCCACCCACTATTTTCAGTGCATGGTTTTATCAAGCCAGAAGATTTTGGTGCTGGAAAGCATCATGGGATTTTGTAACGCCCAGAGGTGGACTCCCTGGTTCCTTCATGTTAGTCCTAACCCTTCAGGGTGGGTGTCTTTGATTCTCTTCCTGACACTGTAATAGTGCTGTGGCTGACACTCTGGTATTGCCTGCTTCTCAACCCACCATGGCAAAATGTGGGGAGGGACATGTGAAAGAAAGGCAGGAGCAGCATTACCCTCAGCAGCAGCACTGGCTGTAGGTCTACTGGGATGAGTGGCAGTGGGTCGTGTAAGAATGTCCCTTCCTTTGTGCCATCTTCCTTCTCTTTTCTGATGTGTACTGCCATAGTTCCCAGCTGCTCATGGTCCTGTGCATGAGCTTTTCCAGGAAGGTTAGTCATATATTACTGGCTTCTGTCCTCACAACTATGTTTTTAAGAACCAAGTTGCTCCAGTTGTTCCTCCTCATTGTGTGGCAAAGTACAGCATCTGGCCTTAGCTCATTGCCTTATGAATGGGTTTTCTTTTGTTACAGTAAATACGGGTTCGTGTTCAAGGGATTCAGCTATCACACCTCCAGTTAAAGATCCTTATCAAGCTTTACGAAGCCTTTAAACTGAATTGGTTTTTTCTAAGTCTCACTGGTTAACTATTCAAAGTTCAGGCCTGGAGTAACTAAATAAATGAAACGTTTGATATTGAGATCTGTCTGTATTCAGCTCTCTGTTGTGACTGATATCTATTGAGCCATTAAGCTTTGTTCTGCTCAAGTTATTTTATTTATATAATTTTAATTTATTTTACTTTGGTATTCTATAGCCACTTCCTAAGCGATTTGTGCCTGGAAAAATTGGAAGAATGAGCCATGTAAATCCATGAGAGAGGTTATAAAATAAACATTATACCATGTGTGGGGAAACATTTTTTAATGCAAGTGGCTGCTCTCACTTTCTGGCATTTATACACACAGACATCTGTTTGAAGGCTGTTTGAAGTGGCTATATTCCAGCATTTATGTAACTTGCCTGTAGAAAGGAAATGACATCACTTAGTTTCCTGAAGAAAATTACCAATGCCAGAACTGAGGAAATAAAATCTACAATAAAGAGAATATGTATTTTTTAAACCTTCTTTCCTTTTACAGTAGGCCATGTCGTGGTCAGACCCTCTGCCGCTATCTAACATTTGAAGGAATAAGGTTCTGAGTCTGAGGTACAAAGTGAGGTTTATTGGGATAAGGCACTTGCTAAGTGGATAGCAATTACACCACCCTGCGAGTGGGGACTATTATGCTTCTATTCCAAAATTCCTTATAATCTACCTAATAGGTATCACTCAGTTCCCAGTACCCTTACCTGGCGTCCCAAGTAAGGGGAGATCACCAAGGTGCGGGCCAGCCATTCCTCAGGAGCGTTCGAATCGGGCTCTCACCCTTCCTCAGTGGTTTCTGTGGTCACCGTCTAGCAGTATCGTTTCGCTGTTGCCAGGCAAACTCAGGCAACGAAAGGTCAGACCCCCAACTAAAGCACTGCCACTCAGTCTGGATCATCTCCCCACAGGCCACCTCTCCATACTGGTCTGACCATGCCTTCAAAGCAATGGCAAGCCCAGGAAACCCCATTCATTTCACATACATTTTCACACACACTGCTAGCAGTGGACTGCAAGCCACTGTACCTTACACGTTCGCTGAAATGAGATCCAGTGAGACAGGACTGAACTAATACAATGACAAAGCTTGTAACGTGCCTCCATTGAAAGATATAAGCATAAACTAACAAGCACAGCAACTTCATAATTAAACTGGGTGAAGCTTCAGCAGTTTCAAGTGACCATGAAAGAGCAGCAGCTATTTGTCATGCCTGGAAAAAACATGCAAATCCATTAATATGAGCTAAGCAGTTTAATACAAACCCATATTAGGGTTTAAACTGAAAGAAAGTTTACGTTATTAGAGTCTGCATAAAGGCTGTATATGTTCTGAGACATTTGTTTTAAATCTTCACCAAGCTATAAAGGTTCTCATCTGGTGATTTCAACTGAGCCATGTTGAGTTACATCACATAAGGGCTTCCTCCTACTCTGTCTAGCCAGGAACTTTTCAAACTTTTGTCTTGGCTGATAATTCCTGTTTTACTGCCTGCTTTGTCTACAGAAGTTGTCAAGTGAATTAAGGACTACTGAATCACCTAGCTAGCAACCCAAATAAAGTAGGAAGGACATTTACTTTTTATAGAGAGTTTTGGTTGGAGTTTGCATTTGATTTTCTTTGTGTGAAAGGTAATGCAAAATAGACAAGCCATACTCCCAAAAGGACAACTTTGATCAGAAGCTTGGTCATACTGCTGAAGGTATCGTTTCAAATAACTTTTACAGTTTCAAGGTACTTCATGTTTAACTCCAATATGAACTAATGATAAAGAAGTTGCAATTTCCAGAAGTTATTTCCTACGATTGACTGTTGTTTATAAAAGTGCTTATTAGATACTATTCAATCTGTCCTATAAACTGCAGTGTAGCTGGACTTTAATCCATGACTAGTTTATTAAACAGATTTGGGCTGCCTATTTTTCATATTCCTATACTTTTGAAAGTTTTTCATAACAAATTCATCATTCCTGTCAAAAGGAAATGGAAATGAGGAGAAAGGTTGTCTAATGATGACCCTTAATAATTTATGGAATTCATATAATCTGCTATTTTATGTTTATGACTGGCCTTGGATATTCTCCAGAATATGTTGAAATCTGAGAAGCTACCCCCATGCACTTGAAAACAGTACAAAACAGTACCAAAAATATTGCTAACCTCTTTGCCTCCCTAAAGAAAGTACTTAATATCAAGGTAGTAATACCTGCTAACTGTGAGATATTGGCTAACACAGTTATGGTCTTATATGATGATAATAATAGGAAAGTCTAATGTAGTCAGAGAAGGGAGCAACAAAGGAGCTTATTTCCATCTGCTTAATTGTACAGATTTTCCAGGCTGAATCAATAAAGGCTGATGATTAAATGCCAATTTTAATGATGGCTTTTTTTTGTATGGATCAGCTCACAGCAGGAGTTGAGACCTTTGTCTAGGTGAGTACTTATAAATAATGTTAATCATGTCAATGACTTCCTGAATGTAGGTATTTGTCTAAATTAAAGCCTAAGTAAACATTACTAAAAAAACAGCAAGAAAATGTCACAGCAAAGGATGACCATTTCCCATTGTTTTTTTCAAATCAAACAGTTTCATATCTGATCAAAACAGAATATGGATTTTCAAGAAAAAAATGTTCTGTTTTCTCATCTACAGGAAAGAAAAAAAATGTGAGCAGCACAGAGCAGATGGCGCTCTATTAAAACCTATATAAATGGTTCTGATACCTGCTTATGCTATGTGTTGCTGTGACATGCTGACAGAGGTATTTGTTACTGTGTAGGACACTTCCAACTTCAAAGTTAGCCTTATATGACCCCCTTCTTCCTTAATGTATTTTTTACTATCAAAACGTCAACAAAGAAATGCACCTAGAAAACAAAGAAGTGTAGTCATTGTAACTGTGCAAACACTGAAGTAACATCAAGGCAGGATCCAGCCAGCCCCTATTTGTGCACATGTATAGAGCATTCCAGTTCATAACTATTATTCCTGTGCTCCACACCAATGGCAATAGAAGCTTGCAGGCTATTAGGCCCAGTGAATGGGATTATCCCCTCTCGAGTGTTATCACTGTAGGTAAGGACGATCTCCATAGGGTCCCAGGTATTTGTACACCTGTGTCAAAACTAGTGAGAATTAGAGGGAAAATATACCGCCTTGCTTTTCTACCTAATGTACAGAAGTTTTCAGCCAATCAACTTTTCTTAAAAAATCCATGTTCTTCTCTGAAGCAAATAATTTGTGCTTAGCCAAAGGATATCTCCTATGAGTTTTGCAGTCATTAGTTTCAGTTGTTTCTCTGATTTCCAAGTGCTCTATGTGCCTGTTATTGTGGAACAACACGGGGGATTCCAACTTAAAATGGTAGAACCCACTGGGTCTCAGCAGGTCCATATTTGGTACATTTCTTGTCCTTAGGAAATTATAGTAATTGAAAAAACAAATTTATTGGAAATGGTGATCTCTTCAGAAATGATTGGAAACTATGTTCTCTTCAGAAAGGAAATTTTTTAGTTTTATAATTATGGAAAAATTTAAACATTTTTTGTTTTTTATTTTTTTTCCTAAAGAAACCAGGAACAATTGGTGTCCCTCAGATCTCCCACTGCTTTGGAGTCCTGGCTGAGTAAGCCAGAGCTGAAGGGTCCTGCAATGGCAGCAGAAGCTTCTAACATGATGATGGTTCAAATTTAATTTGGGAATCTTATAATTTTCTAGGTTACCAGCTAAGGTGTGGGAAGTCTCAAAACCCTAGGATCCGTATTTCAAACATGTTCATAGGGGTTCTGCAGCTAAGCATGGACCCTGAGAGCCCTCAGTAGAGCTGTGGCTCCAGCTCCATAATGGGGACTATGGAAACCTTGGCATCCCTAACTTTAATGTGATCTTGGTGATACTTTTGTTTCAGAGCACAGAGCCTCCAGAGCCAGCAGGTAAGCTGGCAGGAAACAATGTTTAATGGCCAGTTCTGTTTAATATCTTTATCAATGATCTGGACGAGGGGATTGAGTGCACCCTCAGGAAGTTTGCAGACGACACCAAGTTGGGCGGGAGTGTTGATCTGCTCGAGGGTAGGAAGGCTCTGCAGAGGGATCTGGACAGGCTGGATCGATGGGCCCAGACCAATTGTATGAGGTTCAACAAGGACAAGTGCCGGGTCCTGCACTTCGGCCACAACAACCCCATGCAGCGCTACAGGCTTGGGGAAGAGTGGCTGGAAAGCTGCCCAGCAGAGAAGGACCTGGGGGTGTTGGTCGACAGCCGGCTGAACATGAGCCGGCAGTGTGCCCAGGCGGCCAAGAAGGCCAATGGCATCCTGGCCTGTGTCAGAAATAGTGTGGCCAGCAGGAGTAGGGAAGTGATCGTGCCCCTGCACTCGGCCCTGGTGAGGCCGCACCTCGAATGCTGTGTTCAGTTTTGGGCCCCCCACTACAAGAAGGATGTTGAGGTGCTGGAGTGTGTCCAGAGAAGGGCAATGAAGCTGGTGAAGGGTCTGGAGAACAAGTCTTATGAGGAGCGGCTGAGGGAACTGGGGTTGTTTAGCCTGGAGAAAAGGAGGCTGAGGGGAGACCTCATGGCTCTCTACAACTACCTGAAAGGAGGTTGTAGCGAGGTGGGTGTTGGTTTCTTTTTCCAAGTAACAAGTGATAGGAGAAGAAGAAACGGCCTCAAGTTGTGCCAGGGGAGGTTTAGATTGGATACTGGGGAAAATTTCTTCACCGAAAGGGTTGTCAAGCATTGGAACAGGCTGCCCAGGGAAGTGGTTGAGTCCCCATCCCTGGAGGTATTTAAAAGACGTGTAGACATGGCACTTAGGGGCATGGTTTAGTGGTGGACTTGGCAGTGTTAGGTTAACGGTTGGACTCGATGATCTTAAAGGTCTTTTCCAATCTAAATGATTCTATGATTCTAATGCAGGCTTCCAAAAAAACTCTTCTAATATTTTTGGCAGGAATAGTGGTTCATGAAAAAGTATGCCATTTTTGAAAAAAGAACCATTAGTATGTCTCCAAGACTTCCATTTGTATTTCTGAAAGACTGTTTTGAATTGCAAAAGCACACAATATCGAGGATTTTCTGACGGAGTCACCTCTGCTCTCAGTATTATGGCTGTGGTCACAAGCTGAGCAGGGATATAAATAGGGCTTTATTCACCCTAAATCCTCAGTATGGATATATTTGAGACATGAAAATCTGTCCCACAGGAAGAAGCCTTAGTCCTAATAGTATCAGAGGAGTACTGGTAGAATGAATTAACTGTCTAAAAAAGTGGTATAAAACATGATCGTAGGGTAGAAAATATGAAATTAAACTGTAAATGCAAAACAGTGATTATATAATTTAAAGGTTTCTGTAAAGATATTTGCAGTGTGGAGGATTTAGTATTTTGGTTTCATTCCAGCATGGGATGAAACCCAGAAATGCTGAAACTCTCAGTGAAGGAGAAAGGGCCTTGGACCTATGTGCCAGTCCCACCTGGCTGTCGCAGTGGTGAGGACACTGGAAGCCTCAGTCATTTGCCTTGGTCATCTGCAAAACAGGCCAGCTGGGGAAAACAGCATTATGGAAGGACGTTTGTGTTTGAAGGCCTCAATTTCCTAAATGCACAGCTCCCTTCTCTGCTCAACTTGTTTGGGTGCTGTGGGATGGGGCTGCTGTTATTAGGCCATGGTCCTGTTTGCCTCGCCATCCCCTCGGCTCCCGGCTCGCCCTCCCTTGCTGAGTAGCCTGTCCAGGCCGCTCCCAGAGACACAGGGAACTTGGGAATTTGGCAGCTCTGAGGCCATGGCAAGTGCCTCGCTGGGTGTTTGCGGAGCGGGCAGGTGAGCTGGAAGGAGTCGGGGCATGTTCCAATGTCTGCCACATGGGAAGGAATCTCTTAGGTTCCTGTTTGGGTTCCCTTGGAACAGGAACTAAACTGTTTTTGTGGCATGCTTTGATATCAGAAAAACAATCACGTTCTAACAAAAAAAAATCATTAGGATTTTTCACATCATCCCTGTATTTGTTTTCCTTCTTTATTGACTATTTAGATAAAAGCAGCAAGAACAACTGGTAAGTATAAATAAGGAAAACAGCAACAAATGAGAAATTCTGGTGAATTTCTGGGTTCAATAGGGTTCTCCAGGAACAACATCCAGAAAGTATTTTTAAATACTTCTGGAGAACTTTAAGCAATTTTATTTAAGCAGTGTTTCTCTGAAAACAGTTTAGGCAGTGAGTGACACATGCTTATTTTACAGAACAGTTCCTGATTTTACTCAATATCTGCTCACTTTGGCAACATGTTTTCCACTGTCAGCCTTTAAAAAACAGCAGCACTGGCTTCCCCCTTATGCCTGATCTGACGTTCTCACATCATGGGTTGAAATTAAACATTCATGTATACTGAATGTGTATCAAAACTGCTTCCATTAAGAAAAAAAGACGGGTCATTGTCATAGGAGACTCTCTTCTGAGGGGAACAGAAGGCCCAATATGCCGACCAAGCCCACTTCTTAGGGAAGTCTGCTACCTCCCTGGGGCCCAGGTTAAAGATGTTACAAGAAAACTTCCTACCCTGGTACGGCCCTCGGATTATTATCCATTATTGATTTTTCATGTAGGCAGCCATGAAGTTGCAATAAGAAGTCCAAGGGCGATCAAAAGGGACTTCAGGGCCTTGGGATGACTGGTTAAGGGATCAGGAGCACAAGTAGTGGTCTCTTTTATCCTTCCAGTTGCAGGGAATGATGAGGGAAGAAACAGGAAGAGCCAGCAGATCAATACGTGGCTTCGTGACTGGTGTCACCGGCAGAATTTTGGGTTTTTCAATCATGGGTCGGTCTACACGACACCAGGCCTGCTAGCGACAGATGGGATACACCTTTCTCAAAGGGGGAAAAGATCTTTGCACAAGAGTTAGCAGGGCTCATTGAAAGAGCTTTGAAGGGGGAAAGGGATAAAACCAGGCTCGCTAGTGATAAGCCATGGGACGGCACACCAATGTTTGAGGGACGATGTGCTAGCGAGGTCCTTCAGCCTGCTCCACGATGTGCTGAGTACACTGGAGCACATTTGAAATGTCTCTGTACTAATGCGCGCAGCATGAGGAATAAACAAGAGGAGCTAGAAGCTTTGGCCCAGTCCCAGAGCTATGACATCATTGGCATAAGCGAAACCTGGTGGGATGAGTCCTGTGACTGGGGTGCCGTGATGGACAGTTATAGGCTCTTCGGGAGGGATAGGCAGGGCAGGCGAGGTGGGGTGGTGGTGCTGTATGTAAGGGAGGGTGTCCTGGTTTCGGCAGGGATAGAGTTAATTTCCTTTCTAGTAGCTGGTACAGTGTTTTGGATTTAGGATGAGAACAAAGTTGATAATGCACCAATGTTTTAGTTGTTGCTAGGTAATGCTTACACTAGCCAAGGACTTTTCAGCTTCCCATGCTCTACCGACTGAGAAGGCTGGAGGTGCACAAGAAGCTGGGAGGGGGCACAGCCAAACTGGCCAAAGGGACATTCCATACCATGTGACGTCATGCTCAGTACATAAACTGGGGAAAGCTGGCCAGGGGGGCTGCTGCTCGGGGACTGGCTGGGCATCGGTCGGCGGGTGGTGAGCAATTGTACTGTGCATCACTTGCTTTGTGTATTATTATTATTATCATATTATTATTATTATCATTTTATTTCAATTATTAAACTGTTTTTATCTCAACCCATGAGTTTTTCTCACTTGTGCTCTTCCAATTCTCTCCCCCATCCCACCGGGGGTGGGGGGAGTGAGCGAGCGGCTGCGTGGTGCTTAGTTGCCGACTGAGATTAAACCACGACAGAGGGGTTGGACTGTATGGCACTTACAGTTGGCGACGACACGGTTGAGAGCCTCTGGGTAAGGATGAAGGGGAAAACAAATAAAGCGGATGTTGTTGTGGGAGTCTACTATCGACCACCCAGCCAGGACGACGACGACACCGATGAATTATTCTACAAGGAATTAAGGGATATCTCTAGATCAGCTGCCCTTGTCCTTATGGGTGATTTTAACTTCCCAGACGTCAACTGGGAATATCATACAGCAGACACAAACAGGTCCAGGAAATTCCTGAAGCATGTTGAGAATAACTTCTTGATGCAGGTACTAAGGGAGCCGACTAGGAAAGGTGCCCTCCTAGTTGTTGTTTGTAAACAGAGGGGCTCATGGATGAAGTGGTGATTGGTGGCTGTCTTGGTCACAGTGACCATGAAGTAGCTGAGTTTCAAATCGCTGGCGATAGGAGAAAAACTGCCAGCAAAACTTTGACCCTGGATATGGGGAGAGCAGACTTTGGGCTGCTGCAGGAGCTAGTAGAGTAAGGTCCCCTGGGAATCTGCTTTTGAAGGTATTGGGGTCCAGGAATGCTGGTCACATTTTAAGAGCCATCTCTTAAGAGCGCAGGAGCAGGCAATTCCAAAGTGTCAGAAGTCAAGCAAGCAGGGCAGATGGACGGCTTGGCTGAGCAGGGATCATCTTCTAGAACTTAGGCAGAAAAGGAAGGCGTATGGACATTGGAAGCAAGGACAGGCGACACGGGAGGGCTACAGAGATTCTGTTCGCCACTGTAGGGAGAAAATTCGTGCGGCCAAAGCTCGATTAGAGTTCAAACTGGCCAGCACCGTGAAGGACAACAAAAAGGGCTTTTTAAACTATGTTAACAGCAAAAGGAGGATCCGAGAGAACATTGGTCCATTATCTGATGAGGTCGGTTGCCTCACAAATAGGGACGTAGACAAAGCGGAGACATTTAATGCCTTCTTCGCCTCTGTCTTTAACACTGATGATGAGCCCCGGAGCCCTGTGTTGGAAGACTGTGACTAGGAGGATGATAAACTCCCAGCTGACCCTGAACTTGTTCGAGACTTGCTGCTCCAGCTGGATGCGCATAAGTCTATGGGGCCCAATGGGATTCATCCCAGGGTACTGAAAGAGCTGGCCGATGTCATCGCGGGACCTCTCTCCATTATTTTTCAACGGTCTTGGGAGTCTGGAGAGGTCCCAGTCGACTGGAAGCCGGCAAATGTTGTCCCAATTTTCAAGAAGGGTAAGAAGGAAGACCCTGGTAATTACAGGCCTGTCAGTCTCACTTCAGTGCCTGGTAAAATTATGGAGAAGGTTATTCTGGGAGTTATTGAAAAGCACTTGAGAGACAATGCAGTCATTGGTCATAGCCAGCACGGGTTCACGAGGGGAAAGTCCTGCTTAACCAACTTAATTTCCTTTTTTTGACAAGGTCACCCATCTAGTTGACCAAGGGAAGCCAGTAGATGTGGGGTTTTTTTTATTTTGGCAAAGCTTTTGATGCTGTCTCTCACAGTATCCTTCTGGACAAAATGTCCAGCACACAGCTAGACACGTCCATAATACAATGAGTGAACAATCGGCTGATGGGTCGGGCTCAAAGGGTTATAGTAAATGGGGTTACATCAGGCTGGCGGCCAGTCACCAGTGGGGTTCCCCAGGGCTCAATTTTAGGGCCAGTGCTCTTTAATGTTTTTATAAATGATCTGGATGCAGGAATCGAATGTACATTAAGTAAAGTAAGTTTGCCGATGATACTAAATTAGGAGGAGCTGTGGACTCCCTCGAGGGTAGAGAGGCCTTACAGAGAGATCTGGATAGACTAGAGAGCTGGGCAATCACCAACCATATGAAATTTAGCAAGAGCAAGCGCCAGATTCTCCACCTGGGACGGGGAAATCCTGGTTATACATACAAATTGGGGGATGAGAGGCTGGAGAGCAGCCCCGTGGAAAGAGGTCTGGGGGTTTGGGTTGAAGGCAAGTTGAATATGAGTCAACAGCGTGCCCTGGCAGCCAAAAGGGCCAACCGTGTCCTGGGGTGCATCAAGCACAGCATAGCTAGCCGGTCGAGGGAGGTGATTGTCCCACTCTACACTGCACTGGTGCAGCCCCACCTCGAGTACTGTGTGCAGTTTTGGGCGCCTCAATATAAGGACATCAAACTATTAGAGTGTGTCCAGAGGAGGGCGACCAAGATGGTGAAAGGTCTTGAGGGCAAGGCTTATGAGGAGCGGCTGAGGTCACTTGGTTTGTTCAGCTTGGAGAAGAGAAGGCTGAGGGGTGACCTCATCGCAGTCTATAAATTCCTCAAGGGGGGCAGCGGAGGGGGAGGTGCTGATCTCCTCTCTCTGGTGACCAGCGATAGGACACGAGGAAATGGAATGAAGTTGCGTCAGGGGAAGTTCAGATTGGACCTTAGGAAAAGGTTCTTCACTGAGAGGGTGGTCGGTCACTGGAACAGGCTCCCCAGGGGAGTGGTCACAGCACCAAGCCTGTCAGAGTTCAAGGAGTGTCTGGACGACACTCTTAGTCATGTGGTTTAGTTTTAGGTAGTTCTGTGGGGAGCAGGGAGTTGGACTCGATGATCCTTATGGGTCCCTTCCAACTTGAGATATTCTATGATTCTATGATGATTCTATGATTCTATTGCTTTATGAATTAGTATATTTGAATCTGGCAAAGCATGATTAGCTAGGCGTGGAACTACACCTTGCAGTATTTCTTAGAGGTGTGAAGAAGAATTTCACAGAGCTTTCTTCTGTGTTCTCCTAAAGAACAGAACTTGGTCTACAAACACGAGGTTGGGAAAGCATTCATGTGATGCCAAAACTTACTGTAAACTCTTATTCAACAGCTTGGACATTGCTTACAGAGTTGAAATATCCTTTATACTAACATCACAGTTCTGTAAGCAGCTGTCTATTAAGCTAGTGTTGACTTAACCCATTGCTGCCCCTTCTGCAGCCTATACTCAAGCCCACTTTGGACTGTCATTCTTGTGATAAACCGAAGACTTCATATTTCTGGAAAAAATTCACCCCAAACATTAGGGCGAACACTTGGGGGGGTGGTATTTTTCAGCAGGATCTACTGAAAACAGTTACATGGATGTTTGTAAGGGACGAAGTGGCAGGGACTGCCATGGCCCAAGACTGCTGACAAATTAAACTCCATACAGATTGGCAGTGAAAATTGGCCTCTAATGTGTGTATCAACTACTAAAGCCCATTTTTCTAAGGCAAAAGTAGCAGTCTTAGTTTGGATAAAATCCTGTTTCACATTTCAAATAACATTTATATGCCTCTAGAGGAAAATTGATTGTCACCCCTGGAAGTGTCAGGGTGTTTGGCTGAGCAACGCGGCTCTGTTCCTGCCGCCCCCAGCCCTGGCACTGCTGGGAGTGCACATGCCATGGCACCTCGGCTTCGCAGCACTGCCCAGAAGAGTATTTATTCTTCTGTAGGCTTCAAAAACAGGAAGTGACATTTCAAGTAATTGCAGATTTACTGTGAACCCATGGCTGGTCCCTCTGCATTGTCCCCACTTTCGTGTTTGAGCTTGGAGGAAGTGGCCAGAGGGATGGGGGAAGGGAGACCTCGCTGTGCTGCTTCTGCAACTGCAGCCTACATTACTTAGGGGAAGAGTGATGAAAACATATCCAAACCCTTGAGAAAGGCTAACAGTAAATATTTGACATCTCACCTATAACAACAAGAGTGAAAGGTTAAACCACACACAACCCAAGCGTTTGGGAAAAGGATATGTTTATGTCATCAACTTCTGTTGGGTTGTAGAGGAACAGTGTTCGACAGTGGAACAAGCTCTCAGTTATCAAGAAAATACACTGTGGCTTAGTGCAACTATCTGCAAACATGAAAAACGCCAATTGGTTCTATATATTTACATTTTCATATCCAAATGCCCTTTTCAACTCTGTGGCCATTCAGATGGTTAAATGGGGAGTGCACAGGGTGGACACCACTGGCTACTTTCTTTGCCTGTGTGCATGTAGACATGAATTATAGAATAATATAATCATAGAATAGTTTGGGCTCAAAGGGACCTCTAAAGGTCATCTAGTCCAATCCCCCTGCCATGGGCAGGGACATCTTCAACTAGGATCAGGTTGCTCAGAGCCCCGTCCAACCTGACCTTGAATGTTTCCAGGGATGGGGCATCCACCACCTCTCTGGGCAACCTGTTCCAGTGCTTCACCACCCTCAGCGTAAAAAATTTCTTCCTTAGATCTAGTCTGAATCTACCCCCCTTTAGTTTAAAGCCATTCCCCCTTGTCCTGTCGCAACAGGCCCTGCTAAAAAGTTTGTCCCCATCTTTCTTATAAGCCCCCTTTAAGTACTGATAGGCTGCAATAAGGTCTCCCCAAAGCCTTCTCTTCTCTAGGCTGAACAACCCCAACTCTCTCAGCCTTCCTTCATAGGAGAGGTGTTCCATCCCCCTGATCATTTTTGTGACCCTCTACTGGACCCACTCCAACAGGTCCGCGTCTTTCTTATGCTGAGGGCTCCAGAGCTGGACACAGTACTCCAGGTGGGGTCTCACCAGAGCAGAGTAGAGGGGCAGAATCACCTCCCTCGACCTGCTGGCCTCGCTTCTTTTGATGCAGCCCAGGATACGGTTGACCTTCTGGGCTGCGAGCGCACATTGCTGGCTCATGTCCAGCTTTTCCTCCACCAGTACCCCCAAGTCCTTCTCGGCAGGGCTGCTCTCAATCCCTTCATCCCCCAGCCTGTATTGATACTGGGGGTTGTCCCGACCCAGGTGCAGGACCTTGCACTTGGCCTTGTTGAACCTCATGAGGTTCACACAGGCCCACTTCTCGAGCTTGTCCAGGTCCCTCTGGATGGCATCCTGTCCCTCTGGCATGTCGACCGCACCACTCAGCTTGGTGTCATCTGCAAACTTGCTGAGGGTGCACTCGATCCCACTGTCTATGTCGTTGATGAAGATATTAAACGGTACTGGTCCCAATACGGACCCCTGTGGGACGCCACTCGTCACCAACCTCCATCTGGACATTGAGACGTTGACCACTACCCTCTGGATGCGACCATCCTCACCCTTTACCGGACAGTCCACCCATCAAATCCATACCTCTCCAGTTTAGAGAGAAGGATGTTGGGGGGGACCGTGTCAAAGGCCTTACAGAGGTCCAGACAGACGACATCTGTAGCCCTTCCCGTGTCCACTGATGTAGTCACTCCATCCTAGAAGGCCACTAGGTTAGTCAGGCAGGACTTGCCCTTGCTGGCTGTCTCGAATCACCTCCCTGTCCTCCATGTGCCTTAGCATAGCTTCCAGGAGGATCTGTTCCATGATCTTCCCAGGCACAGAGGTGAGACTGACTGGCCTGTAGTTCCCCGGGTCTTCCTTTTTTCCCTTTTTAAAAATGGGCGCAATGTTTCCCCTTTTCCAGTCAGTGGGAACTTCACCGGACTGCCACGACTTCTCAAATACGATGGATAGTGGCTTAGCAACTTCATCTGCCAGTTCCTTCAGGACCCGCGGATGGATCTCATCGGGTCCCATGGACTTGTGCACCTTCAGGTGCCTTAGATGGTCTCGCACCTGATCTTCTCCCACAGTGGGCGGCTCTTCATTCTCCCAGTCCCCGCCTTTGCCTTCTGCGGCTTGGACGGTGAGGCTCGAGCACTTGCCGGTGAAGACAGAGGCAAAAAAGTCATTGAGTACCTCCGCCTTCTCCGTGTCCCGGGTAACCAGGTCTCCCGTTTCGTTCCAGAGAGGGCCCACATTTTCCCTCATCTTCCTTTTGTCCCCGATGTACCTATAGAAGCTTTTCTTGTTGCCCTTGACGTCCCTGGCCAGATTTAATTCTATCAGGGCTTTAGCTTTCCTAACCTGATCCCTGGCTGCTCGGACAATTTCTCTGTATTCCTCCCAGGCTACCTGTCCTTGCTTCCACCCTCTGTAGGCTTCCTTTTTGTGTTGGAGTTTGTCCAGGAGCTCCTTGTTCATCCATGCAGGCCTCCTGGTGTTTTTGCCTGACTTACTCTTTGTTGGGATGCATCGCTCCTGAGCTTGAAGGAGGTGATCCTTGACTATTACCCAGCTTTCTTGGGCCCCTCTTCCCTCCAGGGCTTTGTCCCATGGCACTCTGTCAAGCAGATCCCTGAAGAGGCCAAAGCCTGCTCTCCTGAAGTCCAGGGTAGTGAGCTTGCTGTGCGCCCTCCTCGGTGCCCTCAGGATCTTGAACTCCACCATTTCGTGGTCACTGCAGCCCAGGCTGCCCTTGAGCTTCACATTCCCCACCAGCCCCTCCTTGTTGGTGAGAACAAGGTCCAGCATAGCACCTCTCCTCGTTGGCTCCTCTACCACTTGGAGAAGGAAGTTATCATCGACGCATTCCAGGAACCTCCCGGATTGCTTATGCCCTGCCGTGTTGTCCCTCCATCAGATGTCGGGGTGGTTCAAGTCCCCCATGAGGACCAGGGCTTGTGAGCGTGAGGCTGCTCCTATCTGTCTATAGAGGGCCTCATCCGCTTGGTCTTCCTGGTCAGGTGGCCTGTAGCAGACCCCCACCGTAATGTCACCTGTCCCTGCCTTCCCTTCAGTTCTGACCCATAAGCTCTCGGTTGGCTCCTCATCCATCCCCAGTGTCCTGGTTTCAGCAGGGATAGAGTTACTTTCCTTCTTAGTAGCTGGTACAGCGCTGTGTTTTGGATTTAGGAAGAGAACAAAGTTGATAACACACTGATGTTTTAGTTGTTGCTAGGTAATGCTTACACTAGTCTAGGACTTTTCAGCTTCCCATGCTCTACCGACTGAGAAGGCTGCAGGTGCACAAGAAGCTAGCAGGGGGGCACAGCCAAACTGGCCAAAGGGACATTCCATACCCTGGGACGTCATGCTCAGTACATAAACTGGGGAAAGCTGGCCGGGGGGGCCACTGCTCGGGGACTGTCTGGGCATCGGTCGGCAGGTGGTGAGCAATTGCACTGTGCGTCACTTGCTTTGTGTATTATTATTATTACATTATTATTATTATTGCTATTATTATTTTATTTCAATTATTAAACTATTTTTATCTCAACCCACGAGTTTTTCTCACTTGTGCTCTTCCAATTCTCTCCCCCATCCCAACCGGGGGTCGGGGGAGGAGTGAGCGAGCGGCTGTGTGGTACTCAGTCGCCGACTGAGGTTAAACCACAGCAGTCCTTTTTTTGGCGCCCAACGTGGGGCACGAAGGGTTTGAGATAATAACAGATTAACCAGAGTGTATTAAGGAATTTATATCTGTTAATAGTTGTGGGTCACAATGTTGGTTGCTCTGTTTTCGATATTGATTTGTATAATCTTCATCGTGCTTGTTTTTTTGCTGTACATGTTAAAGATTGGTGTTGGTTTTTGCAGTTTGCTGTGGTCTGCAGTGATTGGTGATGTTCTGCTTGGGAAGTTTATTTTTAAAACATTGACCTTGGTCTTATTTTGGTATGTGAATTTTGCAATGAAGCCATTACTGTACTACGGATACCATTTCGTGGAGACAACTAGCAATTACAGTAACTTTTCTGAGAGGTTTTTTCGGAGGAAATACAGAATGGCAGTGTCACTACCTTCTTCTATGATGTTTCCTCCTTCATTACAGTAACTTTTCAGTATCTTGAACATCCTTGGGCAGTTAAGATACTTCTATTGGTACTTCTTGGGAATATTGTTTCGGTTTTGTCTAAAGCTGGTAAGCAATTTAAGAATATCATCCAGAGATCTGCCCCAAGGCTGAATAGTTATGAGTGGCAGGGTGTGTGGGACAAGATGGGCAAGTATCTAGGCCAATGGGCACCCCCAGTGTTTTGGAACTTCACCCCTGAGCAAGTGCGGAATCCTGAAGAGTTAGTAGAATATTTGGACAAAGTATGCTGTCACCCTGGCAACTCCAGAGAGATGCAGATCATTGCAACGTGCTGGGGCCTGGCCCATGCCTACCGAGCCCTGTTCAACACCATTCAGTACCCTCAAAGGGAAGAGAAGGTCTCTGGATCTGACGGTAAAACGACATGCACTGCGGCCACTCCGACCACGGTGACAGGCCCTGCTGCTACTCAGACTCCGGCAACAGGCCCTGCAGCCACTCAGACCCCAGCGACACGCCCTGCGGCCACTCAGACCCCGGCGACAGGCACTGCGGCCACTCAGACCCCGGCGACACGCCCTGTGGCTGAACCAAAAAGCCAACCTGTGCCGGTATCAGTCGCCCCTGTGCACAAGAAGAAATCTTGGAAGCGGAAGTCAGCTTCTTTAGTAAGGGAGGAAGAAACTTCTTCTAAAAGGGAGCCAGAGGAAGAAGTGGATGAGGCAGACTACCCTGGAGAAGGGCCATCACGAGAACAGGAGGACGAGGGCCGGCAACTGCTCGGGGAGGAAGAAGAGGAAGAACTTATAAACGAGGTGGTAACCACTCGATCCCTATCCCTGAGTGAGCTGCGAGATATACGAAAAGATTTCAGCCGTCGTAATATAATATATATAGTAATATATATATAGTAATATAATTACTATATTATTAATAATTTGTTTTCCCCAGGAACAATCTGACATACAAAACGTTGGGTTTTTTTTCTTATCCTTGTGGCCCAACCATGCAGTCACACCTTGTCATTGCATTATAGAATGTCTTACAATCTCAATTCAAGCATTCGGCTTCGATGGGATACAGACATCAACTGCTCTGTCCCTTGAACTGTGACCTTAAACAACCAGGCTTTTCCTCCCTGTGGGAATTATGTGATTGCACTCTCAGTGGATAATTTTTCCTGGATTCTTTTATGGTATTTCCTATACAGGAAAACCATCCTGTTATCTCACTTTAAAAGATTACTAATGAGCATTTTCATGTTTTTTTTTTTAAAATGTATGTGTCTTCTTCCCTTTTATTACTTATCTAAAAACCCATGCTTTAGAAGAAGTAAGAAAGGATCACAGATGTATTTTTTTTCACACAGGACAGAAAATGAGCAGTGGTAAATATGATAATGCAGCTGTTAGTCAAGAAATTTCACTATAATATAAAAATGAAAAATAGTTAAACAGCAAATTTGGCATTTTCCACCAAAACAGAAATAAGTCACAGTTTAAAGCCATCACAGAAAACATTCCATAGTCTCAAATTATGAATTCCAACAGGAAACAATTTTCAGGAAGAATTTGTGTTCTTTTGTTCGTGCAGTCCCTCACAGTGACATAGCTAACATGCTTTCATAGGCTCATATCTTTATGTTTCTGCAGTTACATTTTCTTAAGAAAACAATTCAAGCAGGCTTTCAAGGGCTCATGAGGTACGTGAAGTCCTCAGAAACCAAAGCACGATAAACTGAATACTGCTCTCAGTTACTTTAATTTGTAACTGAAGTAATCCTGAATTTATGCCACTGTATCTGATATAGGAATCTGACTCAACATCACTCCTGTTTGGCCTTCTGTTGCTGTGCTACAGGAAGCAAGCAGCCTTATTGTTGAATGAAAATCAGTGGTGATATCAATTCAGATTTTGTCTGAAAAAAAAACATGGATTTTTTCGTATGCAGAGACATGGTCCATTCATCATACATATAGTGTACTTTTAAATGACATTGCATGTGTTTATAAAGAAGTGCATCTTCCCTGTGTTGAAAAAAAAAAAATTGTATGAGTCAAGTATTTCCATATATGAAAAACAAAGGCCTTCAATAAACCAAAATTCTGATTTGAGCTAATTTGTAGTCTGAGAATACGTTTGCTACACTTTCATTGCTTGCAAAAGTGATTATCAAATGAGTAGCTGCTGACATACATAAGCAAATTCAAACCATTTATTCCTGACTTAGCTTTCAGATCCCAAGAGTGGGAAATCCATGAAAGAAAGTGTTTCTTACAAGATATTCCTTTGTGACATCCACAAAAGACTGCTTTGTCCTATGTTTTTCCTCTATGGGTTATGATTACTTATGTTTCCAGGCATCTGACTGCAAATCCAAGATCCTAGAGCTCTTTTACAAGTCCTAAACTGAGTGACTTCATATTCTTCTTGCAAGGCTTTGCAATTCTTTTGCTATAGTCACTCTCTAATTCAGCTCCAGGGAAAATTAAGAAGTTTTTAAGAATAGTAGTAAATTTACCTCACCAAATCTCAGTGAAGTAATGATACAGGTGAAGTGGGATGGTTTTGCCATTACTGGAAAGGTAACAGGACTCACTTGGTAACATAACATTTTGTTTAAGCAAATGTGCTTTTTTCACCTACTAATGGCCTGTCCTGAATGATCAGAACATGAGCACTAGTAACTACTTCTCCTTAAACTCAGGTAATACAGAGCTTTGCTTTTAGGAGTGAAGGTTCTAAATATGATATAAATACAATATGCTAGCAGGGTATAACATTTATTTGTTATACACCAACTGTTCACTAAAATTGTCTTCCATTTCTCAAAATATCTAACAATAAACTTTTCAAAAGATAGAGGATTGGTGAAATATCCTGTGTTTTCAAAATGAGGGAAAAGACAAAAAACATTCTTCATATTTTATCAAAGTATACCCTTTTGTTCTAAACTAAATAGACACTGTCCGTCAGAAGGATCTTCCCTTGATACTTATATGGAGTATGAAAAATTTGCATCTTGACTAGTTCCAGCCAAAAATCCATAGATGCTTTTGATTTTCCAACAGAAATTTAGAAAACAATAAATGGTTCAAAAATCCTGTTTTCATAAGTCTGGAGTTCAAGACATTTTTCCATGTACTATAAGCCTTGACAGATTACATCTTTCATGAGATACTACTCTCTCACACACAAGTCTCTGATCTTACTGGAAAGTTTTCTGCCCCACCTATTTTACATCATCTTTTGAACAAGCAAATTAAATTGAGCTTTCTCAATCTTTCACTATAATTCCTTGAATCACTATTGCAGGTCTATATGAAAAAGTTCCAAGTTGACAGCTTTATTATTAAAAGAAAGTGTTGATACCAAATCTGGTAAGATTATTCCAATGAGAGGCTCTGTAATTTCTGTATGAAATTACTTCCCTACTCCCACCTTCACGTTTCCTGCTAATGCATCTGAGAATTGCATTTAGCTTCTTGCACAAGCAGCATATGTTCAAATATGCTTTTTAGTGTTGCTGCTTTCCAGGATACAATCTTCTACCCTAACAGTGTGCCTTACATCCTGTGTTTCTAGGTATATGGCTGTCCTGGTTTCGGCTAGGATAGAGTTAATTTTCTTCCTAGTAGCTGGCATAGTGCTGTATTCTGGATTTAGCATGAGAATAATGTGATAATACACTGATGGTTTAGTTGTTGCTCAGCAGTGTTTATACTAAGTCAAGGACTTTTCAGCTTCCCATGCTCTGCCAGCGAGGAGGTGCACAAGAAGCTGGGAGGGAGTATAGCCAGGACAGCTGACCCAAACTGACCAGAGGGCTATTCCATACCATATGACGTCATGCTCAGTATATAAGCTGGGGGGAGTTGGCCAGGGGGCAGCTGTCGGAGTTTACTCGGATCGGTGTTGACGGCGGAGCGGGAGTTGCGATCCCGGAGTAACGACAGATCTCAATGTGAGTATGGTCATTCTCCTTTATTTATACTTATAACAGGGCTTATATAGTTATCTACTATGGACACGCGCTTCCTAACAACCTATGATTGGCTAACTACGGCTATACACGCGCTCACAGCTCCTTCGGACACGCGCTTCATAACAACCTAATATTGACTAACTACAGCTATACACGCGCTCACAGCTCCTTCGGACACGTGCTTCATAACAACCTATGATTGGTTAATCACAGCTGTACACGTGCTCACAACACCCTTCTCATTGGTAGCTGCCGGCTGGTCCCGCCGATCTCTGCCTCCTCCCCATCCCGGATGTTGTTCCGCTTTTGTTGTTCATCACGTGGCGAGGCTCCTTCTTCTGCCCAGGGAAGGACGGTCAAGGTCACCAGCCGTCTTTGTCAGCATACCCCTGCTACTGTTTAAAACATGGGTTGCTCATGGACCCTAGATCGTGCCCCTGCTGTATCAGCCACTCCTCCACAATTCCCCCTTCTTGTTTTTGAGCAACCCATATGTCCTGGTTTCGGCAGGGATAGAGTTAATTTCCTTTCTAGTAGCTGGTACAGTGTTTTGGATTTAGGATGAGAACAAAGTTGATAACGCACCGATGTTTTAGTTGTTGCTAGGTAATGCTTACACTAGCCAAGGACTTTTCAGCTTCCCATGCTCTACCGACTGAGAAGGCTGGAGGTGCACAAGAAGCTGGGAGGGGGCACAGCCAAACTGGCCAAAGGGACATTCCATACCATGTGACGTCATGCTCAGTACATAAACTGGGAAAGCTGGCCGGGGGGGCCGCTGCTCGGGGACTGGCTGGGCATCGGTCGGCGGGTGGTGAGCAATTGTACTGTGCATCACTTGCTTTGTGTATTATTATTATTATTATCATATTATTATTATCATTTTATTTCAATTATTAATCTGTTTTTATCTCAACCCACGAGTTTTTCTAACTTGTGCTCTTCCAATTCTCTCCCCCATCCCACCGGGGGTGGGGGAGTGAGCAAGCGGCTGCGTGGTGCTTAGTTGCCGACTGAAATTAAACCACGACAGTCCTTTTTGGCGCCCAACGTGGGGCTCGAAGGGTTTGAGATAATAACAGATTAACCGGAGTGTATTAAGGAATTTGTATCTTTTAATAGTTGAGGGTCACAATGTTGGTTTCTCTGTTCTCGATATTGATTTGTATAATCTGCATCGCGCTCTTTTTCCTGCTGTACATGTTAAAGATTGGTGTTGGGTTTTGCAGTTTGCTGTGGTCTGCAGTGAATAGTAATGTCTCGCTTGTGAGGTTTGTTTTTAGAACATTGACCTTGACGTTTCTGTGGTATGTAAACTTCGCAATGAAGCCGTTACTGTACCACGGAGACCATTTCGTGGAGACAACTAGCAATTGCAGTAACTTTTCTGAGAGTTTCTTTTCGGAGGAAATACAGAATGGCAGTGTCACTACCTTCTTCTATGATGTTTCCTCCTTCATTACAGTAATTTTTCAGTATTTTGAGCATCCATGGGCAGTTAAGATACTTCTATTAATACTTCTTGGGAATATTGTTTCGGTTTTGTCTAAAGTTGGTAAGCAATTTAAGAATATCATCCAGAGATCTGCCCCAAGGCTGAATAATTATGAGTGGCAGGGTGTGTGGGACAAGATGGGCAAGTACCTAGGCCAATGGGCACCCCCAGTGTTTTGGAACTTCACCCCTGAGCAAGTGCAGAATCCTGAAAAGTTAGTAGAACATTTGGACAAAGTATGCTGTCACCCTGGCAACTCCAGAGAGATGCAGATCATTGCAACGTGCTGGGGCCTGGCCCATGCCTACCGAGCCCTGTTTAACACCATTCAGTACCCTCAAAGGGAAGAGAAGGTCTCTGGCTCTGACAGTAAAACGACACGCACTGCGGCCACTCAGACCCGGGCAACAGGCCCTGCGGCCACTCAAACCCGGGCAACACGCACTACGGCCACTCCAACCCCGGCGACAGGCCCTGCGGCCACTTTGACCCCGGCGACAGGCCCTGCGGCCACTCAGACCCCGGCGACAGGCCCTGCGGCCACTCCAACCCCGGCGACATGCACTGCAGCCACTCCAACCCCGGCGACAGGCCCTGCGGCCACTCAGACTCCGGTGACATGCACTTGCACTGCGGCCACTCCAACCCCAGCAACACGCCCTGTGGCTGAACCAAAGAACCAGCCTGTGCCGGTATCAGTCGCCCCTGTACACAAGAAGAAATTTTGGAAGCGGAAGTCAGCTCGTTTAGTAAGGGAGGAAGAAGCTTCTTCTAAAAGGGAACCGGAGGAAGAAGTGCACGAGACAGATGACCTAGAGAAGGACCATCACGAGAACGGGAGGAGGAAAGCCGGCCGCTGATCGGGGAGGAGGAAGAGGAAGAACTCATAAACGAGGCAGTGACCACCCGATCTCTATCCCTGAGTGAGCTGTGAGATATACGAAAAGATTTCAGCCGCCGTCCAGGTGAGCATATTGTCTCCTGGCTGCTCCGATGCTGGGATAATGGGGCCAGTAGCCTGGAATTAGAGGGTAGGGAAGCCAAGCAGCTGGGATCCCTTTCCAGGGAAGGGGGCATTGACAAAGCATTTGGAAAAGGGACACGAATCCTCAGCCTTTGGAGGCGACTCTTGTCAAGCGTGAAGGAAAGGTATCCCTTTAAGGAAGATGTCATATGTCGCCCAAGCAAGTGGGCCACCATGGAGAAGGGTATCCAGTTCCTGAGAGAATTAGCTGTGCTGGAGGTGATTTATGATGACCTGAACAATGAACAACTATCCAAAGATCCAGACGAAGTCAAGTGCACACGACCCATGTGGCGGAAGTTTATAAGGAGCTCACCATCGTCATATGCCAATTCATTGGCAGTGATGACCTGGAAAGATGGAGAGGAACAAACAGTGGATGAATTGGCTAGTCAACTCCGGCAATACGAGGAAAGTCTTTCTTCCTCCATCGTCTCGGCTGTGGAGAAACTGTCCCGGGAGATCCAGCAACTCAGAGAGGATAGGTCCTACTCCTCACCTATACAGACCAGTATCTCGGCTATTAGGAGTCAGCGTTCTTTTGCTCAAGAGAGAGAATATAAAGGGTACACACCACGGGGCACCCTATGGTTTTACCTGCGTGACCACGGAGAGGACATGAGGAAGTGGGATGGGAAACCTACTGCAGCCCTAGGGGCACGGGTACGCGAATTGCAAGGGAAAACAATCACAGAAAGAGGTTCTTCCAGGAAAATTGCTGCTCCAGTTTCCAGCGGGCAGTTCCCCAGAGAGAGTAGAAGGGCTGATCTTACTCTTGATCTTAATGAAGAAACTTCTGGCTCGTATGTACAAGAAATGAGAAACGAGTACTGTGATGAGGATTAGAGGGGCCCTGCCTCCAGCCAGGGGGAGGAAAGGGACAACCGGGTTTACTGGACTGTGTGGATTCGGTGGCCTGGCACATCAGACCCACAGGAGTATAAGGCTCTGGTAGACACCGGTGCACAGTGTACCCTAATGCCATCAAGCTATATAGGGACAGAACCCATCTGTATTTCTGGGGTGACGGGGGGATCCCAACAGCTAACTGTATTGGAAGCCGAAGTGAGTCTAACTGGGACTGGGTGGCAGAAGCACCCCATTGTGACTGGCCCAGATGCTCCGTGCATCCTTGGCATAGACTACCTCAGGAGAGGGTATTTCAAGGACCCAAAAGGGTACCGGTGGGCTTTTGGTATAGCTGCCTTGGAGACGGAGGAAATTAAACAGCTGTCCACCTTGCCTGGTCTCTCGGAGGACCCTTCTGTTGTGGGGTTGCTGAAGGTCGAAGACCAACAAGTGCCAATCGCTACCACCACGGTGCACCGGCGGCAATATCGCACCAACCGAGACTCCTTGACTCCCATTCACGAGCTGATTCGTCGACTGGAGAGCCAAGGAGTGATCAGAAACACTCGCTCACCCTTTAACAGTCCCATATGGCCAGTGCGGAAGTCTAATGGAGAGTGGAGACTAACAGTAGACTATCGTGGCCTAAATGAAGTCACGCCACCGCTGAGTGGTGCCGTGCCAGACATGCTAGAACTTCAATACGAACTGGAGTCAAAGGCAGCCAAGTGGTATGCCACAGTAGATATTGCTAATGCGTTTTTCTCAATCCCTTTGGCAGCAGAGTGCAGGCCACAATTTGCTTTCACTTGGAGGGGCGTCCAGTACACCTGGAACCGACTGCCCCAGGGGTGGAAACACAGCCCCACCATTTGCCATGGACTGATCCAGGCTGCACTGGAACAGGGTGAGGCTCCAGAACACCTGCAATACATTGATGATATCATCGTGTGGGGCAACACAGCAGGAGAAGTTTTTGAAAAAGGGAAGGAAATAGTCCAAATCCTGCTGAAGGCCGGTTTTGCCATAAAACAAAGTAAGGTCAAGGGACCTGCACAGGAGATCCAGTTTTTAGGAATAAAATGGCAAGATGGACGTCGTCAGATCCCAATGGATGTGATCAACAAAATAACAGCCATGTCTCCACCAACTAGCAAAAAGGAAACGCAAGCTTTCTTAGGCGTCGTGGGTTTTTGGAGAATGCATATTCCAAATTACAGTCTGATCGTAAGCCCTCTCTATCAAGTGACCCAGAAGAAGAACGATTTCAAATGGGGCCCTGAGCAACGACAAGCTTTTGAACACATTAAACGGGAGATAGTTCATGCAGTAGCCCTGGGGCCAGTCCGGGCAGGGCAAGATGTAAAAAATATGCTCTATACCGCAGCCGGGGAGAACGGCCCTACCTGGAACCTCTGGCAGAAAGCACCAGGGGAGACTCGAGGTCGACCCCTAGGGTTTTGGAGTCGGGGCTACAGAGGATCCGAGGCCCGCTATACTCCAACTGAGAAAGAGATATTAGCAGCATATGAAGGGGTTCGAGCTGCTTCGGAAGTGATCGGCACTGAAGCACAGCTCCTCCTGGCACCCCGACTGCCGATGCTGGGCTGGATGTTCAGAGGGAGGGTCCCCTGTACACATCATGCAACTGATGCTACATGGAGTAAGTGGATCGCACTGATCAGACAACGGGTTCGAATAGGAAACCCCAGTCGCCCAGGAATTCTGGAAGTGATCATGGATTGGCCAGAGGGCAAAGATTTTGGAATATTGCCAGAGGAGGAGGTAACGCGTGCTGAAGAGGCCCCAATGTATAATGAACTACCAGAAAATGAGAAGCAATATGCCCTGTTCACTGATGGGTCCTGTCGTATTGTGGGAAAACATCGGAGGTGGAAAGCTGCTGTATGGAGTCCCATGCGACAAGTTGTAGAAACGGCTGAAGGAGAAGGTGAATCGAGCCAATTTGCAGAAGTAAAGGCCATCCAGCTGGCTTTAGACATTGCTGACCAAGAAAAGTGGCCAGTGCTCTGTCTCTAGACTGACTCATGGATGGTGGCAAATGCCCTGTGGGGGTGGTTGCAGCAATGGAAGCGGAGCAACTGGCAGCGCAGAGGCAAACCCATCTGGGCTGCCGCATTGTGGCAAGATATTGCTGCCCGGGTGGAGAACCTGGTTGTAAAAGTCCGTCACGTAGATGCTCACGTACCCAAGAGTCGGGCCACTGAAGAACATCAAAACAACCAGCAGGTGGATCAGGCTGCTAAGATTGAAGTGGCTCAGGTGGATCTGGACTGGCAACATAAGGGTGAATTATTTCTAGCTCGGTGGGCCCATGACACCTCAGGTCACCAAGGAAGAGATGCAACATACAGATGGGCTCGTGATCGAGGGGTGGGCTTGACCATGGACACTATAGCCCAGGTTATCCATGAATGCGAAACATGCGCTGCAATCAAGCAAGCCAAGCGGTTAAAGCCTCTCTGGTATGGAGGACGATGGCTGAAATATAAATATGGGGAGGCCTGGCAGATCGGTTATATCACACTCCCACAAACCCGCCAAGGCAAGCGCCACGTGCTTACAATGGTGGAGGCAACCACCGGATGGCTGGAAACATATCCCGTGCCCCATGCCACCGCCCGGAACACTATCCTGGGCCTTGAAAAGCAAGTCCTATGGCGACATGGCACCCCAGAAAGAATTGAGTCAGACAACGGGACTCATTTCCGAAACAACCTCATAGACCCCTGGGCCAAAGAGCACGGCATTGAGTGGGTGTATCACATCCCCTATCATGCACCAGCTTCTGGGAAAATTGAACGATACAATGGACTGTTAAAGACTACACTGAGAGCAATGGGTGGCGGGACATTCAAACATTGGGATACGCATTTAGCAAAGGCCACCTGGTTAGTCAACACTCGGGGAACTGCCAATCGAGCAGGCCCTGCCCAGTCAGAACTTTTACGTACTGTAGATGGGAATAAAGTCCCTGTAGTGCACATAAAAAATATGTTGGGGAAGACAGTCTGGGTTATTCCTGCCTCGGGCAGAGGCAGACCCATCCGTGGGATTGCTTTTGCTCAAGGACCTGGGTGCACTTGGTGGATAATGCGGAAGGATGGGGAAGTCCGATGTGTGCCTCAAGGGGATTTGATTTTGGGTGAGAATAGCCAATGATCTGAATTATGTGATGTTAAGTACTAATTATAGTTATAATAGTTATACTAATAATACACAGATATACTAATCATACTAATAATATTATGTGCCATACTAATGTTATTATAATAAGAATCACCCAGACTAATGAAGAATAACTTCAGTGAAACCAAGCAAAGCACAGTGATGATGGTACCAGAACTGACTTCAACATGAAACAATCCAACACCACATACCATCTCCATTTTTCCTGCCCTGAAAGATTATTATGACAGATGGAGCCTGAAGTCATGGACTAAATGAACTCACCGAACATTTTAGAGGGATGGCCCACAGATGAAGGGAATGATATCTGTGTATCTGTGTATATATATATATATAAAAGGGGGTGGTGATTAATGAAAATGTACTGGAAAATGTGAGACTTGAGCATGACGCAGATGGTATAGAATAAGGGGTGGATATTGTCCTGGTTTCGGCAGGAATAGAGTTAATTTCCTTTCTAGTAGCTGGTACAGTGTTTTGGATTTAGGATTAGAACAAAGTTGATAACGCACCGATGTTTTAGTTGTTGCTAGGTAATGCTTACACTAGCCAAGGACTTTTCAGCTTCCCATGCTCTACTGACTGAGAAGGCTGGAGGTGCACAAGAAGCTGGGAGGGGGCACAGCCAAACTGGCCAAAGGGACATTCCATACCATGTGACGTCATGCTCAGTACATAAACTGGGGAAAGCTGGCCGGGGGGGCCGCTGCTCGGAGACTGGCTGGGCATCGGTCGGCGGGTGGTGAGCAATTGTACTGTGCATCACTTGCTTTGTGTATTATTATTATTATTATCATATTATTATTATTATCATTTTATTTCAATTATTAAACTGTTTTTATCTCAACCCACGAGTTTTTCTAACTTGTGCTCTTCCAATTCTCTCCCCCATCCCACCGGGGGTGGGGGGAGTGAGCGAGCGGCTGTGTGGTGCTTAGTTGCCGACTGAAATTAAACCACGACACCATACTTGATTAATAACCTTCATAATTGCCTTTTTTACACAGCTAAAAATGATACAAAAGCATATACCTATTATTAATATAACAATTAAAATGCGTAAGCTTTCTTTTATTAAACTTATTATCCAAGATGTTAGTTCCCCAAATATATTCTTAAGCCAGGTATCGAATAACCCCTGATCTTGTTGAATATTCTTGGCGTGGTCCTTTAACCATTGTAGCTGTTTGTGGATTGACTCCCCATGGTCAGACAGATTCATACAACACATCCCTTCAAAATCCTCACACCCATGTCCTTGTGCTAATAACAGAAATTCAGTAGCGGCTCTATTCTGCAAAATCGCATGGCGCAAGCTATCCTGATCTGCAAGTAATTTTTCAATAACCTCTGTTGTCACATTAGCCTGCTTTTCAGCCCAACAAGCTAATTTCCCTACCTCATTTAGGGCCCTCCCAGCTGCAGCGCCTGGTATAAATAGTGAAAGGAAGATTTTTTCGGCTTCGCTAGGCAGAGTTACGTCATCACGACAGTCTGGGGAAAGACCCATGGCGGCTCTTTTTCGTCTTTGTTGCTGCTCTTTTCTTGTTATGGCTTTCCACCAATTTTCTCCCGGGGCCAACAAGGTCAATTTTCCTAAGTAGCATGGCCCTCCTACAGCATTTGCTGGGATACCCTGCCAGGCCCTGTCCCCGCATATTAAAAATACCTGTGGGGGCAACGCCTTTGGGGTACCATTGTTCCAGATCCCTATTCCTCCCTTTGTTTCCGCTCCAGCTGCTCCTAAAGCATAGCTATTACCACTGTCGTTGGTACCACAAAAATCGCCCGCATCCTGATACTTGTAGTAAGATGCGTGGGAGGTGACATTAGTCCACCCTGTCCAATTTCTTGCCTGGTAGAACTGGATACCCGTCTGTAGGGGTCCCCCAAATATAAAACATGTCTGAGTCCAATTTTTAGATGTATTTCCAACTCGCATCGACCCTAATAGTTCCAACTCCTGGGGATCCCAGGGTAGCGAGTGTTTTAATCCTTTTATCAAGTTAGCACTACAGTTGCTAGTTGCAGTCACATTAGTACAGCTGCCATTACTGAACCCGGCAAAGTCACCCTCCTTATATCCAGGCATACCTAACAAACAAGTCCTAAACGGCTCAGTTGCTGAGGCGAGGGAAAGGCAAAACGCGGGCTGCCCTGTTTTATTTGCCCAGGTTACCCACATATTTTCCCTTGGGTTAATGCGATGTATAGTTGCCGACCCTGGGATTATTAAGATTAGCCCAATTACGATCACATCTGCCCGGCTCACCGTTTTCCCTTCCAGGCGAATCGCCTTTGACATTAGATGTTCGCTGTTTCCCATCATTCTGCAAGCACGTCCCACAACTCCGGTACTAGATTTTTTTTTTTTTTTTTTTCATTCATTCAATCCCACAAACAATAATCAATTTGGCGTTTTCGTGGACTGAGCTAATCCATTTATGGCTACTCTCAGCGAAAGCAGGCGTATTACCTATTTCGTGTCCATTGGTTATTAATATTCTATACAGCGCTATTTCTTTCAGATAGCAGGTTTCACACCACCTTTGTGCGCGCGTGCACCGGGCCCACCACTTCTTATCACAACGGTAACACTGACACAATACTCACAGTACACACCGTAGGCACTCTAAACAACTTATCTTATTTCTTTTTTTTTTTTTTCTTCCCCCCCCCCCCCCCCCCCCCTGTTTTTGGAAAGCTCATCACATGAGCTAAGTTCTGCGGTTACGGGTCCTCTGATTCTCTTTGTCCTGATGATAACGCAGGCTTCACAGATCTGCTGGGCACCCAGACCAGTCCATTACCTGTAGAAACACACATATATCCCCTTCCACTAAAGATTACAGGCACAGGGCCCAGCCATTGGCTCGTGGCAGGATCCCGGTAGATTACTTTTAGATTCGGGATAACAGTTTGTTGAGTAAATTTTAGATTCTGATGGTGAATAATAATTGGCGGCTCCTCCCTATCCCCCATCAGGCAGAGATAATTTAAAGTAAAAAGGACTTTATTGAGCCTCATCTGGGGGTCCTTTTCAGCCCCCTTCTGTTTTTGCATATAATCTTTGAGCACCTGGTGCGCACGTTCCACAAGACCCTGTCCTTCCGGGGAGTGCGGGATACCAGTGGTGTGCCTAATATTCCATGTCCTTAAAAAGGACCCTAGCTTAACACTGTTGTATGCGGGACCATTATCTGTTTTAATGTGTTCCGGCACCCCCAACGCCGCAAAACAGGCAAGAAGGTGCTTGCACACATGCTGGGCCTTTTCGCCCGGCAGGGCCGTAGCCCACATTGCCTTTGAAAAGGTATCTACTGTGACATGTACATATTTCAAACGTCCAAACTCCGCGATGTGAGTCACATCCACCTGCCAGAGCTCCAAAGCCTTAAGGCCCCGCGGATTTACTCCTAACCCTATTCCTGGCCCATGATTGCCACACTTGGGACAGGCACGAACAATGGAACGGGCTTCACTGTCAGACAGTCCATATTGCCTTCGCAGGCTTTTTATATTCTGGTGGAATATTTCATGGGCTTGTCTGGCTTGAAGAAACCGGTCCACTGGTGGTACATGGCTCACGGGACTAACAAGGTTGTCAGCTATCTGGTTACCTTGTCCCAGGCCCAAATCCCACTGATGGCTACGTATGTGCAAGACAGCACACAGAGCTGTTCTTTGTGACACAACTGATCGTAACCTGATAAACAATTTTCCTAAGCGAGGGTCGCGAGCTTCCTTAATAAGAGCATCCTGAATCCTGGGTATTAGCCCGACAACATATAATGAGTCAGATACCACGTTTAGCGGGAAATTTAACCAATGCTCCAGCGCCCATATTACCGCGGTCAGTTCCAGCGTTTGTAAGGTGTCTCCCTCCTGTCCCACTAGAAACTGTCTGTGCCATTTGCCGGCCTCATACCATACACAGACAGCTCTCTTGGACCGCTTCCCGGCATCGGCATATACTGTAATGCCTCCCGGAATCGGCCCCCCTACGACTTTAGGTTTTTCCAGCCATTGATTTCGCTTTATTAACTGCCACAATTTCCCTGAGGTTGTTGAGAGTGCACGACCCCCTCATATCCTAGCAACGCTTCTTGAATGGCTAAAGAATTACGCATCCACCATTCCAAGTCCGCTGTGTTAACGGGAATGCTGACATCGGCAGGCTCTTCTCCTGTTAATTCTAGAACCCGTAACCGCCCTTTGTGGACTAATTCGCCTACAGCTTCCGGGCGCGTTTGTATGCTAGTAGAGGGCTGCACTCGTAAAAACACCCACTCCAAAATATAAAAGTTTTCCTGATTTGCCAATTGTTGTTTTTGTTTAGTCCGTTTGCTAATCTTGTCACTTGTGGTCGTGTCACTTGTGGTCGTGTCAATGGCATCCATATCTGTGAACGACTCCCCTGTTGCCCCGTTTTTGTTGTGCCATTGACAAATGACCGCAAATGGCGACTCGCCAAGATTGCAAACTAAAAGAGAAACCTGAAGGTTAAGAATTCGTCGGGTTGTCCAAGCTGTAGAAAGTTTATCCACGATGGTTTGCAACGCGACATGATGTTTAGGCGTTAGCAAAACCCTTTCTGCTGGGTGCGACCCTCGGAGCAACTCAGCCAGCGGTCTGATATCTTCACTAGTAATTCCAGCACAGTTACGGACCCATTGAATGTCCCCCAAAACGGTTTGTATATCTGTTAATGTATTCAACGGGGTTTTCAAAGTTAGTTTCTGGGGGGCGAATTTTTGATGCTTCTATGGTCCAGCCTAAATATTTCCATGGTGCAGACCGTTGAAGTTTTTCTGGCACTACTACGAGTCCTTTTTTTGCCAGTAATTCGGTCAGCCGCTGGATATCTTTTGTTGTAAAAGGCTGTTGTTGACAACATAAAATATCATCCATATAATGATAAATGATGGTCTTGGTCCATTCCTGCCTCACCGGCCGTAGCGCTCTGGCCACGTAAAGTTGGCATAGCGTAGGCGAATTTTTCATCCCCTGTGGCAACACTACCCATTCATATCGGTCGGCTGGGTCCGCCTTGTTTATGGACGGGACTGAAAATGCAAAACACTGAGTGTCCTGGGAATGTAAAGGGATAATAAAAAAGCAATCCTTAAGATCAATTATCAATATGTGCCACCCAGCTGGCAGCATGGTTGGCGATGGCATTCCAGGTTGTAATGCTCCCATAGGTAACATTTGGGCATTGACCTTCCGGAGGTCATGTAATAATCTCCATTTCCCGGTTTTCTTGGGAATCACAAAGATGGGGGTATTCCATGGACTGACAGAAGGCTTAATATGTCCTTGGGCCAATTGTTCAGCAACTAACTGTTTTGTGATTTGCAATCGCTCTTCGGTCATGGGCCACTGGTCAACCCATATAGGATCATTCGAGATCCATGTTAATGGAGGGTTGTGCGATTGCTCCCCAGTGCCCATAACTAAAAAGGTTTAGTCGTCAGGACGGCCCCTATCTGGCTTAGTACGTCTCGCCCAATTAGGGCTTCAAGGCCGCTGGGGAGGGACAAAACGTGTACTCGATTATTTACCTGCTGTCCCTCTGGGAAGGTTATCTGTACCGGCCCACGGCTGATGTAGGTAGCTGATTGGCCCCCCACCCCAGCAACCGCGGCTCCTGCTGGTTCTAGTTTCCACTGCAGAGGCCAAATTGAATGGCTTATGATGGTAATATCTGCCCCCGTATCCATCATCGCGTTTAACCACACAGTGAGGCCCTGTTGCTGGAGGCTGACTTTTATTATTGGCCTGTGGTTTAGTTTTGTCGAAAAACATACTGCTGTCCCAGTGGAGCCAAAGCTTCCACTGCCTCGCCTCCTTTCACTTGGCGGGGGATAAATCACTGGGCTTTCAAAAGCAAGAATTTGAGCAATCCGACTTCCTTTGGGCACAAAAAGAGGTGGGTTTAGGGTATAAGCCATTATATAAATTGTTCCTTCATAATCGACATCAATAACCCCTGGAATAACGATTAACCCTTTTATTCCAGCAGAGGAGCGTCCTAACAAAAGCCCCCCAACCTTCTGGTTACTAGACATCAATGGTCCACTAGCATTGCTGGGGATCTTGCAAACTTCGGTGTTGGTTAAGGTGATTTCTACTGCTGTTTCCAGGTCAACTCCCAGGCTCCCTGTGGTTGCTGGGACATGGTTGTCGAGGAACCCCCTTGGTTCTCGCTTGGAGAGTGCATTTGTTTCTGCACACGCCCTCTCCCCGCGCTCCATTTCGCGTTTCCTGAACACACTTTCGTCGCGTGGGTGTTCTTCTGACACCTATCACACCAAACCGTCGCTCGACAGTTTCGTCGACTGTGCCCGCCCTCCCCATCCCGGATGTTGTTCCGCTTTTGTTGTTTATCGCGTGGCGAGGTTCCTTCTTCTGCCCAGGGAAGGACGGTCAAGGTCACCAGCCGTCTTTGTCAGCATACCCCTGCTACTGTTTAAAACATGGGTTGCTCATGGATCCTAGATCATGCCCCTGCTGTATCAGCCACTCCTCCACAGGCAGCGATCGCTGCTCGGGGACTGGCTGGGCATCGGTTGGTGGGTGGCGAGCAATTGCATCATGCATCACTTGCTTTGTATATTCTTCTATTATTATTTTTTTTTTTTTTTTTTTTACTTATTTTTATTTCAATTATTAAACTGTTCTTATCTCAACCCACGAGTTTTCTCACTTTTACTCTTCCGATTCTTTCCCCCATCGCACCGGGGCGGGGGGAGTGAGCGAGTGGCTGCGTGGTGCTCAGTTGCTGGCTGAGGTTAAACCATGACAGTAGCATAGCATTTAGCTGTGTTAAAATGATGTTGCTGAAATGAACATATCTTAAGAAGTCACCCAGGCCAGCCTATATAACTGGTCAGTTCACATCTCATTTACTTCTCCAATGAATTATACTTATAATTGCAGATATTGCTAGTTTCTCTTTTTTCCAGCCCTGTCTGAAGCAGCAGGTGGGAGAGGTCATGCTTGCTACACCTATCAGTCCTTCCCAGCCCTAACAGGAGTGTTTGAAGACCAAAGATACTTTGCAATGCTCTTTCCTAGCTGCTTGCTGGGGGAGGCTGTTATGCTACCTCTCTACTTACTCCCTCACTTTTGTAGCCCTCAAACTGCCTGTGAGAGTGGCGTGAGGGGGTGCTCAGATCTCTGAAGGTTTTTGAGAATTCTCGTACATCTCTCTGTGTATGTCTTTAGGCAATTACAACAGCTGCTATGACTTTTGAAGAGTACTTCTCTCACAGTCCCTAAATATTCTTACACGTCTGTCCCACTGTGGCACCTGTGGAACGATTCATTTACAGATTCCACATGCTGCAGATAGGGATTTTTTTTTTCCTGTAGTAAAAAATGCAAAGGCTCCACTAAGCTTGCTGCTTTCCCAGGTGATACAGTTCAAGAGCATGATTTATATGCAGATTGAGAGGTTAGTTTTTCAAGGATGCAAGTTTGAGGTTAGTGCTGTTGATGTCTGAGAAATAACCAGATTATGCTATGTTGAAGGTAGGCTGCTGCTAATTTAAGCAGTTTAATTTCTTTTTAATTATTATGTAATTAGCTTGTTACCATTTATTTTTTTACATTAATTTATTTGCAGCAAAATGAAAGTCAAAAAAGGGGTTGGAAGATGAGAAAACAAAATCTAGACAAATTTTGGTGGTTTTTCTTTTTGTTAGATGAATAAATCAATATACAGTACTGTATATAATGTGCAGAGAGGCATTAGCATTTTATTAGTATGTTATTATTATTGTTGCTAAATATTTGCAGTCCATATAAAGCTCTTCAATGAGTCTGTATGAAAACTAAAGATGGCAAAATTGACCTATGCACTTGCACAAAGATAATAGACTGCTTTTACTCAGTCTGTTGTGTACCCATGTGTTGTGTTCCCCTGTCTCAGCCCTGAGTCCTATTAAATGGAGAGAGACCCTGACCAGTGCTTTCTCCTGTATGTCATCATACTTTATAGAAATCAGTGTTGCTCTCATAAGGTGAAAAGGGGAGTCCAAGTGGTAACTAGCTACTTTCCTGATGAGGAAAGCAAGTAATTCTGTTATCTTCTTTGTGATGGCCACCCCATATAAGGATACTGGTGTATCTACCAGTGGGTATTAATGGCTAACAGCAGCCACCAGAGAAAATTTGAAGAGGTAAGGCAAGCATATGGTGATGTTTTCTTAGCAGTCAGTGATTTGTGGTGCTTCTTGAACAGGAGCTGGCACATTTTCAGATTGAAAGTATACTCAAGCTGGCATACGGATAAATGCTTCCTCTCTAGATTGAGTGCTTTTTCTGGTGGGATGTGTCACCTGGATGCTGGAGTCCCAGCTTTGCTGGGGTGCCATATAGAGGCCATGCCTGTGGAAAGGCAGTGTGGTGGCATGAATTGGCAAGCGTGTTTGATCCACTCTTTCCCCATGCCTGTAAAGCTGTCGGCAATTTGGAAGCTTTGCCTCAGTGAATTCAGTGGGTACGTATTCTTTACATCTCCTAATAAATACAAGTTCTTCCAACAAATAGCTGTCTAATTATTAGCATAAACTTGTGTGGGGATTAAGGGCACGGACTCTGTCAGGAGGCAACCAAAGACCTTTATTATACATTAAGCTCTCCTCTTATACAAAACTCAAGTGTTCACGCGCTATCAGCAGCTTACTGATAGGGTACAGCCTTTTGATCACGCGCATCTAGACACAAGCACATAGGCTAGTCTTCTATAAACACAGCAGTTTCTTCTTACTTGTTCTCTTCTCATGGACACAAGGCTCGGTCGTCAAGGTCAAACTCCGCAATGCTTGTCGTCGGGCTGCCTATCCCCACAAACTTGTATGTAAATTTTCAGCTACAGATAGAAAACTCATTTCAGTCCCCTTTATTGCAGTGAATTAATGTATACAAAAGAACGTATTGTTGTTCAAATCTATACACTTTTATTCAAACACTTATTAAAACAACTTGTTGTAATGAGAAATGCAAATATTTCATTTCAGTATCCAAGCTGCATAACTGATCTTTGTATTAATGTTTTTCTGTCTTCTTTTGTAGAAATTCAGTGGGAATGGACAGGAGAGTGGCACTGTTTAAGCTGTGTATATTAGTAGCCAATGTGAACAAATTTGTTGATTTAGTGAGGTTCAGGTCTGCAACTTCTATGAACTTTGTAATTCTTACTGTGAATTAAGTCAGCAATTTTTTGATATGGGCTATGTCATATACCTCTTCATAGTTTCCTAGAAGAAATAAGGAATGACTCTGGCCAAACTGCTGCCTATTCTGGGTGGTGTTTGAGCTAAAAGAACTTATTCTTTCATATCATCTCCATTAAGTTACTTTAGAGTAGCAGAATTTGTTTTGAAAGATGTTTGTAACAAGCTATAGAAAGCTTTCCTTGCAGAAAGAAACAGAACCTACAGCCTGTGTGAAAAAAAATAGAGAACAGGCTCTGGTATCCTGGATGAATCAACCAAGAGCCAAAGGGCTGAGACTAAGGAGGTTTTGTTCCTCTTCACAGAATTACATTAAAAGAAATAAATACAAGGGGGTGTGTTCAAAAAGTACCTGGCAGAGCCTCTGAGACATATGTCCCCACCTGGTTATGCTGTAATGGTTACTAGGAGGTTTGGAGATTCAAAAAAAAAAAAGGTTGTACTGGGGAGATTCTGGGGAAAGTGGGAGGTTAAATGCAGATCTTGGGCTTGGCACAGCAGCCCTGTGAAGTTTCATTTCTAAGGGGTGTCTTTTTAGTACTCTGAGACTGGAGCTAATTGCTGGATGTGGCTCAGGATCTGATTTTGAAAGATTCAGCACTTGGCTCGTTTGGAGGAGGAGGTACAGGGAGCATGGGGGGATACAAGGAATATGAGCAAGTCCCCATCCATTCAGTTCTGTGTAGGTAACTTTCTTACACCAGTAATGCTTCCAATATAAATATTTAGGATTAGTGGAGATTATTGTAAATCTAGAATTAAAACTCTCTTGACTAGTACTGCTATGTGTCTGTTTGACCTGCCTCAAAGCAAAAATACAGACTGTAAACTGCAGTAAAGTTACTGTGGCTACTACAGGTAGCCAAGAAGCAGCACTCCAGTCCTGGTGCTGTTAACTTCTGGGTTATCCAGGAGTTCCATCTACGGGTATCACTAGGTAACTGCAAAAAGAGCAACAGCGAACAGCACATGTGAAAATGAATTACAAATGGGTACATCATTGCAGCTGTGACAGAACTGATTGTATATGCTGTATCCTATAGATTCAAATAATGCTCCCAAGCAAAGGACAGGGAGCCACATTTTGATCTTTTACACCTTCAAGAGAGGCTCTTGAACCCCACTTGCTGTTGGTGTGCTACTGCAGAGAGCTCTCACTGCTCTGCTAAAAATCAAGCAAACTCTGGGCCTGATATTTCTATAACAAAAGCTGAAAAAACTGAAGTGCTGATCTGTTTGAACGTTTGTGTTACAGAATCTCTCAAACTGTGTGTGTGTGGGGTAGAACCCAACCCTAAGAGAAATTTCTATGGGAACACCCTCTTCTGTGATTTATTCTATTGCTTCTGCTTTTAGTTCCTGTTAGAAATACAGAACCAGCTCACCTGAACTCTTTTTCTATTGGGGGAGGCAGGGGTATTTCGTAGGAGCAAAAAATCTAGAAGAACAAGCCCTAATTTTTTTTCAACATACTTTTGTCTCCCAGGATATACAGAAATGTGACAGTGTGCCATGCTATACCTAGAAAAGACCCTACCGAAAGACTCTAGAGTACGCTCCTTGCACAAGGAGAGGATAAAGGGGAAGGAATAGCACAGGACGAACGAGTTGCATTTCTTGATTCATAAGTCAAAATACTAAGATACTATTTAGTTGTCTGGGTTTTTTTTCTCTGTATTTATAGGAGATTAAGTCTATTTTTTAGAAATGAATATTCACTTCCATTCAATGAAAGAAAAGGTGTTATAGATAGCAAAAGCTAGTTAGTTTCCATCTGATAAAGCAATCTTATAATCAGGAATAAAACCTGGGTAGTACTCTTTAAATCTCCTAATAAATACAAGTTCTTCCAACAAATAGCTGTCTAATTATTAGCATAAATTTGTACGTAAATTTTCCAGCTACAGAGAGAAAACTCATTTCAGTCCCCTTTATTGCAGTGAACTAATGTATACAAAAGAACATATTATTGTTCAAATCTATACACTTTTATCCAAACATTTATTAAAACGTGTTGTAATGAGAAATGCAAATATTTCATTTCAGTATCCAAGATGCATAACTGATCTTTGTATTAACGTTTTTCTGTCATCTTTTGTACAAACCTATCTTGTTAGAGCTCCAGAGGCTATTAAGTTGCTGTCCTCCCTTAAAGCATTCTTTAATAATGAAACCTGTGTAGTCTGAGATTACTGCCTCTCCTTTCTGATCACAATGTATAAGAACCATCTTATTGCTAGCATGGACAAGAAAATCACATAGACAGGTTCATAGTGACCTGTAATTTTAGTACAATTCATTTCTATACTGTATGAGCATAATGCATGAAGTTCAAAACAAGAAAGATCAAGTCAGTTGATTAAAAGCCCATTTAAGTATGTAAGTGATGAAACTCTGTCTGGAAATTGAACATGTGAAGAGATACTAAATCACCTTATTGAAAAACAATTTCAGCAGAGAGAAAATTAAATGCATTATAAAAATCAATGGCTGCCTGGAAGTTAATAAGCAGAAACAGGGATTTATATGCTTGCTGTAGGACCTGTTCAGATTCAGTCTCTGTAAATGGAATTACTCCTTCCGAGGCCTCACTTAGAGATGAATTGCAAATCTAGAATGAATGAAGGATCTGGAAATAGAACACATAAAGAGAAGAGACTTCCTGGATCAGCAGTTCCAACCTCCATGTGTCATGGACAGCTATTATTATATGAGCATTTCCAGCTCCATTTTAGAGCAAGTTAGGTTGTTTCTCATTCCACTCCTATGAGAAGGCTGTCTTCAACCCCAGTCTCCCGAGGGTTAGACCCATTCTTTTTCACAGCTCATAATGCACTCGTGAGTGGTTTATACCTATTTGATTACTTGCCATCATTGTCCTTCGCTTTTAACAGCTTTTCTTCCTTCTCGGTTTTTATGCCTCTGACATATTCTTAAAGACCTACTATACCCTATAATACTGTCATTTTTGATACTACTATTTATTTCTACTTCTGACATCATCCTAGTAGCACCTGTTCCAGACTAAATTGGTGTGTTCTTGAACACAGTGGTCAGAATTGTATGCAGCTTTTCAAATGAATTTCTACCAATGCCTTTCACCGTTTCGAATATTGTGCACTATACCCTCTCTGAAAACAAATTTGCCATCTTCTGTGCTGCACCACAGGGGTGGTTTAGTCATCCTTTGATTTAATATATTTCAGTGTATTTTCTTTCTTGGTCAATTCTAGTTGATGATTCTCCTGCCTTTTTTTTTTTTTTTTTTTTTTTGGGGGGGGGGGTCTTCACTGTAAATCTTGTTTAACTTAGCTCGTTTCCACCAGTTCAACTTTGGAGATCATGCAATTCCTTTCTCATATTCCAGTCTTCCTCTACAGTGATAGTGCTGTCTGCAAGGCACCAGTTTTGTGAAAACTTGAAGATGTGCATACAATTGTGTTATTACCAAGTTTCATCAGCATAATCACCTTTTTTGTGAAAAAGTTTGAAGATTGAAACTAAACCCCAAACTTTTTCTTTCAACAGAAATTGTTATCTCTTGTTTCCAGGTCTAAATCCATTTTAAAATTCTTATGTCAATGCCTGTTTTCTCCAGCAACAGTAATTTCCTATGCAGTACGTATCACATGTTTTACTGATGCCTCGATAGACTAAATCTTTACATTTGTTTTGTATGGGAATCCAGTTACCAGATCAATCTGGCACAATCCTCTTCTGATCAGTCCATATTGAATTCTATTCCAGTTTTTAATTATCTACAAGCTTCCCTTTCAAATTTATAGTATCATAGAATAGTTTGGGTTGGAAAGGACCTCTAAAGGTCATCTAGTCCAACCCCCTCTGTGGGGATGGGAATCTCACTAACGGACATTCCTGAGTTTGATTTTAATGAGCAAACACTGTACCACCTGGCATGACAAGGCACTTAAGCAGAAAATAACGGAGAAAGGAACGTGCAGCTGGAAGGAGAAAAACAAGATAAAGGCCATGAGGGCATTTCGCATGATCAGAAAGAACGGGCCAATCTGCTAGAGCATAGATGCGCATGAACACAAGGCTATAACCTATCTGCAAGCTGCAGGTAGCGCGTGTACACTTCTGCTTGCTATAAAAGATGCTAACAAAAAGCAATAAAGGTCTTTGGTTGCTGTGTCTGCCGGAGTCCGTGCCGCTTTTCACCCCCACAAATGGCGCCCAACGTGGGGCGAAAATGCTGGAACAGAGCACCGGTGGGGAGCCAGCTGAACGAGTCACAGCCAGCGGGAGACAGAGCAGTCTCAGGAAAGAGCTGGAGCCGGAACTTTGAATCATCGCCTCGTCGGAGCAGAGGTGAGCAGCTGGGAAACTTAAAATGGGATCGCAACTAACTAAGGAGGAGGAATCTATACTATGTATTATTAAGAAGCTGTTAGAAAAGCGTGGAGTTAAGTATGATGACCATACCCTCCGCCTATTGCTTTCATGGCTAAAACGAAAGGGAATTCCCCCTGATTCGGCTACTGCTTTTAACGGCGAGCGGGAGACCCGCTAGGGGGCGCGGGACTTGCTCAGTTAATGGGGGAGGACCCTATCAATACGCCGCAACTGCAGGCACGGCTGGCGCCTGAAATATTAAGACAATCAGCAGACCTTGCGTTTCAAGCAATGATAAAGGTCCCTGATACAGGACGACCGGTAAAATCTTTTACTAGCATTAAGCAAGGGACCAACGAACCTTATATGGATTTTATCGACAAGCTCCAAGAAGCTATTCAAAAACAAATACAAAATCCTGAAGCCAAAGAGGCATTGCTTATGAAATTGGCTATAGAAAATGCCAATGAGGACTGTAAAAGAGTCTTGCAGACATTGCGAAATCCGACCATAATAGACATGCTTGACGCGTGCAATCGTGTGGGTTCAATTACACATAAGAATGAGGTTTTTGCAGCCTGTGTAGCCGCTGCCTTGCGTCCCGGTAACAAAGCGTGTTTCCGCTGTGGAAACTCGGGGCATTTTAAACGGCAATGTCCTGAGAATCCTGTACAAAAGGGAGGATCGGAAGGAATTCAGCAGCCCCCTGGTATTTGCCCACGCTGCCGCAAGGGGAGGCACTATGTTAATCAATGCCGGTCGAAATACGATCTCCGCGGTCGACCCTTGTCGGGAAACGGGAAGTCGAGCGCGAGGTGGGGGCGCGCACCGACACAAATGCCACCCCAAAATCCCCAACCCCAAAACCCCATGAGACCGCTGTCTCAGCAGGCCTGGATCACCTCAAGGCCAGAACCATCGGCAGTGCCGGAGTGGATGTCTCCACAGCCACCAATCTCTCTATAAACGATCAGACTGTGCACAGGGTGCCGCTCAATGTGAGAGGCCCCCTTGGCCAGGGGCTGAGTGCCCTATTGGTGGGGAGGTCCAGTGCTACTATGCAGGGTTTGTTTGTGTTACCTGGGGTTATCGACTCTGATTATACGGGACAGCTGCAAGCGTTGCTATGGACCCCCTCTCCTCCAGTATTTATTCCAGCTGGAAGCAGGATTGCACAGCTAGTTCCTTTTAAGAGTATGGTTCGTAATCGGGATCCTATTTCCCGGGGAGCTGGTGGATTTGGGTCCACAGGTGAACCAAATATTTTTTGGACTCAGCTTGTCCAAAGAACTCAGCCCACTTTGACCTGCACTCTGAAAAATAAAGGCGGCAAACCGGAACAACTGGTGGTGAAGGGAATGATAGATACAGGGGCAGACGTTACTATCATCAGTACTGCAAAGTGGCCTGGATCATGGGAAACCATCCCGGTCAACACGGGGCTAGTGGGAATTGGAGGCCTGTCGACGTCCAGGCAGAGTGCCAACTTAATACAGATTGTAAGCCCGGAAGGACAGGTTGCAACTATTCGACCTTTTGTGGTTCCTGCGCCGTTAAACCTGTGGGGACGAGATGTCTTGAGCACTTGGGGACTAGTGATTGGCACTGCTGATCCGCATCAACATTTTTAGCAGGGGTCACTGGCACTCGGCCCACCGTTCGACTCACATGGCTCACCGATCAGCCAGTGTGGGTGGATCAGTGGCCCCTATCACAGGAAAAGGACGACGCATTGCGGACATTAGTGGACGAGCAAGTGAGTCAAGGGCATCTGGTTCCCACCACCAGCGCCTGGAACACCCCAGTGTTTGTTATAAAAAAGAAAAGTGGCAAATGGAGACTTCTACATGATTTACGGCAAGTAAATGCCGTGATTCAAGATATGGGGACATTGCAACCAGGTATGCCTTCACCGACATTGATACCTCGTCAATGGGACATTGTGATTATCGATTTGAAAGACTGCTTTTTCACGATTCCCTTAGCACCAGAAGATGCTCCCAGATTTGCCTTCTCTCTCCCAGTTGTAAACCATCAAGGGCCTAGGTTGCGATATCATTGGACGGTGTTGCCCCAGGGCATGAAAAACAGTCCCACAATATGTCAAATGTATGTTGCACGTGCGTTATCACCCATAAGAAACAAATATCCTGACTTAATTTGTTATCACTACATGGACGATATTTTAATCGCCGGACGAGACCCAAAGGAACTCGTCACAGTTATGAAAGATATGTTGCAGGGGTTTAAGACATATGGCTTGCAAATAGCTCCTGAAAAGGTGCAAGTGCAAGCCCCGTGGAAGTACTTGGGGTGGAAGATTTTAGAACGTACGATACAGCCCCAACCCATAACCTTGCAATCTAACATTAAAACACTGAATGACTTGCAAAAACTAGTAGAGACTATCAATTGGGTACGCCCATTGCTGGGAATAGATAATGACATGTTAACCCCACTGTTCAAGTTGTTAAAGGGTAATCCTGAGTTGACATCTCCATGAGAATTAATGACAGAGGCCAAACAAGCGCTACAAAAAATATCACAGGCGCTTACCGAAAGGCAAGCACAACGAGTAATTGAAGGATTGGGAGTTAACTTGTATGTCCTAAATCAGTCCCGACAAGCAGTGGGCCTCTTGGGCCAATAGGACAGCAAGGGTACCCAGGACCCCTTAGCCATCATTGAGTGGGTATTCCTGCCGCATCAAGCACCAAAAACGATAGTGACTGTCGGAGTTTCCCTTTATTCAGTGTCGACGACGGAGCGGGAGTTGCGATTCCGGAGTAATGACAGATCTCAATATGAGTATGGTCATTCTCCTTTATTTACACTTATAACAGGGCTTATATAGTTAACTACTATGGACACGCGCTACCTGCAGCTTGCAGATAGGTTACAGCCTTGTGTTCACGCGCATCTATGCTCTAGCAGATTGGCCCGTTCTTCCTGATCATGCGAAATGCCTTCATGGTCTTTATCTTGTTTTTCTCCTTCCAGCTGCACATTCCTTTCTCCGTTGTTTTCTGCTTAAGTGCCTTGTTATGCCAGGTGGTGCAGTGTTTGCTCATTAAAATCAAACTCAGGAATGTCCGTTAGTGAGACTCCCATTCCCACATCTCCCCCTTTTTGTTTTACTAGAAACACTGCTGAAACCGATCTTTCAATCATTTTTCGTATACATTGCAACAAACAGGGTACACAAAAGAAAAATGCATATAAATACTATTACACATATCCCTCTTAGCTTGGCTAGTCCTTTTAACCAGCCACGAGGAGGAGCTGTCTGATACCCACAAGTCTGCAAATGCAGCAGCCAGGGGGTCTTTCTCCCCGGTCACTCCCCCATCATTCATCGGAACGGATCGGGTGGCTGGGCGCGCTCTTCATAACAACCTATAATTGGTTAATCACAGCTGTCCACGCACTCACAATACCCTTCTCATTGGTAGCTGCCGGCTGGTCTCGCCGATCTCTGCCTCCTCCTTATCCTGGGTGTTGTTCCGCTGTTGTTGTTCATCACGTGGCGAGGCTCCTTCTTCTGCTCAGGGAAGGATGGTCAAGGTCACCAGCCGTCTTTGTCAGCATATCCCTGCTACTGTTAAAAACATGGGTTGCTCATGGATACTAGATCGTGCCCCTGCTGTACCAGCCACTCCTCCACAATTCCCCCTTCTTGTTTTTGAGCAACCCAGACTTGATTAACAATTTTCATAATTGCTTTCTTCACACAGCTAAAAATTATACAAGAGCATATACTTATTACTAATATAACAATTAAAATGCGTAAGCTTTCTTTTATTAAACTTATTATCCAAGATGGCAGTTCCCCAAATATATTCTTAAGCCAGGTATCGAATAACCCGTGATCTTGTTGAATATTCTTGGTGTGGTCTTTTAACCATTGTAGCTGTTTGTGGATTGACTCCCCATGGTCAGACAGATTCATACAACACATCCCTTCAAAATCCTCACACCCATGTCCTTGTGCTAATAACAGAAAGTCAATAGCAGCTCTATTCTGTAAAATTGCATGATGGAAGCTATCCTGATCTGCAAGTAATTTTTCAATAAGCTGTGTTGTCACATCAGCCTGCTTTTTAGCCCAACAAGCTAATTTCCCTACCTCATTTAGGGCCCTCGCAGCTGCAGCGCCTGGTACAAATAGTGAAAGGAAGACCTTTTCGGTGTCGCTAGGCAGAATTACGTCATCACGACAGTCTGGGGAAAGACCCGTGGCGGCTCTTTTTCGTCTTTGTTGTTGCCCTTTTCTTGTTATGGTTTTCCACCAATTTTCTCCCGGGGCCAGCAGGGTCAATTTTCCTAAGTAGCATGGCCCTCCTACAGCATTTGCTGGGATACCCTGCCAGGCCCTGTCCCCACATATTAAAAATACCTGTGGGGGCAACGCCTTTGGGGTACCATTGTTCCAGATCCCTATTCCTCCCTTTGTTTCCGCTCCAGCTGCTCCTAAAGCATAGCTATTACCACTGTCGTTGGTACCACAAAAATCGCCCGCATCCTGATACTTGTAGTAAGATGCGTGGGAGGTGACATTAGTCCACCCTGTCCAATTTCTTGCCTGGTAGAACTGGATACCCGTCTGTAGGGGTCCCCCAAATATAAAACATGTCTGAGTCCAATTTTTAGATGTATTTCCAACTCGCATCGACCCTAATAGTTCCAACTCCTGGGGATTCCAGGGTAGCTAGTGATTTAATCCTTTTATCAAGTTAGCACTACAGTTGCTAGTTGTAGTCACATTAGTACAGCTGCCATTACTGAACCCGGCAAAGTCACCTTCCTTATATCCAGGCATACCTAACAAACAAGTCCTAAACGGCTCAGTTGCTGAGGCGAGGGAAAGGCAAAACGCGGGCTGCCCTGTTTTATTTGCCCAGGTTACCCACATATTTTCCCTTGGGTTAATGCGATGTATAGTTGCCGACCCTGGGATTATTAAGATTAGCCCAATTACGATCACATCTGCCTGGCTCAACATTTTCTCTTCTAGGCGAATTGCCTTTCTTTTTTTGGTTTTTTTTTTTACAAACAATAATCAATTTGGCAGTTTCGTGGACTGTATTTCATGTCCAGTGGTTATTAATATTCTATACAGCACTATTTCTTTCAGATAGTAAGTTTCACACCACCTTTGTGCACGCATGCACCGGGCCCACCACTTCTTATCACAATGGTAACACTGACACAATACTCACGGTACACACCGTAGGCACTCTTTGGTTTTGTTTTTTTGTTTGTTGGGTTTTTTTTTTTTTTTTTTTTTCCCCCCACGTATCGCCCCCCACAAGCGATCGACAAAATGACTATACGCTTCAGTGGCACCTTGCTGTACAGAACTAAAAGATGGAGTGGACGAACCGGGTAAGGCTAAAAAGGCATCTAGCACCAGTTTGGCAGACAACTGCAACAAAGCAATAGGAAAAACCAACTGAGCATTAATATCATTAAACCTTCCCGTCCCCGTTATCATTTCCGCGGTAATCCCATAGAGGGGATCCCCCTGCGTTTGATGCTGTGCCGCAGCACTTGCCGCCTGCCGTGACCATTCCGACCCCCACAACAAATACTGCGTAGGTGACAATAAAAGCCTCATAAGGTTTTGGCAGTCAGCAGGGCACATCAGGTCAGCTGAAAAAATCCAGATTACAATTTGACGTGAAGCTTCTGATTTTATCCCATACTGGGACACAGTGTTTTTTGCTTGCTGTAGGATTTTCCAATCGTGAGGTGCCCACTTATTGCCGTTATTCTCTTGCAGCACAGGAAAAGCACTCGCCCCCAAGCTGGATACCGCTTTCCACTGCCCGTCCAGCATAGCGTCTCTAGCCACTTCGCTCCAGCGTCTGGGCTGAACCATCACTGGTGGTCCAGAGAGGCAAGGGGGTAGGGATTCCCCTGATGCCCCGGACAGGTGCTCCATCCCTCCCCTCTGGGCTGTAATTGTTAAGTCCTGTAACTGTTGCACCACCTTCTTCAGGAGCTCATTAGTCTCAGCCATACTCTGTTCTTTGCTGTCACCCTGTGGCGGAGTAGACGCACCTGAAGAGACTCCTAGAGGCGGGGCTGTTGGCCACGGAGGGGTTAATGGAGCTAGCCGCTCCTCCTCCCCGGGTCGTCGCTCTTCCGCGACCGCCTCAGGTGAAAGAGGGGCCCCGTTACCGCTAGTTTCTGCATCTTTGCAGTCCGTAAGCGGAGGGTACGTTTCAAGCAGTTCAGAAGCGCCGTCACCCCCCAGAACACTATACTTGGCTTCCAAGGCAGTTCGTTTTGGGGTACCCGACATACCTCGGACTGCAGACGGCCCAAAGAACCGAAACAGTCCAGATGTTGTATTCTTCGGTCTATCAGGCAAGGGTTCTGGGGCTAGCATTTGAGTGGCTGCACAAGCCACCTTTCTTTCAGCTTTCATGGTTTTTAAAGTCTCTAACACAGACCTCCATAGTTCCCGCACTGTTTTAATCTCCTTCTTTGACTTTTCATCCCCTGTGATAGTCTGCTCCCACATAGTATTGCCAAGCTCTCGCCACTCAAGGTCAGAAAAAATAGTTTGACTGTCCTTAAAATGTCCCCAACGTTGTCCTAATTTAATCAACGTACATAATTGTTTTACCGTTGTCTCAATCCCTCTCTTGGAGAGGATGCTTACGAGCAACACAGCTGCCGCCTCTATTTCCATGATAGCGGTCGCTCACTGGGAGGCAGTTGGCCAGACTGCTCCGTTATCTTATCCCCCTCCGATCATCGGGATAGTACAACTCCCAGCCGCTTTTCTCCCGCTCCCCTTCTCTCGCTGCTCTTACCGCAGTCTCGAAGATGCACGCCGAACCATCCTCTGCTACCAGATGTCGGAATTTCCCTTTGTTCAGTGTCGACGACGGAGCGGGAGTTGCGATTCCGGAGTAATGACAGATCTCAATATGAGTATGGTCATTCTCCTTTATTTACACTTATAACAGGGCTTATATAGTTAACTACTATGGACACGCGCTACCTGCAGCTTGCAGATAGGTTACAGCCTTGTGTTCACGCGCATCTATGCTCTAGCAGATTGGCCCGTTCTTCCTGATCATGCGAAATGCCTTCATGGTCTTTATCTTCTTTTTCTCCTTCCAGCTGCACATTCCTTTCTCCGTTGTTTTCTGCTTAAGTGCCTTGTTATGCCGGGTGGTGCAGTGTTTGCTCATTAAAATCAAACTCAGGAATGTCCGTTAGTGAGACTCCCATTCCCACAAGTGACGAGGGTGGAAATGTTTTCGATGCTTGTGCGAAAGGGACCCGCGTGATGTTTGGAATTAATGGGCACAGATCTTAAAACAATTTATCTCCCACTGACTAAAGACCACCTTAATTGGTGTGAGGCTAATAGCCTAGAACTACAGATAGCGCTGGAAAACTTTAAGGGACAAATTCTAATTCACTATCCATCTCGCAAATTATTCTCCCTTAATGAGGAAATTAGTATAATTCCTGAATTGTTGAGTAAGGAGGTACCTGTCGAAGGACCCACCTTATTCACCGATGGATCAGGACGAACAGGTAAGGCAGTTATAGTGTGGTGCGAAAAAGGGGAATGGAAACATCAAGTTCACCATGTTGTAGGAAGTCCTCAGCTGGTGGAAATATACGCAGTAATTCAGGTCTTTCGCCAATGGGAGATGCCATTAAATTTGGTTACTGATTCTCAGTACGTCGCCAATGTTGTCAGGCACTTGGAAAAGGCTTGGCTCAAAGAAGTTGATAACGAACCAGTGTTTTTAATGTTCAAACAGGTATGGGACTTGTTGAATCGCCGCGTAAACCCGTATTACGTGCTCCACGTGAGGAGTCATACCTCTCTCCCAGGGTTTATATCAGAAGGGAATGCGCGAGCTGATCGTCTCGCTGCCCCCGTATGGACAATCCCTGTACCAGACGTTTCTACACAAGCCCGATTGTCGCACGAGTTTTTCCATCAATCTGCCCGAATGCTGCGTCGACAATTTGGGTTGACTTGGGACACGGCACGAAGTATCGTACAAATGTGTCCTGACTGTCAGCAATTAGTTCCCATACCCCAAACAGGGGTAAATCCCCGAGGAGAAAAGGCCCTACAGATTTGGCAATCCGATGTTACTCATATCGGAGAATTTGGCAAACAAAAATATGTGCATGTTTCCATCGATACGTTCTCCAGAGCTCTATGGGCGACCGCAGAGACCGGAGAAAAAAGCAAAGATATTTTACGGCACTGGAAAGGGGCCTTTGCCACACCAGATCAAAACGGACAATGGGCCCCAGGTATGTAAGTGCAAAAATGCAGGCCTTTTTGGCACAATGGGGCATTCGACATATCACTGGTATCCCTTATTCCCCTCAGAGCCAGGGTATCGTTGAGCGGGCTCATCTCACTCTCAAGCAGCTACTACAAAAACAAAAAGGGGGAATGCTAGGGGAATCACCGCAAGCCCACCTCCATAAAGCAATATATGTGTTAAACCATCTTACAATAAGGGAAGACAGGACAGCAGTTGGCAGCCCTAACACGGTAATAGCGAGACACTTTACATCTTGTAACTCAGCTTCTCCGGTAGGAGAAAGGGCTCAGGTGTGGGTCAAGTCATTGGAAAATAGCCAATGGGAAGGCCCTTATGATCTTATAACATGGGGGAGAGGATATGCTTGTGTTTCCACAGATCGTGGACCCCGATGGATACCCGCCCGCTGTGTTCGGCCGTATCTGGACAAGGAGCCCAAGGAGCCCACAGATGCATCAACGGTTTGAAGTAGATTACTGGGACTTACACAAAGTATCTCATTCGATATTTGGGGAACCACCTAGTGGGCCAGGCCGTGCCGGGGTATATAGGGGACCAAGTGGGTTGCCATTAGCCGTGGACTGGGAACACCAGGCAGCAGAGAACAGTCAACTGGATAATCGAGAGGTGACAGGAATTCCCTGCCTCCAGTGTCCCGGGTCAACACATCACGCATGGACTTTGTGCAAATGCAATAATTGTGAAAGAAACTGGTATTGTCACTCTCAGTTCCGGGCGGGAAGGTGCACAAGGTGTAAAGGGCATACCACCGGGAGCGCCGAACCACAGATTCTACAGCTAGTGTGTGGGAGATCACATTGTGTCCCCCAGCTGTGGGCTGTGTGGGAAACGGACTGGGAAAGTACCAAACGACAGTGTGACAAACGATTTGGGTGGAAACGGAACAAAAAGAGAACGTAAACCATGACACCAGTATGGGGGGGTGTCTTGTGGCTAGTATCACTGTGTGCAGTCGCTGCGTTATGGGCACCCTCACAGCCGAAGAAAAATGTTTGGGTAACTCTGGCCAATCAGACAGGACAAGATTCCATCTGCCTGTCAATATCTTCCCCTGGCAACCCCTTTTCTACCTGCCTAGTGGGGCTTCCTTTAGATAATTGGGACTTGGGCCTGATTAGTCCTTTCAAGGAGGCCTGCGGGGGGGGACGACACGCCACTGACAATTGGGATGGATGCCTACCACATCTTCATCACTTGCCAATAGAACCTCAGGAACTCGAGCTATTAGGGTCCATAAAAATGGATTGGTGTTTGTATTTCAATTATTTTCAATTATTCAGGGGCCAATGTTTCCTGAGCCTGGCCTGGCATTCCCTCTCATATTAAAGGTGGGCCGTGTTCGTTGGGAAGATTAACTCTACTAATGCCAAACACATCTATGATCCTAGACCACAGAAGGGGCACCCCTAAGACATGCAGTAAGCGCAGAGCACATGCCTACACTTCACAATGTGATGATGCTGTCGACCTATGGAACCGGAACACTATAGCTGCGGTTGCAATCTTGGCTCCAGGTGTCGCAGCAGCAAAGAGTTTGGTCACATTAAATAAATTAGGATGTTGGCTAGCGAAACAATCAAATGCAACCTCTGAAGCACTAACAGGATTACTAATGGATGTAGATTCTATACGACATGCTACTTTGCAAAATAGAGCAGCGATAGATTTTTTGCTTTTAGCGCAAGGCCATGGGTGTGAAGAGTTGGAGGGAATGTGTTGTATGAACCTATCTGATCATTCGGAATCAATTCACCGCAGCATTCAGATGTTGAAGGAAGGAGTACAGAAGCTAAGAGTGGAAGACCCCTGGGACTGGTTGGATAAATTATTTGGGAAATGGGGTCTAAGTGGCTGGTTAAAGGGACTAGCCAAGCTAGGAGGGCTGTGCTTAGTAATGTTCCTTTGCATCCTGGTTTGTGTGCCGTGTCTGTTACAAGGTATGCGAAAAATGATTGAAAGATCTGTTTCAGCAGTGTTTCTAGTAAAACAAAAAGGGGGAGATGTGGGGATGGGAATCTCACTAACGGACATTCCTGAGTTTGATTTTAATGAGCAAACACTGTACCACCTGGCATGACAAGGCACTTAAGCAGAAAATAACAGAGAAAGGAATGTGCAGCTGGAAGGAGAAAAACAAGATAAAGACCATGAAGGCATTTCGCATGATCAGGAAGAACGGGCCAATCTGCTAGAGCATAGATGCGCGTGAACACAAGGCTATAACCTATCTGCAAGCTGCAGGTAGCGCGTGTGTACTTCTGCTTGCTATAAAAGATGCTAACAAAAAGCAATAAAGGTCTTTGGTTGCCGTGCCTGCCGGAGTCTGTGCCGCTTTTCACCCCCACACCCCTCATCTAGTCCAACCTCCAACTTTGATATAAAGCTTTTAAAACTGCCAGGTTTGGACTGGCAGAGCAGTTTTTCATTTTATAATATGTTAACTGGCATTCATCAGCAGCATGTTTGTTCAAATCTTTTTGGGAGTGAAGTAGGGGTGGTGGAGAGGATTATTTCCCCCCCTCCCTTCCTTGAAACTGCATTGGTACTTAATACCACTTTGGTATGCAAATCATCATTCTCTCAGGAGCCATCAGTTTAGTGCTGTAATGTGACTGCTATGAGAAATCCCACGGAGCTTCCAAAATATGCCTGTGCTGTGAACTTTCCTTTGCTGGATGGATACAAATAGCATAGCTACAGATTCAAACCCTCCTTCCACCCTTTAACCTATAGATTGCAGTCACTGCTTGTATAAATATTGTTATTCCACTACACGGTACCACAATCATTGCAGACACTGGGATCTGCATTTTTGTTCTGCAATTTGACAGCAGTTCACTCATAATTTTAATATTTTCCCTGTAGTCCTATAGAGCAAGAGTTTTTGGGAAATAACTGAGGAGGGTATAGAGCCAAATCCTATGGTTAATAAAATCATCATTCTTTGAGAGTGGCCTGGTTTCGGCAGGGATAGAGTTAATTTCCTTCCTAGTAGCTGGTACAGTGCTGTGTTTTGGATTTAGGAGGAGAACAAAGTTGATAACGCACCGATGTTTTAGTTGTTGCTAGGTAATGCTTACACTAGCCAAGGACTTTTTGGTTTCCCATGCTCTACTGACTGAGAAGGCTGGAGGTGCACAAGAAGCTGGGAGGGGGCACAGCCAAACTGGCCAAAGAAACATTCCATATCATGTGACGTCATGCTCAGTACATAAACTGGGGAAAGCTGGCCGGGGGGGCCGCCGCTCGGGGACTGGCTGGGCATCGGTCGGCAGGTGGTGAGCAATTGCACTGTGCATCACTTGCTTTGTGTATTATTATTATTATTACATTATTATTATTATTATCATTTTATTTCAATTATTAAACTGTTTTTATCTCAACCCACGAGTTTTTCTCACTTGTGCTCTTCCAATTCTCTCCCCCATCCCACCGGGGGTGTGGGGAGTGAGCGAGTGGCTGCGTGGTGCTTAGTTACCGACTGAGGTTAAACCACGACAGTCCTTTTTGGTGCCCAACGTGGGGCTCGAAGGGTTTGAGATAATAACAGATTAACCGGAGTGTATTAAGGAACTTCTATCTGTTAACAGTTGTGGGTCACAATGTTGGTTTCTCTGTTCTCGATATTGATTTGTCTAATCTGCATCGTGCTCCTTTTTTTGCTGTACATGTTAAAGATTGGTGTTGGGTTTTGCAGTTTGCTGTGGTCTGCAGTGAATAGTGATGTCTCGCTTGTGAGGTTTGTTTTTAGAACATTGACCTTGACCATAGTGTGGTATGTAAACTTCGCAATGAAGCCGTTACTGTACCACGGAGACCATTTCGTGGAGACAACTAGCAATTAGAGTGACTTTTCTGAGATTTTTTTTACGGAGGAAATACAGAAGGGCAGTGTCACTACCTTCTTCTATGATGTTTCCTCCTTCATTACAGTAACTTTTCAGTATCTTGAACATCCTTGGGTAGTTAAGATACTTCTATTAATACTTCTTGGGAATATTGTTTCGGTTTTGTCTAAAGCTGGTAAGCAATTTCAGAATATCATCCAGAGATCTGCCCCAAGGCTGAATAGTTATGAGTGGCAGGGTGTGTGGGACAAGATGGGCAAGTACCTAGGCCAATGGGCACCCCCAGTGTTTTGGAACTTCACCCCTGAGCAAGTGCAGAATCCTGAAGAGTTAGTAGTATATTTGGAAAAAGTATGCTGTCACCCTGGCAACTCCAGAGAGATGCAGATCATTGCAACGTGCTGGGGCCTGGCCCATGCCTACCGAGCCCTATTTAACACCATTCAGTACCCTCAAAGGGAAGAGAAGGTCTCTGGATCTGACGGTAAAACAACACGCCCTGCGGCCACTCAGACCTGGGCAACAGGCCTTGCAGCCACTCCGACCCCAGCAACATGCTCTGCAGCTACTCAGACTCCGGCAACAGGCCCTGCGGCCACTCCAACCCTAGCGAGAGGCCCTGCGGCCACTCAGACCCCGGCGACAGGCCCTGCGGCTACACAGACCCCGGCGACAGGCCCTGTGGCTGAACGAAATAACCAGCCTGTGCCGGCATCAGTCGCCCCTGTACACAAGAAGAAATCTTGGAAGCGGAAGTCGGCTCGTTTAGTAAGGGAGGAAGAAGCTTCTTCTAAAAGGGGGCTGGAGGAAGAAGTGTACGAGACAGATGACCCTGGAGAAGGGCCATCACGAGAACGGGAGGAGGAGAGCCGGCTGCTGCTCGGGGAGGAAGAAGAGGAAGAAACTTCTGACTCATACGTACAAGAAATGAGAAATGAGTACTGTGATGAGGATTAGAAGGGCCCTGCCTCCAGCCAGGGGGAGGAAAGGGACAACCGGGTTTACTGGACTGTGTGGATTCGGTGGCCTGGCACATCAGACCCACAGGAGTATAAGGCTCTAGTGGACACCGGTGCACAGTGTACCCTAATGCCATCAAGCTGTATAGGGGCAGAACCCATCTGTATTTCTGGGGTGACGGGGGGATCCCAACAGCTAACTGTATTGGAAGCCGAAGTGAGTCTAACTGGGACTGGGTGGCAGAAGCACCCCATTGTGACTGGCCCAGATGCTCCGTGCATCCTTGGCATAGACTACCTCAGGAGAGGGTATTTCAAGGACCCAAAAGGGTACCGGTGGGCTTTTGGTATAGCTGCCTTGGAGACGGAAGAAATTAAACAGCTGTCCACCTTGCCTGGTCTCTCGGAGGACCCCTCTGTTGTGGGGTTGCTGAAGGTCGAAGACCAACAGGTGCCAATCGCTACCACCACGGTGCACCGGTGGCAATATCGCACCAATCGAGACGCCTTGACTCCCATTCATGAGCTGATTCGTCGACTGGAGAGCCAAGGAGTGATCAGCAAGACTCGCTCACCCTTTAACAGTCCCATATGGCCAGTGCGGAAGTCTAATGGAGAGTGGAGACTGACAGTAGACTATCGTGGCCTGAATGAAGTCACGCCACCGCTGAGTGCTGCTGTGCCAGACATGCTAGAACTTCAATACGAACTGGAGTCAAAGGCAGCCAAGTGGTATGCCACAATTGATATTGCTAATGCGTTTTTCTCAATCCCTTTGGCAGCAGAGTGCAGGCCACAATTTGCTTTCACTTGGAGGGGCGTCCAGTACACCTGGAACCGACTGCCCCAGGGGTGGAAACACAGCCCCACCATTTGCCATGGACTGGTCCAGGCTGCACTGGAACAGGGTGAGGCTCCAGAACACCTGCAGTACATTGATGACATCATCGTGTGGGGCAACACAGCAGGAGAAGTTTTTGAAAAAGGGAAGGAAATAGTCCAAATCCTGCTGAAGGCCGGATTTGCCATAAAACCAAGTAAGGTCAAGGGACCTGCACAGGAGATGCAGTTTTTAGGAATAAAATGGCAAGTTGGACGTCGTCAGATCCCAATGGATGTGATCAACAAAATAACAGCCATGTCTCCACCAACTAGCAAAAAGGAAACACAAGCTTACTTACGCGTCGTGGGTTTTTGGAGAATGCACATTCCAAATTACAGTCTGATTGTAAACCCTCTCTATCAAGTGACCCGGAAGAAGAACGATTTCAAATGGGGCCCTGAGCAACGACAAGCTTTTGAACACATTAAACGGGAGATAGTTCATGCAGTAGCCCTGGGGCCAGTCCGGGCAGGGCAAGATGTAAAAAATGTGCTCTATACCGCAGCCGGGGAGAATGGCCCTACCTGGAGCCTCTGGCAGAAAGCACCAGGGGAGACTCGAGGTCGACCCCTAGGGTTTTGGAGTCGGGGATACAGAGGATCCGAGGCCCGCTATACTCCAACTGAAAAAGAGATATTAGCAGCATATGAAGGGGTTCGAGCTGCTTCGGAAGTGATCGGCACTGAAGCACAGCTCCTCCTGGCACCCCGACTGCCGGTGCTAGGCTGGATGTTCAGAGGGAGTTGTACACATCGTGCAACTGATGCTACATGGAGTAAGTGGGTCGCACTAATCACACAACGGGCTCGAATAGGAAACCCCAGTCGCCCAGGAATCCTGGAAGTGATCATGGATTGGCCAGAGGGCAAAGATTTTGGAATATTGCCAGAGGAGGAGGTGACGCGTGCTGAAGAGGCCCCAATGTATAATGAACTACCAGAAAATGAGAAGCAATATGCCCTGTTCACTGATGGGTCCTGTCGAATTGTGGGAAAGCATCGGAGGTGGAAAGCTGCTGTATGGAGTCCCATGCGACAAGTTGTAGAAACTGCTGAAGGAGAAGGTGAATCGAGCCCATTTGCAGAAGTAAAGGCCATCCAGCTGGCTTTAGACATTGCTGACCGAGAAAAGCGGCCAGTGCTCTATCTCTAGACTGACTCCTGGATGGTGGCAAATGCCCTGTGGGGGTGGTTGCAGCAATGGAAGCAGAGCAACTGGCAGCGCAGAGGCAAACCCATCTGGGCTGCCGCATTGTGGCAAGATATTGCTGCCCGGGTGGAGAACCTGGTTGTAAAAGTCCGTCACGTAGATGCTCCCGTACCCAAGAGTCGGGCCACTGAAGAACATCAAAATAACCAGCAGGTGGATCAGGCTGCTAAGATTGAAGTGGCTCAGGTGGATCTGGACTGGCAACATAAGGGTGAATTATTTCTAGCTCGGTGGGCCCATGACACCTCAGGTCACCAAGGAAGAGATGCAACATACAGATGGGCTCGTGATCGAGGGGTGGACTTGACCATGGACACTATTGCGCAGGTTATCCATGAATGTGAAACATGTGCTGCGATCAAGCAAGCCAAGCGGTTAAAGCCTCTCTGGTATGGAGGATGATGGCTGAAATATAAATATGGGGAGGCCTGGCAGATCGATTATATCACACTCCCACAAACCCGCCAAGGCAAGCGCCACGTGCTTACAATGGTGGAGGCAGCCACCGGATGGCTGGAAAGATATCCCGTGCCCCATGCCACCGCCCGGAACACTATCCTGGGCCTTGAAAAGCAAGTCCTATGGCGACATGGCACCCCAGAAAGAATTGAGTCAGACAACGGGACTCATTTCCGAAACAACCTCATAGACCCCTGGGCCAAAGAGCATGGCATTGAGTGGGTGTATCACATCCCCTATCATGCACCAGCCTCTGGGAAAATTGAATGATACAATGGACTGTTAAAGACTACGCTGAGAGCAATGGGTGGCGGGACATTCAAACATTGGGATACGCATTTAGCAAAGGCCACCTGGTTAGTCAACACGAGGGGATCTGCCAATCGAGCAGGCCCTGCCCAGTCAGAACTTTTACGTACTGTAGATGGGAATAAAGTCCCTGTAGTGCACATAGAAAATATGCTGGGGAAAACAGTTTGGGTTATTCCTGCCTCGGGCAAAGGCAAACCCATCCGTGGGATTGCTTTTGCTCAAGGACCTGGGTGCACTTGGTGGATAATGCGGAAGGATGGGGAAGTCCGATGTGTACCTCAAGGGGATTTGATTTTGGGTGAGAATAGCCAATGATCTGAATTATGTGATGTTAAGTACTAATTATAGTTATAATAGTTATACTAATAATACACAGATATACTAATCATACTAATAGTATTATATGCCATACCAATGATATTACAATAAGAATCACCCAGATTAATGAAGAATAACTTCAGTGAAACCAAGCAAAGCACAGTGATGATGGTACCAGAACTGACTTCAACATGAAACAATCCAACACCACATACCCTTTCCATTTTTCCTGCCCTGGAAGATTATTATGACAGATGGAGCCCGAAGTCATGGACTAGATGAACTCACTGAACATTTTAGAGGGATGGCCCACACACTAAGGGAATGATACCTCTGTGTGTGTGTGTGTATATATATATATTAAAAAAAAAAAGGGGTGGTGATTAATGAAAATGTACTGGAAAATATGAGACTTGAGCATGACGCAGATGGTATAGAATAAGGGGTGGATATTGTCCTGGTTTTGGCAGGGACAGAGTTAATTTCCTTCCTAGTAGCTGGTACAGTGCTGTGTTTTGGATTTAGGATGAGAACAAAGTTGATAACACACCGATGTTTTAGTTGTTGCTAGGTAATGCTTACACTAGCCAAGGACTTTTCAGCTTCCCATGCTCTACCGACTGAGAAGGCTGGAGGTGCACAAATAGCTGGGAGGGGGCACAGCCAAACTGACCAAAGAAACATTCCATACCATGTGACGTCATGCTCAGTACATAAGCTGGGGAAAGCTGGCCGGGGGGGCCGCCGCTCGGGGACTGGCTGGGCATCGGTTGGCAGGTGGTGAGCAATTGTACTGTGCATCACTTGCTTTGTGTATTATTATTATTATCATATTATTATTATTATCATTTTATTTCAATTATTAAACTGTTTTTATCTCAACCCACGAGTTTTTCTCACTTGTGCTCTTCCAATTCTCTCCCCCATCCCACCGGGGGTGTGGGGAGTGAGCGAGCGGCTGCGTGGTGCTCAGTTGCCGACTGAGGTTAAACCACGGCAGAGAGTTTTTGCCCTTTTATTCTTACTGCTTAGTTTCATTCATGTCAGTGGAATTTTTCAGAGGGCAAAATCTTAGGCTAATTAAAGTCAATTAAATACATGTGCAACTTCCGCAAATTTGGCATCTCCAGCATATTTTGTTGATTACTGAAATAGTCAAATCCCACAAAACAGTGAAGATCCAGCCTTTGCTAGCTAAAAGTGTACATGCTTGTGTGACGGTGTGCTCCCCCGCCCAACCTGACCTTTATCTCCTGTAACCCTACCTAAGTGAGAACTACCAGGGGCAGTCGTTAATGGATGCTGATGGTGATATTTCATCCATTAACGAAGTGGATTCGGGAGCCAGATAACAACACAATAGGCCTTGGTTATTGTGAGAAATACGCCCACCTAACCACAGTTATCAGTATGCAAATATGACTATGAGTCAATCATCTTACCCCTATTAATAGTGAGCAGCCCAAGAGCCCTTTGAGCTCTCCTGCACGGCAGCGGGCTGCACGGTGGGATCTCCCCTTGAGTAGGGACGCCTCTCAAGGTTACTCCTCGAGGTTGAGAGATTCCTTGCCGCGACAGATCCTCGGTAAGTGACTAATAGCATGCTAAACTTTGAAATCTTAGCTAAGTGATATAAAGGATTGATTGCGCATATATAATCCTTTAGACATAAACCGTTGACCAAGACTGGGACTAGGATTGGATCCAGCCGCACCTAAACTCCTCTCTGAGAAGTTTAGAAAGCAAGGGGGTCCTTTCTGAACCTCACGACTCAATGGGAGGGTCTCCCTGACAGTAATGTCTGACCCTGTCCTCTATGCAGTAAATAATCAAGTGTACCTTGCCATCGAATCTTGTTCACTGTCGCATTTTCCATTGAACTTTGTTAATTCACGCTTTAACTCACTGTTTTCTATCAATAAAGTATTGTTGCTTCTCTCTTACGAGTGAAGTGCAGTCTCACTCCATCCGCAACAGCTTGTACTTAAAGCAGAAAGGTACGGGTTTTTTCATCAGTCCTTGTCAGGGATGCTAGTGTACCTTGCATATTGGCTCTTATTTATCATACTATGTTAGCTGGTTCTGAGTGATTTTTTCACTTTAAAAAGTGAGAAAGTTGTTTTGGTTTTTTTTAAGCTACAAAAGGAGAAATAAAGTGAATTCCCCCTCACCTCCAAGTTTTTAGAAACACTTTGTTCTTATTGGGGAATCGTCACAAATAAGATGCTTGCAGGCGCTTGAAAAGGTGAGACTGTCAAGAGGAATCAAGGCTTACGTTTTGACTTGCTCTAATTCCAGAGTGATGGGTCAATAAGGAATATGAGAAAGCTTTATAATGTGCATACCAATGCTAACAGAATTGGTTACAAAAATATATCTGCCTTCTTTCTCTTTACTGATTAGTCATAACTGGCATAGTATTGAGAAAGGCTGTAGATATTTCTGAATTTCTTATTTCCAAACAGAACTCTAAAGAATACTTGCTTTTGCCTTGCTAGAAGCTGAAGTTCTAATGAGGTGGTTGTAAAATTAAGACTGCTCTGTGCCCAAGCTATAAAAATGAGAATAGAATAAATAGGTATAAATGAAGGTTTATTTAAATAATATTAATAATAAAATGTTAATAATGTTTTAAATAAGTGTTTGCATGACTTAAAAGTTGCTCATATGACTTTCCTGGCCCTGAAAAAAAAAAGTCAAAGGAGCAAATAAAAAAAGCAAGCATTTGCCATTGCCCATCACTTCATTTAAGCAGGAGAAACTTGAGTTCAAAAGTACTTTTTTCAGTGAAATTGAGACAGACTTAAGTTGATAATGATTTGTTTATACTTTTTTTCCCTCACTTTGGACAATCTCTTCATTCTCCTTGCAGTGTGGACTTCACAGATGTGGCTCTTTCAAAATAACACTTAAAAATAAGTGTAGTGTAATAAGTGTTTGTCATCACCAATACTATACGCTGCATTTTGTGGTTTGTACCAACTGCTGAGCAAAGTAGTAGTAGTAGTTCTTGATTCCAGCTGGCCAAAGCAAGTTTTAGATCTTGGAAATTTTTGCATGTAAATACTAAGTCTTCTGCCCTAAGAATTCAAATACGCAAGGGATTTTATCATTAAGTTTTCTCCATTGCCTTGACTGGAAACAGGACCTCTTCTACATAGAGAACTTTTATGAACAACACTGTAATCCATACTGGCACCAGCCCCAAGACTGGCTTTCTTTTCTGGTTTTATGTGGCGTGTCAAATTTATATTGGCCGCAATAAGCAGATGGGGGGGAAGACATGTTTCTATGACTGTCCTCTCTCTGTGGTCTTGAATTAAAAGACTGGATGAGGCTGTAGTACATAATCTTTAGAAAGTGCTTATGGCAACAGAGCTTTGATTAGGCTGGGAGCTCTAGTTATCTGTGGGGGTGGAGAGCTTCTTGAAACAGCAGAGCTATATGCAGTTGCACAATAGGCTTTCAGAGCTGGGTGCCCTGCTGTTTATTGCTCCACTGTCTAAAAGGTCTCAGGAGCTAGCTGCTGAGTTCAGGAATGGGAACAGTTTGGGGATGTTGATATATTTGGGTATGTCTGAGATAAAAAGTGGAGGGAGGAGTTCTTAGCTTAGGCTGGCCAAAACTTGTGTACAGCAAGCAACAAAGATGTTAAGTTTCACCCAAATGTCCTCTATTAGCTTGAATTTGAGCCACTAGCTGATATTAAACCTTGTATTTTCTTATCTTCCCTGGTTTTAGTCCAGGGGAAATATCAACCAAAATCACCAAGCTAAAAAAAAAAAAGGGGGGGGGGGGAATATAAACCAGTATAGATGCACCCTAAGTTCCTGGGGCTGTGCATGTTGGTTTGATAGGTAACTTGCAGTGATAACTTTATTAAGAAAATACATTTTTTTTTTTGTATGAAAGCAGTAATTTTGTTAGACCTGTGCCTTGCTATTTAATTTGCTTAAAAGAAATGGCATTAGAATAGATAGATGTGCAACTAGATTAGAATGTGGATTTGTGCTTGACTTGGAAAAGTATCTGTCATTCTACACAGAGATGAGGTAGAACTTATGGTGCAGGAGAAATTATTAACAGTAGCTTATGTCAACATTTCCTTCAAAAATAGTCTGCTTTGTTTACCCTGAAAATTTCAGGGCTGGCTGTATTCTTACCATTACCTGTGATTATGTATGCATATTGAAACAGTTGTAGTTCTGTGACTACTGAACCCTTCAGTCTGTCGCTGGAATCCTGAAACATTGATAATGAATGATGAAGTGCCTGAATATATCCTCTATTTATGCGTAAGGCTAGTTTAAAAAAAAAAATCACTTTTGGAAACTAACACCACTAACATGTTATGCAAAAATATGGCCTTTCAATCCACTCCATTGACATGACACAGGTACACCAAATGTGCCAGGTTGCAGAACCTTGTATTGAGATTCTTGCTAAGCTTTTTCTCACACCTTTTAATTTAAACCCTCCCTACCTGGTGCCCTGCCAAGCCATGGGACCTCTTCCTCACCTTGGCCAATCTGGCCATTCACCTCAACAGGAGATGGGAGGTTGATGGGGGGGGGATGCTGGTTCTGATACACCTCTGGGCAAAGCAACACCAGATGGCATTCAGTGGCTCCATGGCTGCCTTCAGGAAGTAGTGTGCACTTCTAAGGGTGCTCTGTGCTGACTTTACTCACTCTGTTTACCCTTTCTTCCTCTGCCCCGCTCTTCTTCCTGTGGAAGAAAAAAATGAAACTCTTGTACTTGTGACTTACCTACACTATTACAAAGCTTTCAGCTGACTTACATTTTTAAGTCAGCAGATCAAACCTGACTTACTCTACCATAGCTGAGATGGTAGTAAGGTGCAGAATAGTCTTACTCTAATTCATTTCTTGGTAAGAATGTATTATTATGTCTCACTGTTTCAGAATGTAATTTGTAATCCATAGGGGTGGGTTTTTGAGGTTTTTTTGGGGTTTTTTTTGGTTTTTGGGGGGGTTTGGGTTTTTTTTTGTTGTGTTTTTGGTGGGGTTTGTTGTGTTTTGGGGGGGGGTGGTGTTGTGTTTTTGTGTTAAACCCTGCAATTGCTGGGCCTATTTCCTCAGACTTGCATAGTCTTCTGCAGGGCACAGCCAAGCATCAAGCCTTAGAGATGTAAACCCTTCAAAGTGGTGATGCTCTGGCAGCAGCAATCTGGTTATCTTCTTAGCAGTAGTACCTATAGTCTGTTAATGCTGCCCTGCAACAAGTGATACTTAACAGGAGGGAAACACAGCCAATGTGAGTAAGAACATCCAGATTCAATCCATCACTGGCAGTGGTTGTCTGCAAAGGGACGTCTGCCCTTTACAGTGACCTCACTTTCTTCTCTGAATAAGTTTCTGTCCTAGCATATATCTATGCTTTCCAGTAAAGGGTTCAAATTAAGCTGGAATACCTGTCACAGCATTATAGTAATCTGCCTAGGCCAGTTTAAGTTCCTTCTTGAGCTTGCTAATACAGTTATGTTGATTTTGGCACTGTAGCATGAACATGTTTTCTGCACTCTTTGCAATAGCTGGATTCTTTCTTCTCTAGCTTCTAGTCACCTTTTCCCCACTGCAAATAAACCCTTTCTGACAATTAGCTTGCTTAGCTGTCTGTCTTTTGAAAACGAGTTTTGAAAACTGGTTTGTCTGAAGAAGTATCTGTCTTTGTCCATCTGAATCGGTGATCTTTGGTGCTTGGGGATTCTTGTGGTGTTAGAGTACCAATTCAACTAAACACTGTTATTCAGCCATGTAGAAAAGGAGATAAAGAATAAAACTCATAGGAAATATAGATGAACAGAATTTATTAGCTTACTTGAAACCTGGCCATAAAGCTGGGACAAAGTCTCTTATTACACACAAACGACAGTTTTTTCTTTATGTACTTAGTGTGTCTATTTTGTAGATAAGAAAGGATTTTACATCAACACTTGGCATGGATGAAGAAATTAAAAATGTTTGTGAAGACCTCAAATGCAGCTTTTTTGATCTAAAGCAGTTTTGCTCCAACAACTGCTGAAGTCTCATTGAATCAGGAACACCAGAATCTCATTGCATCAAATGGCTAATCAAGGGAACCTTTTCACAGTCATTTTTATTATGGCGCAGTCATTTTTATTATGGCACAGTCATTTTTATTATGGCAGTTAGCCTCTCTGAAGAGCCTATAAAGAGCTAACTACATGCTCATGTAATTAGAGAGAAGGTGCTCAACATTGAAAGCTGAAATCACTTAAATTTAATCAGAGATGAGGGATTACAGTTGAAGTTTGGATTGTTCTAACATTAACTAATTTGTCAAAGACAGCACAGGACAGTTAGTGTTCACTTCCTTGATTAGTTTGAATGGCGGTGTTGTAATTCACTGTATGTATGTCTAATCAGTTTAACTTGTCTGGATTTCTTTGGCATTTATGAATGTCTTTGCTATCATTTAGCTCAAGCATTTTTTTTTTCCCTCTAGTCTTCCCAAAAGATATGCCTTGAGAGAAATGAGTCCCAGTGATTTATTTCTCAGTAGTGTTTCTGCTTTCCTGACCTTCAAATGGGCTCTGAGAATGAAATACTTTCCCTACCAGTTCATGTGTTTTTTCGATTTTGTTAGTTTTTCTCTTCAAGGTCAAGTCTCTTTTGTCTCATCATTTCCCATCCAGAACAGACTTTTTAATGGTCATGATAAAGGGAAAATTATGTTAGCTTATATGTGCATAATCGTGAGAGAGTGTTGTCAGGTTGCTTGTAGTGGATGTTTGTATGTAATACAAACTATTAGAGTTATAGTTAGAGACAGTAGGAAGCCTTTATTTTAGGGTCACTGCACTCCTTGCCTTCATATTGCCAAAATATAACTATGTTGACAGAAACTTTTTCCATGGCTGATCTCTGTTCTAGCTTGGCTTTATTTTGAAAGCTGATGGAAAGCTCTCCGCTGGTTCCTGTCCTGAACCCTTATTTTGGTTGAGTGAAATAAGGATAACTATTTATTTTTGCCCCCTGTGTCAATTTGTTTCTATTTGAAATTTTTGATAAGAGTTCTGTCATCCAATATTGGATTGTGTTCTTAATATCTAGAAGTAATCCAAAGGAAGATTTATTTGACTGGCAGACAGTTACATGAGTCTATTAATTCTTTCTAGAATTCTCTCTAGTTGTTCACACCTTGGATACTACTCAATGGAGTAATAGTTTGTCTTAGGTGACAGTGGCTTGGTTTGAACCATTCATTCAACTTCAGTTAAGGTGCATGATGGAAAATATTCTTGTTGCATATGAAAAATATGTAATTTTCATGACCAATAAAATGCATGGAAATATGCACATGTAAAAGATGAAGGTTACAAAGCAAAATGAGAGTTAAGAAATACTGTAAGTGGGAAGCTCAGGCTGCAGGGCTCCATCACGTGTAACAGTTACTTGGGAAGACAAAACACCATCACTCCGAACGTCCCCCTCTTCCTCCTTCTTCCCCCAGCTTTATATGCTGAGCATGACATCATATGGTGTGGGATATCCCTTTGGTCAGTTGGGGTCAGCTGTCCCAGCTGTGTCCCCTTCCAACTTCTTGTGTACCCCCAGCCTACTTGCTGGTAGGGTTGTGTGAGAGGCAGAAAAGGCCTTGACTCTGTGTAAGCCCTGCTCAGCAGTAATGAAAACATCCCTGTATTATCAACCCTGTTTTCAGCACAAATCCAAAACATAGCCCCATACCAGCTACTATGAGGAAAATTTAACTCTATCACAGCCAAAACCAGCACATTCTTCACCCCTTATTCCATACCATTTACGTCACGCTCAGGTCCCACACTATCCAATACATCCTCATTAACCACCACCCCCCTTCCCATCCTTTGATACAATACACAGATATCATTCCCTTAGTCTATGGACCGCCCCTGTAAAATGCCTATAAAATGTCCAAAAAATGTCCACTGAGTTCATTTGGTTTATGACTCTGTGCTCCATCTGTTATGGTGGTCGGTCAGGACAGGAGAGGTAATGATGTGTTGCGTGGAGTTACTGGGCACCAAAGCCAGCTCAGGTCGGGTCACTGCTGCACTTGCTCTGCTTCTTGTAAGGCTTGTCCTCCATTGATTCAGGTGGTTCCTGCTATAGTAATTCCTATAACATGCAACTCAAATCATGGGTTACAACAATTTAAAGGTATTCCCATTACAATCTCCACCCCTGGTCCCTTTGGACTAGGTTATAGGGTTTAACATTGCAATGAACTCCCCTTGCCCCTGCTCCGGCTTGGACTTATCCACAGACCGAAGTCCCTTAGGGGGTGTACCTGCTCCAAGTGGAGCCACAGTCTCTCCAGGGGTACACCTGCTGCAGCATAGACTTATCCGCAGCCACAGTTGCTTTGAGGTGCACCTGTTCCAGTGTGGCCTTATCCATGGGCCACAATGCCTTCAGAGATATGCCTGCTCCAGCATGGCCTTTCCCACAGCCACAGTCCCTTCAGGAGTGAACCTGCTCCAACATGGCCTTACCCATGGCTGCAGTCCCTTCAGGGGAGTACCTGCTCTGTTGTGGGCTTATCCATGGCCACATGCTTTGAGGTGCTCCAGCATGACCTCATGCACAGCCACTGATGCTTCAAGGTGTACCTGCTGCAGCATGGACTTATCCACAGCCACAGATGCTTCAAGGTGTACCTTCTCCAGCGTGGACTTATCCTTGGGCCACAATCCCATCAGAGGTATACCTGCTGTGGCACAGACATAACCACGGTCACAGATGCTTCGAGGTGTCCTGCTCCCATGTGGGCTCGCTCATCCACAGGTCACAGTCCCTTCGACTCGAGTTCACACTGGAGTTCCAGCCTGTCCAGTACAGCAGCACAGAAACAGCAGCGATGCCCTGGCCATCTGCCAGCCCAGGCACATGGCCATTGCTGTTATCAAAGTGTTCCCAGGCACAGCAGAGTAAGATGATAAGCAGTACAGCAAGCAGCAAAAGCAGCCACTAACGAGCACTAGACTTTAATATACAGTAAGGCAAGCAAGCCCCATGGCAAGCACAGGAGCCTGCCGATTAATAGCTAAACAGCAATAACAGCTATAAATTCAATCTATCACATTCCAATCAAATCTGTTGTTATCTCAAAGCCTTTGAGCCCCACGTTGGGTGCCAAAAAGGACTGTCGTGGTTTAACCCCAGCTGGCAACTAAGCACCAC